>NC_045700.1:84637467-84963378 GCF_009834535.1 Camelus ferus
ACTCCTACCACCTCCCCATAGGCAAGCATACTAATGTGTTTAATGTTTATCTTTTTTGCTTGTTTGTATTCTTGCAAAACAGGCTTTGTTGCTTTATGTGCATATATTTTTAATTTATATGCATCATATTGTGTTAGATGCCTCCTTGCATTTCTTGCACTTTTTTTTTTCACTCATCCCTATGCCTCTAGGGTTTAATTGCCACCTGTGCATCTAATCTGAGTAATACAAATGCTCACACCTTACCTGGCCACTGACCCAGTGATGGGTCCTCTGACTCCTTCCAACTCTCTATCATTGCAAACGATGTCACAGAAGACATCTCTGTGTGCATCCCCTTACATCTGTCCTTGTTGTTATTTTCCTAATGGCCAGATTGCTCTCCAGAGGCTCTTAAGAACTCCTCTATCTTCATATTCCCATCCTAGCCAAGCTTTTGGCATTTTCTAGCCTCCCACTTTTTGCCAAAATAAGTGTTAAGTGTTATCTCATTAATTTAATTTGCATTTGTCTGATTACTAATGAGTTTGAGCAACACTCCATATGTTTGATGGCCTCTTGGATTTCCTCTTCTCATTAAATTGTCTATTTATATCCTTTGCCTAGTTTTCTTTTCGCGGCTGCTATCTTGTAGAGTATGGATATTAATCCCTTGTCCGTGTTAGACATTGCAACTCTCTTATCCCATTCTGCCATCTATTAACTTGAACAGAAACCCTTAATTTGGGTATCATTAAATTTAACATTTTTTTGTCCTGTTATTCATTCAAAGCTCTATTTTAAAAGATTTCCTTACCACTGTGTCACAAAGCTTTTTGAGTTTTATGCTTTGGTTTGGTTTTCTTGCCATTAAGTTTATAGTTTTACTACTTATGTTTAGGTCTTTAGCCCCTTTGAGGTTTGCCTTTAGCTGTGGTTTTAGTAAAAATCCAGTTTTATTTTTCTCCATATAATGAGCCACTTTTCTCAATCTCATCTAGTAAACCATCTGCCAATTCCCCCATTGATTTATGGTGCCACATTTATTGTAATATATGAAGCTCTACATATTCATGGGACTCTTTCTCAGCTCTTGATTGTATTTCACTGGTCTATGTATCTGTTCCTGAACATATGCCGTATTTTTTATTGTAACCGTTTTGTAGGATATTTTAATTTCTGTAGAAGCTACTATGCACTCAATGTTTTAAAGGTTAACTTAGATATTCTTGGATCTTCCTTCTCCAAAATAAATTTTAGGAGTTTATCAAGTTCTTTTTAAAGTCTAACTGGAAAGTTGAATAGTATTCATTAAATTTAAAGATTAATTTTGTGAGAATTTAAGTCACTACATCCAAATGTCTCTTCATTCATCTATATAATTTTCATTGTACTTAGTTTAAAGGTTTATGTCTTTATGCACAAATTAATTCCTAGATACTTTATGAGTTTTGCTATTATAAATGCTATTTAAATTTTCATTATATTATATTTGGTACTAGTATAAAAAAATTGATTGCTATTTGGAGTTTAATTTTATATCCTTAAACTATTGAATCCCTTGGTTAGTTCAAAGAGTTCGTATGTTATGTGGCTGGATTGTTTTAGATTGGCGTTTATCTCCTGCAAATAACAACGGTTTTCTTTCTTTTCCTGAGACCTTATATCACTTCCACATGGGCCAGGACTTCCAGTACTCTGAAAATGGAAGTACTGGGATAAGGATCTTTGTCTTTTTTAAGGTCTTAGCTATAATCCACTATAGTTTCTCTATTACATGTAATATTTGCCATAGGTTTTTGGAATACAAAGTTAATCAAGTTAAGGAAATTCCTTTCTATTTCAAGTTTGTGAAGCATAATGTTTCAGTCATCCATGTACATACATATATTTCTTTTCATATTCTTTTTCTTTATAGGTTATTACAAGATATAGAGTATAGTTCCCTGAGCTATACAATAGGATCTTGTTGTTTATCTATTTTATATATAGTAGTGTGTATCTGCAAATCTTGGACTCCAAATTTATCCCTCCCTCTCTCCCCACCTTATAACCATAAGTTTGTTTTCTATGTCTGTGAGTTTGTTTCTGTTTTATAAATAAATTCATTTGTGCCCTTTTTAAATTCCACATATAAGTGATATCATATGGTATTTGTTTTTCTCTTTCTGACTTATATCACTTAATATGATAATCTCTAGGTCCATCCATGTTGCTGCAAATGGCATTATTTTAAAAACTAAAAATAGACTTACCATATGATCCAGCAATCCCACTCCTGGGAATATATCTGCACCCCAGTGTTCATAGAGCACTATTTATGATAGCCAAGACATGGAAGCAACCTAAATGCCCATTGACAGGTGGCTGGATAAACAGCTTGTGGTATACATACAATGGGTTACTTACCTGGTTTTGAAATCAGACTTATACTAGCCTCATAGAACAGGCTGAGTTGCTCTTGTCCTATTACTTTCTGGAAGAACTTACATAAACTAGAAATCTAGTGCCCCTTCTAAGTGTGGTAGAGCCCCCGGAAGCCTTCTGTGCCTGGACTGGGGACAGAGAGTGGAGAGGACCATAGAGGGAGTTTCTTTAAAAGTTATTGGTACACTAATTTCTCTCTCTTGTTACACTTTACAATGTTGGCATTTGATTTTTTTCTAGGATTTTGTTGGCTCATCAACTTTACCAAATGAATTAGACACAGATATTATAACAGTTTTTAAAATTATTTTTAAATCTCCGTTGTATCGATAGTTGCTTCTTCTTTTGTTCTACATTTTAACCTTTTTCTGTTTTCCCTTTTTTTCCCCCTAACTCTTCTTGCCAAAAGTGTCTTATCAATGAATATTTTCAAGGATCTAATTTTGAGTTTGTTCATTTTCTCTACTATCCTTTATCCTTATTACTTTGATTTCTGACTTATTTTTCTTGCTGTTACTCTTTTTTTAATACCGTAATGCTTAGCTCATTTATTTTTAAATCTTTTGTGTTTCCTGATAAATGTATTCAAAGCTATATATTTTCCTCTACATAATTCCGTAGACGTGCCAGACAAATTTGACCGTAATGCTTTCTTTGTAAGTCTAGAGATTTCTTTATTTCCTTCAGTTCCTTTATCCAACTGGTTTCAACTCCAATTTTGTTTTTGTTTTTTTGTACTAAAATATTCAGTCTCCTTCCATATGGGATTTATTTTAGCCATCCTTTTCTATTCATTTCTCATATTGTATTATTATTGGAGTGCATGGTCGGCTAGATACCAATCCTGCGGAGTTTTCTCAAAGACTCCATAGCAGCTACTCTAGTCATGCTTCCCATGGTATCTGGGAGGAGAAATCAATATTTTAACCAAAAAGTGATTTCCAACTAAGGACCCATTGATGGTTGATTGTGTTCAATGCTAAGCTGACACCGAGGGAGACTCAAGGGGAGGGTCTAAAGCCATCTCCTTTCAGTCAAAGAACTTTTAAACTTTCTATGTTGTCATGACTGGAACATTCTGGGAAGTGGTAGATTTTAGTTCACAACACAGTTGAGACATTTGGAAGCTTAGAATGCCGTTTGGACTTCAAAGGGAAAGTCAGCCAACAATAATTTAACAGAAAGGAGAAAGGCTGCATGTACTTGAACCAGGCCTTAATGGGATGGAAAGATTCTAATGAGAAGAGAAACAATAGAGGTTGAAGAACTCAGTCAATGATTAGTATTTAGCATACAGAAGTCATCTGACTAGAGCAGAAAATAGTTGAAAAAAGTCCAAAATAAGGTGGAATGCATTTGGTGAGGCCAGAAAATGAAGGGTCTTGAAAGTTAGCAGAGCAACTTAGTTTTAAAGTGGAGAAAACTAAAGGTATATGACAGGAGATTAATATAATAGAAGGAATGTTTTAAAAATTGTAACTTCCGAATTCTAATAGTAACATACGCATGCACCCTTTATAGCATGGACCCGCTCAGTAGGCATTAGTGAAGTCAGGCATGAGAGAAGAGAAGATGTGTAGTCCAGGATTCAGCTAGAACATTCTGCTTTGACCACAGACCAGCCCCTCCCAGGAGCTATTTAGATACATTCTTTCTATTTGCTCACTTGCTTCTTCGTTGGTTGGTTGGTTTTAAACTTTAATTTAGCATGTCCATGTATAATAAATCACTTAGATCTGACCCAAGGATTTTTTTTATTTGGCCATGCTTCACACAACATAGAACTTTCCATTCCTGCTGACCAGAAAATAGGCATACTCATTAAACTTATATTTTTTTTTTTTTACTAAACTCTGGCTAAATTTTTCTAAACAGGGCAGTATATTTATCTGACTAGTAGATCAGTTGGCTGGAGTTATGGGTTGAATTGTGTCCCCCAAAATTCATATGTTGAAGTCCTGACATCCCTGCATGAACATGAAGGCAGAAATAAGGGCGATGCATTTATAACGCAAGGAACACCAAAGACTGCCATAAAACCATCGGAAGCTAGAGGGAGGCATGGAACAAATTTCTCCTTCACAGCCCTCGGGAGTAACGAACCTTGCTGACACTTTGACCTTAGACTTCTAGCCTCCAGAACTGTGAGACAAATTTCTGTTGTTTAGGCCACTTAGCTTGTGGGGTTTTTTTACAGCAGCCCCAGCAAACTAACACAGTTGGTTCCCAATTCTGCACTACGTTGGCTCTTAAAGCAGCAACTCAAGGAAGGAAGAGCGGTAGTCTGGCTCCTTTGCGGGTCCTTGTAGAATTAGCACAGGTTAAGAGAATGAGGTTAGAATTTTAGTGGAGAAGTTCAAAATGTCTCGATGTAGCAATGTACCATGGAGGGCATGTTTCTTCTCATCTCCTAGAGATGATAATAGAAGCTCATTCAAGAGAGAAACAAGGTATCTCCCGAGAAGTGTGGTGCATACAAGTGTCCTGTCGTCTGTGAAGCCAGCCCTAATACTCCATGGCTGAAGGACAAGGCATTAGGCTGGAAGTCAGTGCTGGTAAAAAGGTTGGCCACCCAGGAACTAAACATCCTTAGCATGTGAGATTATCCCCAAATGAGTGGGAGCCATGCTAGTAAAACAAAGAGGATGAGACATTTTCAACTTTGCCCCTTTGGCATCTGGATTTAGGGCATTTGACTGAACTTAGCCAATCAGCAGCGAGCACTTTGAATCTTGATGAGCATTTCAATGAAGCAGGAACAGAAGCAGTCAATGATGTACAGCAGAGACCAGTGGCATGGTGACAATTGTCTTATTTGGGAAGATGCCAGTGGTGGCTACCCACACTAACTAGTATGGTGAGGTGACTTTGCCTTGACCTTATCTTCCAAACCCTCCTGCTTTTGCCAATTTGCCAAGACTGCCTCTATAATTCCCATTGTTTAAAGGAGCTTTCTTCCATTAATTGCCACTTAAGTTTACCAGCATTGGTATGTGCTGCTGGAAACCAAGAACACTGACTGGTGTCGTCGCTTATCCATTCTAACCATATGGGCCCCCAACACTGGTGACCTTGAGTTTCTTCAGACTCTGGGTCTCCCTCCAACTGGGCTCTAAGAGAGCTGTATCCCTCTGCTGTGCTCTCCCAGCTCCCTGCGCATCCCTCTACTGCCCCACCCATGACCCACCATCTACTTTTCTGCCTGCCCAGCATGACTATGAGTTCTTTAAGAAACAAGAAATGGATTACATTTGGCTTTGGAGCTTCAGACTCAAGTTCAGTAAATTATGGTAAATGTTTGTTGAAGGTGCTTGTTGATGGAGTTGTCTCCCATCTGCCCTAAACCTCGTCCTCACTTTTGAGGATTTGAGAATAATATGATTCCCAAAGGAAAAGGAGGAGCAGCTTATGAGATATAAGCAGGGATCTTCAGGATTCCTCTGCGAGCTCAGACGCCACACTCTTGAGCTGGCTTGAGATTCCAGTTCTGTCTGCCCTTAGCCTGGTTCTCCTGCCTCTGGGTGGATACTCTCTCTACCACTTTCATTTATGTTTCAGCACCACCACTCCCGTCAGTCTTCCAGCAAACAATTCAAAGTTAAATGTATTCTATTCTAATTGTTTTATTAATTAACTAGACACTCCTAAGCCAACAGCAGACCTGCTAAGACTCCTGCTAAGACTCCTTAAGCATTCTAAATCTTGAGATTGCACAAAGGGCCCTTCCCCCAAACCTTTTCAGCCCTCTTGGACTTCCATGTCACTGATTTCTCTTCGGTTTCCTGGAAACCCCATCTCCAGCAGGCAATATTACTTAATTAATGATATTTGTCTACAAGCTTTAAGTAAGCTTTTCTAATTGCAACAGTTTCACATCACTTTTGCTCATGTTGATAAGTTATTTAAACACCATGAATAATTCAAATTCAGGTTTTGAATTGTTAATCAGAATAATGACAGTAGCAGTTCAACACTCTTAACAATTTCACTAGCAGTGACTTTGAAAAAGGCCCTGAAACCATTTCCTTCAATAACTTGTGGCCCTGGCTCTCCAAGCAAAGCAAGAAATATCTAAAACAGAAGCTTCTCTGTGCCTCAGACAGCCTTTCACCAACAGTGCTCGTGTGTTGATGACTTTGGACATGGTAACACAGTGCAGCCTGCTGTCACTCAATGGGTGCATTTCACAGCCTCAAATATCTTTGCATTCTCCCTCCCTTTGATTTGCAATCCCTCTATTAGTGTCATGCCCTAAAAGACAATGGAAACACCCTATTCTGCCTAAGGACTGTCAAGTAGGCAGAATTTAGCAAGTGTCCCATTGGAGAACAATTAAGATTTGTTATTTACATAGAATATTCCTTGCTTCACCTACTGGTATCACTAGGCAGATGACTCACTTCTGAATCCATTTCTCCAGGTTTCTCTCTCCAAACAAGCCCCAGCTTGTATGCCCAAGTGGTACCTGACAGGTCCCCTTGGATGCCCCGTCATTTCAACACACTCACAGTTTAACTGATTCCTCACACCTCAGGTTTTTTGTTTGTTTGTTTGTTTGTTTGTTTCCAAACACTGTGTCTTGATTAATGCCGGGGAGGCAGGAGGGTAGAGTAGTTAAAAGCACATCAGCTGTAATTCCTGGCTGTGGATTCTGACTTGCCATTTACAGCTACATAATCTGAACAGGCTTCTTAGCCTGTCTGTGCTTCAGACACCCTTACCTGCAAGATGGACATACTACTAACACGTCTCTCATAGGGTTATTATGAGGATTAAATGAGTTAGCATTTCTAAAGCACTTAGACCAGTTCCTGGCTCATAATACGTGTCTAAAAGTGTTAGTCAAATAAAATGTGGTTCCACCCCTGGATGGCTCAGGTAACTGTCTTCTCTCCATCTTTCTTTGCCTGGCTCATTCCCTGCCTACCCTCTGGATCTCTTCTTTATCACATCAGTACACAGTGGTCCCTTCCTTTCTCAGCTGCAAATAGCACATGGAATTGATCGAGTTCTGTTCCCTGATTGGTACGTATCTACTATAATCATTGTGTCTCCCATTCATTTGTCGTTTCTCCTGGGGTAAGCATCCTTGAGTGTTGATGGATTTTGTTTCTCTTTTACTAGTCATCAAAGATCAGGGCCTTCATAATTCCCAGCCAGCCCAGTGCTAAGCTTGTGGTGGGTGTTGGATAACTGGTGATTAATCAGTTTCAGTAGTTGAGTAAAAAAAAAGGAGAGAAAAAAAATAGATTGTGAGGGAGAGACTATAGCTTAGTGGTAGAGCACGTGCTTTGCATGCACAGGGTCTTGGGTTCAATCCCCAGTACTTCTATTAAAATGAATAAGTAAATAATGAAAATGAATGTATGTACGTATATGCATGACTGGGATATTCTGCTGTGCACCAGAAATGGGCATGTTGAAACTGACTGTACTTCAATTTAAAAAAATAAGTAAATAAATAAACCTAATTATGTCCCCCTAAAACAAACAAAAAAACCCAAAATAAGTAAATTTTTAAAAAAATGTTTAAAAGAAATTATGGCAGAAAAATATAAGAAGCACTGAGCCTGGGGAAATAGGCCATGTGCCCTAGTCCTGTGCACTCTCAGTTCCTAGTATTCCTCACAATTTTATTTACTTGTTGAATGATTATAACTCCTTGTAGAATGCAACCTCCATAAAGTTGAAGATAATTTCTAAAATTACATGGGAAATAACAGTATAGGGAATGCATTTCCACTGCTTCTACAGTTCTTAACTGTAAACATGTAGCTGTCACTCTGACAACGCCTCCAGTCATGGTTAGTTATGATATTTATGTGATAATACAGAGTCGTGTGAGTGTGAGACTTGACGATTTATCATTAAACACCAAAAAGCACTGCATTTAGATTTGTGCAAAGAGAACTATTTACAGAGGATTAATAAATTACCCTCTGCCTATAGGTCAACTCCAAAGACTTAATAACCTAGACCTGAAATCCAGCATTAAGGAATTGACTGTTCCACCTTAACTTCACAAATTTGTTTCTTTCCTGACACATAGGAGAAATCTATAAATTCAGTTCTGTGTTGAAACAAGCATGAAGGAAAAAACACCTAAAATCATCATAATTTACCATGTCACCAAGCACTATTTGTCTCTGCAATTTACTCTGACAGGCATCTCATAGTTTGACTGGAGTAGAATAAGTTACCTTAAGAGTGATTGGCATTTGATTTCAGTTTCCATTAATTTGTGGAACCAGAGAAATAAGGAATTTAACAACCACAAATTACTCTGGTGACATTTTATCTGTTTTAAACATTTTGGCAGATTGGCAGTGAATAGAATGTCCTATTTTAGTACATTCAATCTAAAACACCTCATTTGCCCTGTAAAGAAAGAACCATTGGTGAAAAGTTTATTTTTCAAAAGTCAAAAAGCAACTGGAACACATCACAGTCTGTTGGAGAGCATGCCTTAATGACCCAGATTTTCCTTCTGTGCAACTCAAAAGAGTCTCTAGAATGGCTGCAAAGGTCCGTGAAAGACACTAAATGATGAAATCGAAGGTAGGAGACAATTCAGGAAGGAATTGTGACTGTTGCAAGTGCTCCTTTTTATAATGCTTGTCAGCGAGGGAACGTAGTTCAGCCAGAGGTTTACTGTTCTCCAAACACTCACTCCTTCATGTTCCTATTTAACTATAATTTTCAAAAAATGCTAAAAACACAATTCTCATATAACGACAAAATGAACACATGTCAAATTTTCTATTAAGTTCATAATGAGTGAGTCAGTAAGATATAAAGACTGGTTCAAAAGGGAGGTAGAGTCAGACACTCCATAGAAAGATAAAATTAATTTGGTGATGTCCTACTAGGCAATAAGTGGTAACCCAAAGGGTGATCTATTGTGGGGCAGGAATAATTTGCAATGCTATCAGTTTTCTACAAGCTAATTTCTACCTTCACAAAGTTGTGAGCTCCCTAACTGATAGGAAACAGGAAGTCTAACAAAAATACAAGGCCCTGGAAAATCAGATAATCTCCAGGCGTGGGCCTGCTAGGAACATGCAACACTGCACTGAAAGAACACTCAGTAATGCTGTCCTCAGTCAGCTCAGCTGCCGTAACGAAATACTAAAGACTGAACAGTAAACTACAGAAATTTATTTCTTACAGTTCAAGAGTCTAGAACTCCAAGATCAAGGTGGGTTTCATTCTGAGGCCTCTTCTCTTGATCTGACTTGCAGGCAGCCACCACTAAGCTCTTTCTGTGCATTCAGAGAGAGAGAGAGGGAGAAAGCTCTCTGGTACCTCTTCTTATAAAAGCATTAATCCTACCATGAGGGCCCCACCTCATGGCCTCCTCTAACCCTAATTACCTCACAAAGTCCCCATCTCCAAATACCATTACACTGGGAGTTAAGGTTTCAACATACAAATTGGTTGGTGGGGTGGTGAACATTCAGTCCATAGCAAATGCCTTTTGTCTATTTCCAGGTTTTCAGATAATTTTCTCAAAGTCTCCAAACACTTCAACCTGATCAGTGGAAAATATGATCCGTTCTGCTTCAAAGACGAGTAAATTAAGACACTGGAAACAGTTTTGAGGAAGGATACGCTGAGCAAATATGTAAGAATTAAGTACAATGTGAGAGATTCACGTTCAGAGGCGGTGAGTTCATAAGTGAGGAAGAGAAAACAGAACAATTCTCACTTCTTGGCCAGCTGACCTGTCCTGGATTTCCCTGGCCTTTTATCTGAATGATTCAAACAATCAATAGAGTGTTAATAAGAAATACGAGAACTACCATTTGCTACGTGCCTACTGTGTGTCAGTCACTTCAAATGTATTGCCTTCACAGCAAACAGTCATCCTGCAGTGTTATTATTCCCATCAGGCAGGAAGATGACTTGGTCGTGAAAGCTTAGTGACTTGCTCAAGATCTCTGCTAGCAAATGACAACGTTGAGAATGAGTCTAGTTCTATCTGGCGCCACTGAACTGGATTCATTCCACAACACAGCCTCCAACTCCACGCTTCGTATGTGGAATGCTGTATTTATGGCGAAGCCCCACACAGCCATTGATTTTCTGAGCCCCTCATACATGGAGAAACTGCAGCATCCAAGGCACTCCAGGTCCCTGGCACCATTCATTGAGGCAGGAAAGACAAAAAGAGGAACAGGACCTCTATGGGGGAGATCAAGAATTCTGCTTTGGAAATGTTAAGTCTGACATGCCTGGAGGACATCCAAGCAGAGATGTCAAGTAGGCAGTAGAGCAGAAGAGGGCTGGAGATGTAAATTTTTGAGTCATCAGCATGAAAAAGTTATTTAATGTGATAAGCAAATCCACACTTCCAGAATAATACTCCTCTGCAAGAACAATCATCAGAATGACAACCAGGCCTGATACTCAGGGGGGTGGTCATACAAGTTTTAAAACATTTAAATACATTTATGCCGGTTGGTTAATTGTGGCTGCCTCAAGTCTCCCGAAGGCTCTCTGCCTCCTCCCACCAACCCCCCATATCCCTGGGCCTGCCCACCATCCAGTTACTAAAGATATAACCTCTCCAGGCAGTGACAATTCAGATTGGTCTCTATCTACGCCCTGTCAGTTAGAACAGTTCAAGTATCACCCCTGATCCATAACTAATATTTTTGAGCCCTTAACATATGCCAGGCACTGTTAAGCCCTCTATTTGACTGACTCATGCAGTCCTCACAACTACCCTTTATAGTAAATATGAATATTATCCCCATTATACAGTTGAAGAACTGAGACCCAAAGAGGTCAAGAACTAGTCCTAGGCCACACAGATAGTGAGTGATGGAGCCAGAGCCTGATCCAAACAGTCTAGCCTTGGAGCCTCTACACCATTCTGCTTCCCCAGCCCTGGAGGGCCTATGTCCTTGGCTTGGTGGCATGACAGCTCTGACCAAGGCACAGGAATATCTTCAGCCTCTAGCCCTAATTTCCTATCCTGCTAGGACAGTGAGTAGACAAAGTTCTTTCCTGGCACTGAATTCAAATATGCTGCTTGTGTGCAATACTGACTGGTTATTTACTTCCTTCAAACTCTCTCCTGTAAGGTATGACAAGAATGGGAAATTGTTATATTCACTCTTTCCTGCTGGCTTAAATTATCTGTGCTATCCATGTGTATTCATTACATAATCACCCTGTGCCACCTGTCACGCTTGGTAGCACTTGATCAATATGACTGTCTGAGCACCCCTGTTCATATTTTAATGTTCAAAGCCACGAACAGTGTGGTCTTGTGGGTGATTTTCCTTTATTTCAAAGTCCTAATAATTCAATGATAATGAGGATGATGATGGTGGAAACATAAAATTTTAAAGAAGAAAGTCTCCTAAGAAGATGCGACCTTTTGTTCTCTGTCCATGTCCCCTCAAAATTCAACTAATGTTGAAACCTAGTCCCCAGCGTGATGGTATTTGGAAGTGGGGCCTTTGGGAATTAATTAGGTCATGAGGGTAGAGCCCTCTTCATAGCATTTTGAATGGCTGGGCAGGTGACATTCATATAAAGATTCCAAGATAAGAATAACAAATTAAGGATATTGCAGTGAACCGCACATAGGTTATGGACATGAGTTGATGTTTATTATAGTCAAGATTCATTGCAAAAGACAGAAATTACTACAAGGAATAATACAAAAGATTAAGTGCTTGAAAAAATCAGTTTAAAGACTGGAGGAGATTAGCTCCAAGTTCACATCATTATAAATGTGATGCAGAGGGCAGGAGTTGCTAAGGCGTCACCACTGCTGCTAATTTCAAAGCCACTCTCATCCACAAAGCTAGTGACCAGAGTGAGATGTGGAACCCAGCCATTGCCAAAATTTATTTCTGTGGGAGCCCAACTGTCCATCTGCACGTCTGCTGAAAAATGACACGTCTCATCCTTCTGCCTTTCAGATTTCACAAAAGTTCATTAAATAACTGAATCTATTCAGCATCCAGTACCCTAGCTGAAAAAGAGTCAGGATAATGTCACATTTTTTAGCTTTCCAACTTCTTTGGATAGGAGGGCAAAATGAAGGCGGAGAAACCTACGTGACCAGAATCTACGTAATCAGAAAAAGCTAAAACTAGCCAATTTGGCTGAGAGAATAATTGACTCAACATCTGAAATCATTTATTAACAATAAAAACATATTATCTATTTCTATTCTCCCTGACAGTTTCTCAGTTTATATATTGACAGCTCTTTTAAATATAAGTATGGATTTTACAAATCTAACACAAAAACCCAACTGCAGATGCATTTGCTTGTATGTATGCATTTTATAAAAAGGGTTCAAAACAATATGCTCCACAAAAAGAACTTGATCTTACTAGATGCTTTTGACACTGTACCTGTTGAATGTTGTTTACTTTGCCTTTGATACAGAAACAAAGCAACACTATTGAAAATAGTTTCAGGCTGCTTTCTCTTGTTGACAATGCATTGTTCCCTTTCAATGGTTAAAACAAAATAGGATCTGATATCCACAAGGGAAAATGACCCAGGTTAAGATAAAGATAAGTGAACCTAACTATAAATGCCAAATGGGTTCCAGGATCTTGGAAGGAATGAAATATTTCAAAACGTGTTGAAAAAGTGCATGTGGTGATGAAAACATCTGCTTATTCTTCAAGTCACATGAAGAAGCATTAAGCCCCCCAAAAAATATTTAAGTACTTATTAAAATATTCTTGTCAACCTTTCTTTGAGCATTGACTGTATTCCTTTTGAGCCAAATCAGGTCACCAAGACTGACCCAGGTGAAAATGACCACTAGTCTCAACTGAGTTTTTCCCATCTGAGTCATGAACCAGCAAGCACACCTTGCAAAATGTGGGCCGAAGATTCCAGAAATGTAGTGATGTGAGTTGATCCGGCTCTTGAATCCATCACTGTTCATCACAGGAACCAGAGTCTGGTGATCTCGGCAGCCCAGGCGGTCTGCAGGAGGAGTCAGAGTCACACAGAACGTCGGGCTCACTGCTGTATGTTCAGTTTCAGGGCACACAGTGTCAAATTTCTCCCCAGTTTGTAGGTCTCCTTTTTACCATATGTGTATCTGTAATTTAAAAAATTATATGGGATCTATTATATTATTGCAAATATGGTTTATAAAAACTCCTATGAGTAGGTGTTATTATTATCCCTTTTTATAAAGGAGAAAAGTGAGGCACAGAAAAAGAATTTGTTCAAGGTCTTAACAACTAATAAGTGGACAAACAAGATTCACATCCAGGCAATCTGTCTCCAGGGTCCACCCTGCCAATCCATTATGGTCACGGCATGTTGCTCCCATAAGAGAATGTCTTATAATGCCACATTGTATACTTCCAAGTTGAAATCCTTGCTCCACCCTCAGGACGAGTCGAGTTTTTGGTGCAGTACGCCCAAACATGGGGAAAGCTTTATTTCTTCTTATCTCAAGTCAAAGCCAACAGTTCAAATTACTCTCATGCAAACATCCAGCTGTTTGCAAATAAATCCGGCTGTTTGCAGATAGAATTCTATACTCAGGTCACCACATGTTTACTTTTAAAACATTTGTTTAAACCTATTAAGTTCAGAGAGACTGCCAAAGTTGGTTACAAAGGTATCAAACCCAACCCTAATAAGCTTACAGAGAGGGAATATGTTGACATAGAACAGAACAGTCCTGAGGTTTCGAGTGTGGCTTAATTCAGGACTTGCACAGTATGGTACCAGGAGCCATCCATTAGCTCCGCAGTCCCACTTCTTTCCTGATAACACAAACCAGTTTCCAGGATTGAATCCCATTAGCCGTGACTGGCCTGTCTGGAGTCATGTGACCTGCGTGCACCAAGCACCCTGCTGGGGTAGGGGAGCATACTGTCTGCTGTATGAAGTAACAAGGACCTCAGGCCCTGCGGTCTTGATAATCACTTCCCCTGCCCCACCTCACATTTCCTAACTTAATAAGACAACCAGGAATTATGAGCATTTCAGCTTTGCCCTAAAGAAGGGATATATTAAAAGGAAAAAAAACCACTAGGCACTCATTATTCTTCACGCTTCCAGTATGAGAGAGGCCATGTTCCCTAGAAATAGGTGCTTTATCAAATCAGTATGCGCACTGATTTGGTTTCAGATGGTTTTCTGAAAGAGACTTCAATTTCAACTGTCTTATCAGACACACAGAAAAATGCATTTCATTGCTAAAACAAACATGTTTGCCAATTTTACTGATTTATTTGCAGGAGTTTTTTCAAAAAATGATCCCCAATATGAAGAGATGAGACTCTCATTCCAGGGCTGAAAGCTAGCTTTTAGGAACGTAAGCGCACCCACACTGCGGGCTTGTTAGTTCCTTAAAGAACGGCACAAAGTCTTGCCCACAGTTGGATATTCAGGACCTACTACAGTGCCTAGAACATGGAAAATGTTCTTTTAAGGCTTGATGAATGAATGAATGGATGAATGAATAAATGAATGAATAAAAATAGTCAACACTTAGTACTTAACTGAGTGCCAGAAACTATTCTAAGAGTTTTATATATTAACTCAGACAGGATTTGCAAAAAGCCTTTGAGGCAGATACAGCTATTACTCCCATTTGTCAGATCAGGAAGATTACACACACAGCAGGTGATGGGACGAGGTTTGAACCAGGCAATCTGGCACAAGAATCCACGCTCTTAACCACTGTGCTGCACTGCATGTGCACCATGACACTGACACACGAGTCACTCTGACGAGATCTTTTCCACCTCTAATATATCATGTAGATGTGCCAGAAACAGCTTATCTCATACTGGGAAACAGGTCTCAAGTTCAAGTCTCTGGGTTCTCACAGAGAAAACAGTTTTGACAAGTATGGTCAAATGTCACTGGCCTTCCCTGCCTAAGGGCATTCAGATGCAAAATAGTTACTTTCCAGTGGTGGTCAAACAAAGTGGTTGAGAGGGCTGCCGGAGGGGCCAGCAGGTTCCAGCTCTTTCAATGAGGTTGGAGGGTAGGTCTAAGAACACTTCACTGAGAAAGCCCAAATGGTCTCAGAAGAAATCCCTAAAATAAAATGAGAATAAGGCTACTGAAGACAAATCGAGTCGGGGCGGTCCAGGCTACCTGTGGTAAAAATCTAGGGTGCTCAGACTTGTCCTTTTTAATTTAATTTTACTTTTGTTTTTCAAACAAGTCGTACCTTCCATATCTCTTCTTATAGATCTTTCTTTTATCCATTATTTTACCTTTTATATAAGCTGTGTATTTAATTAAAAGCGTCCGTTTCTTTGTTTTAAAAAATGCAAAGGACTTGAAGTTAAAAGAATAAACTTTCCATATTATCACTTTGGCATCTATTAAATATTAATAGAGTCAGAGTTTCTCCTTGACATTGATAACATCTGTCATTTTCTTCCATCTTGCTCTTTCTTTGTAGGAGCTCCACAGGCAACTCCCAAAAGAAAATTTCTTGAACATAAAACAGTGGGAGCTTACCAAAGGCGGACACAACACTTCCTGCATTGAGATTGAACAGCCCTGCATGTGTCCAAAGGAAATCGATAAAAGCCAATAAAAAAAAAAAAAGCAAGCACAATAATTAACCAGAGAGGTGCACCAAAAGTTATAGTTCTATGAAAACAGGCTTATCAAACGTCTTCAATTAAGAAGTTAAAAATGTATCTGCATATTTTTTAAAAAGGTGGGGGGATACCCAAACCTTCGGTCAGCTCCATTTGGAGCATGTTTTGTTTTGTTTTGTTTTGTTTTTAATATCCCAAGTCATCTAAAAAATGTAATTTAGATTGCTTTTAATCTGTTCAGTAAAACATCAGTTCACTAGACCATAGCAAATTAGAACTTTTCATTAAGCAAATTTTGTTTTGTTTCTCAAATGCTATTTTTAAAGAAAAGTAACAATTAAAGATGACATTACAGATCTCTTTAAAATAGATTGCAGGGACTATCTAGCAGTTGGTATATATTTATCTCAGTTTTCTTTACCATCTACGTTTACAGGATTCTTCTATTTAAAAAAAAGATTACTTTGAGATAAGGCTGTAAATCACCAAAGAAAGATTTAATCTGAATCATGGTGCTATATTAAAACTAAAGCAGAAAAGTAGACTCACACTTCCATCCACATGCACGTAAGAAAGATTTTAGTAACAAATTAAAATAAAGTTGAGTAAACAGAATACTCCACACTCTGGGTATTCTGGTTAACAGAGATTTTAGCACAAAAGACTATTTTGGAGCCAGGCAGTCATCTCTTCCAGAGCCATATTGATGAGAATTTGAATCCAGTACATTTTCTTTTGGAAAAACTCTTCAAATTAGATAAAAGAAAAATAAGGTCAGTCTTTTTGGAGGGAGGGTTCATGTCTCTTAACGCTTTCTGAATCACGTTTATGTGAAAAAAACAAAAACAAAAACACAATTGGTGGGGGGGGGGACAAGGGGGAGAGGGCAGCAAAGAAGAGGGAAAGGCAAGATTGCTGACTGTAAGGAGCAGGTAAAACCAGTTCCTTTAAAATGAATGGTGAGCATGCCCAGTGCAATATGTCATCTTCATCGACTGTGCTCACTGTAGAGATAAACTCAGTTATATGCTGAACACCCCCCAGAGAGGCCTGTGCTCTGCCTAACACTATGGTAGTGTTTCCACATCTGTTTAGATTTCTTGTCCGAGTTTCCTGCATCTAATTCAGGCTTTTGTCAACAAGTCATAGTGGAAAAAGCCTCAGCTTTGCAATCAGGCAGTTAGAGAATGACTTTGGACCATTCACTTCACCTCCTTAAGCTTGGTTTCCATACTCGGGTGTGAGAATCACATTTTAAAAAATAATGATAGGCTTGCTCAAACAAAGCACATGTTGGGCATTCATCACCTATGTTCATTTCCTTTCCTAAGTTCAAAGCAGGAAATTGCGGGTCTTGGGAGAAAATATATTCTCCCCTTTAACTTTTCACAAGGGAATTGCCTAACATTGGGTTCCTTGGGACTAGACTTTAAGTTGAAGAAACATATGCAGAAGGTTTACGGAGAAATGTTCTCAGGAGATCAACCTGTAAGAACATGTGGGAGCCGGGCATGGGCAGTGGGGAAGCTGCCTGCAACTCTATTGCACCTGAGGGCTCAGCCTATCCTGGGGGGAGCTTCAGAGTAGGGGCACCCTTCAGAGTTGTCCCATGTGGAGAAGATCCTAGAACAAAAGGCTCCTGCTATTTTCTGGCTCCAGGGTCTGGAAGGACTAAGAGAAGGAAGGTCTAGAAGTGGGAAATGATTGAGTCAGAGTAGATAGAAGTGTCTTGACACCCCCACTCTTTTTGGAAGCCTCCAAATGGAGGTGCTGAGTCTAGGAATGCAGATATGTTTAAGAACAGACCAGCTGGGGGTTGGGGAGCACTAGTCCTTGAAGACAACTTCCTCCAGACACTGCCGTGCACCAAGTCTGGTGTGAGGAGACCAGCTTCCCCTCATCCTGCAGGCTTGCTGGGTAAAACCTTTGTAATTGCTTCTGTCTGGGCTGACCTATCACACATGGGGTTTTGGCCTGGAGCCCAGAAGTGACACATTTCAATTCCTGCTGCAGCCTGTTGGTCAGAACAAGCCATATAGTTCTGCCCAACTTCAAAAAGGGCTGAGAATTATTCTCTTTTATGTGCTAAGGAGGAGATAGAGGACAGGAAATGCTGATAAGCCGCCGTAATATCAACCATGGTACAATCAGCTGACTCAGTGGCCCAGCCAGCAGTCAGCATTCTCTGTTCTAATTTCTCCTTTTGCAACTAGATGAGGAGGTCAGAGTCCTATGACTCTGAAACCCTAGTTTTAAGACAGAGGAGGCTCTGTGGAATTCTTCAAACAGGCTTTATCATTCAAAAAGCTGGTCCTGCATTTTAATCCCCACCTGGTTCTCTGTGCCTTCCCTTGATTGGTTAGAACCCATGGGAGAGAGAGGAGTGACTGGCCTTCTTCAAACCATCCACATCTGGCAAAAATGTAGAGTGAGCTGTTGTTGGAGGTGAAAAATTGTCCACCCAGCACAAGAATGTGTGTGATGACTCAGGATTAGCAGTTCATATTTCTGAGAAGAAACTGAAACTACTTAATAGCAAATGATCATCTGTGCCCACTCCTTCTGTCCCCATTATGCCTTCGCACAGGAAGAACAGAAGTGTTGACAAAAAAATCCAAACAGCCTCCAGATGTATCATCTTTTTACAAATCCCTGCAAGATGCTCTGGAGAAATACTCCATCTTCCAGTCTGATTAGATATGAGGCAGGAAATCATGAAACACAGGTATAGAGGGTGTTGAGTTGATGAGAAGACCCCTTTGCTTAAAAAAATACCTGCCTAAATCAGTCATAGGAAATTATCTTACACTTGTCACACTACATTGGGATCAACAGCGTCATTTGGGGTTCTTATGAAACCATATTTTCTTTCTCTATCCTTCTGTAAATTCTTTTGCTTTGAATTCTTTATTTTCTTTTTCCTTTTTACATCAGAAGACAGCCATATTTCTAAGGTTTAGAGGAGAAACAAAACATTTCCCATGTCAAAAAAGAGTGCTACAATTGGGGGGGAAATGTTTAGTGCAGTAATTAAATTAGATTTAGCAACTTATGTTCCTTTTGCAGAAAAATCTCAGCTTTCCATAATCCAAAATATTAGGGCTGCAACTAGGTTTTTAAAAAACTTTATGTAGAAAAATCCCAAAGGCTATTTTACCAACATATTAAGCAATTTTTTCTTTGGATGATGAGATTTCAAGAGGCTTCCTGTGCTAATTGTACCAGGGTCCTTAAAGTGATTTACACTTTATTCTGTGGGGACCCAGGGCTGATAAGATGTTTGGGAAATCAGTTTCTTTTCAAGCTTCACATTTGGCCTTGAATTCTCTCTTTCTCTTTTTTTTTTTCCTTCAGATTTATTGAAGTACAATTGAAAATAAAAGTGTAATCTATTTAAAGTACACATTATGATGATTCCATATACATACATATTGTGGAAGGATCCCCACCTTTGAGCTAATTAACATATCTATCATCTTACATATTTGCTTTTTTATTCAATTTATTTAAACTAAAAAAAAAGGCAATTTACTCACTTTCCCCAACTCTGGCAGCCATCAATCTGTCCTCTGTATCTATGAGCTTGTCTGTTTTTAGATTCCACATACCAGAGTAACCATGCAGTATTTGTCTTTCTCTGTCTGATTTATTTCGCTTAGCATAATGCCCTCAAGGTCCATCCATGTGTTGCACACAAATGGCAAGATCTCACTCTTTTATATAGCTGAATGATATTACATCGTGTATATATATACTACCATTTCTTTATCTATTTGCCCATTGGTGGACATTAGGTCATTTCAACACCTAGGCTATTATAAATAATGGCTCATGTGACTCTGTTTGGAGATAGGGTTTTTAGGAGGTAATTAATTTTAAATGAGGTCATGAGGGTGGAGGTACTAATTTGATCGGACTAATATCCTTATCGGAAGAAACTCAAGAGAGCTCTCTCCCCCTTCCTCCTCTCATACACACACTAAAGAAAGACTGTGTGAACATGGCAAGAAGATGGCCATCTACAAGTCAGGAGGAGAGTTCTCACCAGGAACCAAATGAGCCCGTCACTTGATCTTTGACTTCTCAGAATCCAGAATTGTGAGAAAATAAATTTCTGTTGTCTAATCCATCCAGTCTATGGTGTTTAGTTACTTAAGCCTGAGGAGACTAAAACAACTTGTTTTTACTTTTTTTTTTTTTTTTTAATTTTCTTCAAGGTGTATGCATTTCTTCTGTAGAGGTTATTAGTTCTTTTCATTAAATATTTCTGTCTCTCTGCTTTCTGAGCCCACAGAGCATGGCACCCCTTCATCTCCTTTGAAGTTAAGCACAGCCATGAGACTTTATCTGGCCAACAAAAAGAGCCTGACTCCTGCTATACTTCATTCTCTTCCCCTAACTAGGGTGAGCCTGGAACCTGGGATCACGTGATGTTGGCATAGTGTTTCTGTCATTTATAGTCTTTGAGTGACTATGATTAGCAGAGACTTCCTACTCAATGGTCATTGATTGTGAAATAAAGCTATAATATCTTTACTTGTTACTGCTGCATTGCATAGCCTATCCTAACTGATATAGCTACTAAATGAAAAAAAATTTTTTTTAACTTTTTAAAAATTATATAATACCTGCTTTTGCCTGGAATTAGACTTTACTTAGAACAAGTAAGCCATGTCAGTTGTCCTCTACCTTGTGGGGTCAATGAGCACTAAACTATCTCCCCAGCCCAAATATTTGTTGTATATATGTATATATTCTTTTTCATATTCTTTTCCATTATGGTTTATTACAAGACATTGAATATAGCTCCCTTTGCTATACAGCAGGACCTTGTTGTTTATCTATTTTGTATATAGTAGTTTGGCCAGATAATTGAATTCTTGAAGGACAGAAGGCAGGTGAGAACACTGGGTAGGTTGCGTAGTACAGAGTTTTGGACAGTAAGGGCATGAATCTTCTGGAAATAAAAAGTGAAAGGTGATTAAAAAGGAAGAAGTCTAGAATGTCTTCACAATGGTCCACAGAGAAGACTCCAAGATACTCCAAAAGAGTGTAGTGAGTGCTTTTTATCTTGCAAATCAGAAAAGGCTGGAGGAAGAAATGGGGTGTGAAATGGACCAATTAGAAGAAGAAAGCTGGACAACAGTTGGAAAGTGGAAATGCTTCTATATGTCACAAGATATAGTTACAGGACCCTCACTAGGAACACAACTTCTCTCAGAATTCAGCATTCCTTGTTACACGTACAGTATGAATAAAATATTGGGCAGTATTTCCAGAAGAATAACTTTTTATAAAAATGGCATCAGTGAAAGAAATGGGCAAGGCAGGAGCAGTCAGGCAATTAGACTATGAATATCATAGCACATATTTTTCCATTAAAAGTAAATGCCCCACATAAAAATCCACTGCTCCACAGCAGCTATTCTGTTTTGTAGCTTCTGTGAGTCAAGCTTGGTCTATTAAGTATGTGAATGGACAATAGTGTGTCTTGTTAATTACCATCTTTTCCAATTGGCATGGAGCCTGAGTGGGAAAAGTGCAATTTGTAGCTCCCTACTAAAAGCTAATACCCTCACAAATGTTTTCTAAAATATACCGTTATCTTCTTTATTTCCAAAATATATGAAAAGTGACAAGATACTCTTCCTTCTCCCACTTCTGCTGACAGAATTCCATATTAATTCCTTTGTGGGGATGCTCAGTTACTGAAATAAAGAAGCAAATGGATCTTCAAATATTACAATGTTAGGAGAATCCCAAAGTATGTGAGTAAGATTAGTTCTTCTCGTCTCTCCAGTTTCTGCATCTTTCTCTTTCAACTCCTAACACATTTTTATTATTCTTTTTTACTTCTTTGTGACTGCATGGGCAGAAGCCCTTACTTTGTCTCTGAATCAGCCCTCTCCTGTCACTGTTTCCTTCTGTCTCCATCTTAGACGCCAGGGTCCATCACCTGAAGCAGGGTCTAGCCAACATCCTCAATGCCTTTAGTGCCAGTCTTTCCAATGTGCTCATCTAGTGTATCAGATTCAAACAGCAAAACACCTATTCAAAATGACGTAAGCAATAAGGTAATTATCTCACATAACAAGAAGGCCACTGCTTCAATTATGTTAACAAACAACAAGTTCTATCTTTCAGCCCTGCATCCTTATATGTCTTGCCTTCAGGACATTTCAGCAAGCATCACTGCAGGCAGGACAACATCCCAAGGTAGAAAATTGACCATCTCTTCCTTCTCTCTCTTTTTAGAAGCCAGAAAACATTTTCCTGTCTGTGGAATCCACGTCATTGCCTAGACTTCCATCACATGCTCATGACCTTGCCCAATTCAGTCATTGATAAGGGACCACCATACCTGGCTTAGAGTAATTAGAACCAGCCTCCTCCATCAGTATCAGATGGGCCTGCCTCCCTTGAAGAGAGGAAGGAGAGTGGTCACCTAAACAAAAACAGGGCTCTGTACAGAAGGAGGAAGGGAGAATAGTCAGTATGCTACAAGCAACCAATCACATGTGAATTTTAGTGCAGTCTCACCATCCACCTGTCCTACAGCCTGACCACCAGGCTCCGCTGGCAAAATCATGCAGCATGTATGAGGAATGCTTGTTAATGACATTTTGACAAGCTGGACACTAATACCTCCTGACAGTTCATCCAGACGTGTCTTCCCAGAGGGGATATTCTAATCATCCACGTTGTTTCATATCCTGACACCCACATCTCCCTCTCACTTCCTGAAAATCTCAGGGAAAATCAGTGACTTCGGACAAGAGCTCTATGAATTTTCCAAACCCATTCCGTAAACCGTACTTACATCTGCCTCAAGCCATTTCTTCTTCCTTCTTGTGACGCTGGAGAAGCTGTTCCTGATCCTAAATACAGTAAATCCTTTTACCTCTGTTACTGATCCTGCCCTTTCTCCCTTTTCCAGGATCCTTCTGCCAGCAGGCTCCCTCTCCACCCTAACTTGAGTCTCTCCTTCACACCCAACTTAATCCTAACAACGTGTGGCTCTATCAGCATGCTCATTTCAAGCCAATTTTTTCAAAAGAAATATTCCTCCTTTATCCCACATCCCCACCCACTTCCACACTATCTGTGTTCTCACCGTTACAAACTTCCAGAAAGAGTAGACTCTGCTTCCTGTCTCTTCTTGTCCCCAGTCACATCCCAAATCATGAAACCTGATATCCACTCTCATCATTTCACTTTACAAAGCAGTCTCACCGTGCTCACTGACAACCTCCTCATCACTGACCCCAAGTCACTCTGCAGGCCATTTCCTGCTTGACCTCCAGTCAGCACTGGTCACACTATTGTTCATGCCACCCTCATTTCCTTTCTGCTTCACAAGTTATTCCTACTGTCCTCTGTCCATCCCTGGGGTCCTGGTGGATTTCAGGCCTCTCTCAGGGTTTCCTTTTCACCTTATTATAGATAAACTAATCTGCAGTGATCATCTGAGTGGTATGTAGCTGAGTGCACTGTGGAACAGACTACCTGGGGCTCATTCTGGATTTTACCACCAACCATTAGCTATGTAATTTGGGCAAGTTACTTAACTTCTGTAAGCCTCAATTTTCATATTTATATGAGAAGGATAATAGTATTTATCTTGCAGGGCTGCTGTGAGGAATGAGACAATGAATATATAGCACTTAATAATATTTATATGTAGTAAGCCCTCAAATGTTACATTTTTTGTTTTTTTAATGTATTTTATTTTTATTGAAGTAATAGTTAAGTGTTACTGGTGTGCAGCAAAATGATTCAGTCATATATAGATATGTATATACATGTTCTTTTTCATATTCTTTTCCAATATAGTTTATTACAAGATATTGAATATAGTTCTCTGTGTTATAGTAGGTCCTTGTTTATCTATGTTATATATAGTAGTTTGTATCTGCCGATCCCAAACTCTAATTTATCCTTTCCTCCCTGCCCCCCTCATTTTCCCCTTTGGTAACCATTAGTTTGTTCTCTGTATCTGTGAGTCTCTTTCTGCTTTGTAAATAAGTTCATGTGTATCGTATTTTAGATTCCACATATAAGTGATATCATAGGATATTTGTCTTTCTCTGTCTGACTTACTTCACATAGCATGATCATTCCTAGGTCCATCTGTGCTGCTGCAAATGGCATTATTTCATTCTTTTTATGACTGAGTAGTATTCCACTGTGTGTGTGTGTATGTATATGTGTGTGTATATATATATATATATATATATATATATATATACACACACACACATCTGCTTTATCCATTCATCAGTCAGTGGACACTTAGGTTGCTTCCATGTCTTGGCTATTGTAAATAATGTTGCTTTGAACATAGGGAGTGCATGAATCTTTACCAATTAGACTTTTCTCCAGGAGTAGGATTGCTGTATCACACGGTAACTCTATTTTTAGTTTTTTAAGGAAACTCCATACTGTTCTCCATAGTGACTGCACCAATTTACATTCTCACCAACAGTGTAGGAGGGTTCCCTTTTCTTCATACCCTCTGCAGCATTTATTATTTGTGGACTTTTTGATGATGGCCATTCTGACTTGTGTAGGTAATACCTCGTTGCAGTTTTGATTTGTATTTCTCTAATAATTGGAGATGCAGAGCATATTTTCATGTGCTTATTGATCATTTGTATGTCTTTTTTTGAGAAATGTCTACTTAGGTCTTTGTCCCATTTTTGGAATGGGTTGTTTGTTTTTTTTGTTGTTGAGTTGTATGAGCTGTTTATATATTTTGGAATTAAGCCCTTGTTGGTCACATCATTTGCAAATATTTTCTCCCAGTCTGTAGGTTGTCTCAAATGTTAATTTTTATGTTTTAATCTAATTATGCTGATGACGTTCAAAACTGCTTGTCTGATCCAAATGCTTTCTAAAATTCAGGACCATTTATTCAGTCAGATATTCAGTAACTTGTCTTGATGTTTCATGGGCCACTCAAACTCAAGAAATCAAAAACTAAAATGATCTTTAAATTTTTAGTTTAAAAAATAAAATACATAAATAAAATAAAAATAATTTTTTAAAAAATCTAAATGATCATCTTCCTTCTCTTGCCAGACATGTGCCTGTTCCTGTACACTACCTTTAAGAATGGCGCCTTCATCCATGGCAGAGGCATGGGATGCATCCCTGAATCCTTCTACTCTTTGATCAGTTCCACATCCTCTGCAGTCCACCCCCTGATCCCCGCTTCACCTTTCCCAACATCACTGTCACCAACCTGGTTCAAACCATTATCTCTCACTTGGATGACTGTGCAGAGCCTTGTGAAATCCATTCTCCACTTTGAAACTAGAATGTTCATCTTGTAACATCATCTGAGCAATTTGCACACCACCTTCCTCCTTAGCCCTTCCCTGCTGTTCCCATACCTTCCAGCCTTTATGAATTTTTTTGTTCCATTTTCTTTATGAATGTTCATGTTATACTGTGTTTGTTATGGCCTCCTCAACTTGCCTGACACCTTCTCCCTCCTTAGCCCCTATCTTATGCCTACTCTTACTTCACATCTTCACTTTAGTCCCAATTCCTCTGGATGTCTCCCCTCACCCCCATCCCGAACATACACACACTTAGTTAGATGGTCCTGCCATTTGCTGCAAAATACTGTGTACTCCTCTCTTTCACGGCATGGATCATTAACTTCCTCACTAGGAAATATCAGTGAGAGCAAAGTCCCTGTTCACCATGATGTCCCCAGCATCCCCCAGTGCGTTGGGCAACTCAGAGAACTTGTTCAATGAGGAAGTGCGTTTTCCTTTACCTTTTCTTTAATTTTCACCCTGCCTCCTTTTCATTCCTTAAACCCAGAATACTCAGTTCTTTTATGTTACTCCTACCCACATACTTCTTAGAAATATTTCTTCTATCAAATCCTCTTTCCTTTTAGTGCCCAAACCAGGCTGGCACTAGAATCACCAGGGAGCGTTTTACAAACAGTGTTTCCTGGTCCTGTTCATAGACCTACCAAATCAGAACCTTCGGGATGTTAGATTTTTAAAATATCCCAGGTGATGTTGATAACTACTTGGTACTGAGGACCACCTGCTGTTTATAATCCCAGTAAGGGCTGTTTTACAAATGAGTGCTTTGGGATGTAGAATTGCTCAGTCAGACTGACAAATCAAAAGTGATATACTAATAAATTAGTGTGATACGCTTCCCAAGGAATCTAAAAGAACATAGTGACTCACTCTAATTAGTGCCACAGTGCCACTGTCTCCGATGGCCCCTCAAAATCTGAATTTAATGGAAATATTTTAAGGCAGGTTGGTGGAATTTATTACATTCAACAACATTTACCTGAGCAACTCTGGTGTCTTAATTTCTGGGCCAGTTGGTCAGAAACAAAGATATGCAAGGTGTGGAGTTTACAGCCTAGTGGGAGGAGAATGATATATACATGGGCAGGCATGCTATAAGGTGAAAAGGCCAAAAGAGGTGTGAAACAACAGTGGAACATAGAAGTGCTATTTGGGCTGAGCTTTGAAAGGTAGACAGTACTTAATATGTGGATTGGGGATAAAGAGTATTCAAAGTGGTGAGACAGTCATGAACAAAGGTCAGGACAGTAGCAGAGCACGGTCAGGAAATAGGGAACTCTTGGATCCAACTGGAACATGGAGGAAGGAGTGAGGGTGAGGCAGAATGGAGACAATGACAGACAGAAAAGGAGACAAGATAGTTAGATTGAAGTTAGAGCAAGACGGCCTTGAATGCTGAACCAAGGACTTAATTCTATAAATGCGATGGGGAGACAACAGCAGATCATTGCAGTAGTTTAGCCACTAGACAGTCACGATCTGAACTAGGGCTGATAAAACAGAAAAGAAAATGAGATAACGGGTTATGTTTTAAGGATTGTTAAAGAAGCCTGCAATCAGTCAAAACCAAACTGTTCAGTGTTTCCTTAAAGAGGACATTGGAATTGACTACTATAGTGCTTAACTATTGACCCTCTGAGCCAGAAACTATTATTCTAGTGGTAACAGATATAGTTACCAAAGTTACGAGTCAAACATAACCTTTGTGTTGTCTGAACAAAGACAAAAATCAATAACACTTCAGCTTTCTCTTTGGAAGTTACAGGACTTATCCCTCTTTTAGGCTGCTCTAATGGATGTGCACGAAGGCCCCAAGGAATAAAATGCTTATTATAGCCTCGTTTTTTACGCTAGGTAGATGATTTTTTTTTTTTGAAATTAATGTTGAAAGCATGTCTTTCATTATCATATCCTCTAATCCTTAGAGTAAAAGACATCACACACACACACGCACACACACAATGTGGAATATGGGTCATTTTCAAAGATCTAGCTTTCAGCAGAGTTGTTAATCACTTCAAACTGAATCATCTCAACAAATCTGATCACTTCTCTGCTGCTAATGTCTATGTAATCGCAGTAGAAAATTAGTAATGAACCTGAATAACTTGACTTGAGCATACTTTAAATTTCTACTTTAAAATGTTTGAATTAAATCATCAAAAAGACAGATAACAAAAAGAAATAACAAACAAATGCTGGCAAGAATGTGGAGAAAAGGGACTCCTTGTGCACCTTTGGTGGGGTTGTAAATTAGTACAGCCACAATAGAAGATACTGTGAAGGGTCCTCAAAAACCTAGAAACAGAACTATCACACAATCCCAGCAATTTCGCTTCCAGAAACATACCCAAAGGAAATGAAAACACTATGTTAAAGAGATATCAGCACCCCTATGTTTACAGCAGCACTATTTACAACAGCCAGCACCTGGAACTAAACTAAAAGTCCACTGACGGATGAAAAGATAAAGAAGTTGTGGTATCCATACAATGAAATATTATCCCACAAAAAAGAAGAAAGTTCTGCCATTTACCACTTGCAACAACATGGATGGACCTTGAGGACACTATGCTAAATAAAACAAGTCAGACAGAGAAAAACAGATACTGTATGAGCTCAGTTATATGTAGACTCTAAAAAACAAATAAAAAACTCATAGAAAAAGAGATTGGATTTGTGCTTACCAGAAGCAGGGGTGGGACGGGGAAGTTAGATAAAGGTACTCAAAAGGTATAAATTTCTAGTTATAAGATAAATAATTGCTAGGAGTGTAATGAACAATGTGATGACAATAGTTGACATGGTTGTATGGTATATCTGAAAGTTTTTAAGAGAGTAAATCCTAAGATTTCTCATTACAAGGAAAAAAAGTTTTTTTCTGTTTTTTTATTGTACCTATATGAAATGATGGATATTCACTAAACATTGTGGTAATCACTTCACAATATACAAATTATGATGCTGTACATCTTAAGCCTATACAGTGCTGTATGTCAATTATATCTCAGTAAAACTGGAAAAAATTAGATTGAGAAAAATAAAATAAAATGTTTGAGCCAAAATGCAAAGGTGTAAGTGTATAAAATATGCTATATATAAACGAGAAAATTGAGCGCTATCTCAGAAACACTGTATATGCTGATTTGATCATCAAATACAAATCCATCATGTAATCAACCCACACAAGTAGATCTCTGCACCTGTTCTCCAGAATCTTAAGTGTTTATATAGAGGCCTGAATAGGGTTCAGCAAGATAATCAGTCCAGATGGTCTCAACAACACCTCACTCTCTCAAGGCTACATCCTTGAAACAGTCCCTACTGTGGGAACTGCGGGCAGAGGATACATTTCAAGGACATGGGGCAGGGTGAGGAGCCCCTGATTGCCAGGATCCAGCTCTTGGGTCAACTGGCAATCATGTCCTCTTTAGAAGTTCCTCCAATAAAAGCTTTCCTTGGCATTTCCCTCTGAGACCAACTACACACACACCTAAGCCTTTGTTTCTTCTATTCATCTCTTTGTAGACTTGTATTGTCAATATTTGTTTCTGTGGTTACCTGCCCCAGTTGGCTGTGAGCTCCTTAAGAGCCAAGACTTGCCTTAGAAATATTTGCATTCTCAGTGTATACATATCATATCACTTCTCACATAGTATGAGTTCAATGACTGTGAATTATGGTGGTGATCCTACTAAGAAAACAACATTTATTACAAGAAATGAGAGTTTCTGTTTTCCTTATGGTTGACAAAAGGGTTACAAAAGAGACCAGGGGAATTTGGTTTTTTTTTAAGAAATAGGAGAGATTTAAGATTTCTTTTAGTATTTTAGTTTGGAAATGTGACAGTTTTCAAAGGTAGCCCATGGCATAATTGCAAATATCAGGGTAAGACGCCAAAACATTCCCTTGAAATTGCAGTGAAATTAGAAATCTAGTTTTGTTTTTGTTTTTTTTTTTTTAATGTCTGGAATAACTGAAAATTGTAATAAAAATCTGATGTGGTCATGAAATGAAAAAGAGCCTTAAACCTGCCTTATTAACCAGCACTGAATTTTAAACAGTTTAGACATTAACTCTTTGTTGCAGGGGGTGGGAAGTGTCAAAGGCTAGAGATCTTGTAATGCTAATTGCTAAAGTACTCCTCATTTGTTTCCAAGGGTTTGAAGCAGCTCTTAATTGCTGCTCTATCTTTGATCAAGGCAAAGAAAAAAATCATTAATGTTAAATTCATTTAGTATTCCCAATGCCCAACAAAGGGCATATGTGTTAAAGTTTTTAAAGCGTAGCCAAAAATTAAAATCTAGACAGCTGGCAGACTTTAGTTGACAATGAATGTAAAGACAGACTTGTCCCTTCCATCTGAACTCCTAGAGAATAGGGTTTCTCAGTCTGGTATGTGGATCTCTCATCACTCACTTTAATTTTACAGGAATTTCAAGGTTGTAGTTTCCTCAATTGAATGTTGGAAATATTTTAAGACGATTATATATTTTCATTTCTGTAGCTAGGATATGTTCGTTTATGTCATTTTAAGATACAAATTGCAAGTAAGACTACATCATGATTTCCTGAAATTTTTCCCAAAATAAAAACAGTGTGAGTTTCATCAAAAACAATTGATTACTTTGACCATGATTCTTCACTTAAGGTCAGGAAAATATTTTTTAAAATACATTCAAACCATCAGGTAAATGCATCAAAAAATTAATTTACATAAATAAAAATGAAGGAAAAAGAAATGCTAGTAAAGACAGAAAATTAGATTACTGCACAAATCCATTAGAAGCCAGAAAGGCTGTAAGAAAAATAAAGAGAAAAAGTGCAGAACTATAGAAAAAGGAGATCTTAACTCTTTTTTTTTTAATAGAATGATTCCACTATTCTCTGAAGACACAATAATTTCACTCAAACAATCCCAACAAATGTCAATATAATGTTAAGGCACTTAAAGTGGACACTGTTGGATGCCTCTCCAACATTCATCTTCCAGCTCTTTCTTACTGAGTGTAAGTCTCTTTTACATAATAAGCTCAAGGAAGATGGCCCAGTCCCCAGTCCAAGGGTAAATCTGAATCAGTCTTGGCCTTTTATGTCATCCTGTTCCCTTTGCCAGTAATTATTTTAAAGATGGGCGTATGTTCATCATGTGATCAAAGCAGGACACTCCCTCTTCCTTTTTATTGGAAGTTATTATGTCAGGATCTGATGCTTGGAACTGTGGCAGCTGTCTTGCAACCCTGAGCTGGGTGAGCCTGAGGACAAACTGCCATTCTGAAGATGATGGAACAGACAAATTAAAAGAACTTGGATCCTCAAGGATATTGTCAAGGTCATAAGTTAACAAACCCTGGAGTCCTGTATTTTTTTTCCACGAGACAGTAAGTTTCCTTTAAGTGCTTTGCCATCTGGACCCAAGGTTTTCTATTTCTAGCAGCTGGAAACAAACTAACCGATACAATATGATAAAAGAGGTTGCAGAAGACCACATGGCCCCGTCAGGCTTACTTAGTTCATCAACAATGAAAAAGTCCCGTAGACTTTCACTTGCCTATAAAACTGTCAATGCTTTAGCTTCTTTCTGCACCAATGACAAAAATAAGATAAAAATGAACTCTCAGGACCGAAGAGACTTCGGAGGATATGAAGGGAGAACTGATCTTCCCCCATGCATCTGACTTCCACTCCTTCCCAACACTCCTTCCAACTTTTCCTCTCTTCCATTTGACTCCTGAGAATTTTCAGTAATTGAAACACACAGCCAGAAACTCTGCCACTTATCAGATTTGTGACTTTAGGCAAACCACACAATTTCTCTTGGCTTTGATTTTCTTATTTATAAAATAGGAAAAATCACAGTACTTAACTCATGGGGTTACTGAGAGTATCAAATGATGTAATAAATGGAAAAGAGCCTCTCAAAACAACACCTGGTACCTAGTGTCAGCTTTTATTATTATTATTAACCGTAGTTTCCCCTTGACCAGATAAAATTGTCTACCTCCATATCAACAATCACATTAAGGAATGTGATAAGAACATATTTGTCGTGACCAAAGCAGATTATCATGATCAGAGAGAGAATACATTTTTTTCATCTTAATGCATTTTAAAAAGTGTTCAGAACAGGTATGCTCTCACTTTACACCGTGAAATTCCTTTTGAATACTCCTCACAGGAGCATACATTTTGAAACCGTAAGCAGAAAAGCATAATTTGGGAGAATACCTTAAGCATTTTCCCAAGTGAGCTCTTGAGAAAACTAATTCCACAGTTGTGCACACATACACAAATACACTATATTTCTGTGGCCAAATAAGTAGGGAAAAAAACGGGACTCAAACAGCAGTAAATGCTACTATCGCTCTTCAAGACATTTATGAGCAACTCGTAATAACCTTCTAAGTAGTCTTTCACTCAACCTCTTTCCTCCTCTGACCCACTCGCTAGATCACAGTCAGATTTTAAATCGCAACTAGGTCGTGTGATCAACATCCCACCACTATTTAAAACCTTTTAATATTTTTCAGTGGAACAAATTACAAACGTCCTACCATTGCCCCAAAGCTCCTCTGTGATTTGGCACAACAGCTGCCATCCCATCTCTTTCCCTGGTTTATACACTAACCTTAAGATGCTTGAAGAATCCTCCAGGCTCTTTCTTACATCAGGGTTTTTGCACTTCCTGGTCTACATGGTGAGAATGGTTATGTGCTTTTTTGAAGAGCTTTCAGCATAAATGTCTGCCTTCAGAGGATCTTTCCCTAAACACCATCTAAAGTACTTCCTCACCTTCAACAAGCTTTTTCTCCATAGCAAGATGTCCCTTAGCTTTTTCCACAATCAGTAATTTTGTTTACTTGTATGGATTTTCTGGCCCCTCACAGTGTTATAAGCTTCACGAGGAGAGCAACCATGATTTCTTAGTACACAATTGTATTCTCCGATCCTAGTACAGGGCCTGGGGCATAAGTGCTCCATAAATATTTGATGAATAATTAAATGAATGAATAAATGAACACTTGAAAAATTTGTAGGGCCTCATCTGATCTATACCTGAGATAAGCTTCCTGTTACTTTTCAAAGTCAGTAAGTAGCCTTTCTTTTCCAGAGTTCCTCTTTCCAGGAGCTTTGGTTTCAATCCACTCAAGACATTGCTCCTCCAACTTTGTTCATTCTCAAAATTGGTTTGGCTACTTGGGTTTTTTTGTGGTTCCACATGAATTTTAGGATTGTTTTTTCTACTTCTATGGTAAAAAAAAAAAAAAAAAAAAAAAACAAAAAACCACTGGAATTTTGACTGGGATTGCATCAAATCTTTAGAATAGTTAAAACAGTATGGTGCTTGCATAAAGATAGACATATAGGCAAATAGAATAGAAGAGAATAGAAAGTCCAGAAATAAACCCTCATATATACAGTCAACTAATCTTCAACAATGGTGCCAAGAATACACAATGGGGAATAGCTCATCTTTTCAACAAACGGTACTAGGAAAACTGGATATTCAGATGCTTTAGACCCTCATCTTATACCACACACTAAAATGAACTCAAAATAGACTAATTTAAACGTAAGACCTGAAACTATAAAATTCCTAGAGAAAAACATAGAAGATAATTTGTTGACGTTGGTCTTGGCAATGATTGTTGCATATAATCCCAAAAGCACAAGCAACAAAAGCATAAATAGACCAGTGTACTACATCAAACTTAAAGTCATCTACATAGCAAAGGAAACAATCAGCAGAATACAAAGGCAATCTACAGAATGGGGGAAATATTTGCAAGCCATGTATCTGATAAGGGGTTACTCTCTAAAATATATAAGAAAGTCCCAGAACTCAATAGTAAAAAATATTTAAAAAAAAATAAACCTAATAACCTAAACTATACATAGGTTTCTCCAAAGAAGACATGAAAATGTGCTCAACATCACTATCAGAGAAATGTACATCAAAACCATGATATCACCTCATACCTGTTAGAGTTGCCATTATACAAAAATATAAAATAAATAAAATAAAAAGTGTTTTTGAGGATGTGGAGAAATTAGAACACTTGCACGCTGTTAGTTGGAACGTAGAATGGTGCACCTGCTATGGAAAACAATGTGGAAGCGCCTCAAAAAATTAAAAATAGAACCACCATATTACCTAGCAATCCCACTTAGGGAAATATACCCAAAAGAATTAAAATCAGGATCTGAAAGAGATGTATGCATCTTCACATTCATTGCAGCATTATTCACAACAGCAAAGATATGGAAACACCCTAAGTGTCTATCAATAGAGGAATGAATAAAGAAAATGTGGTATATAAATGTGAACTATTATTCAGCCTTAAAAATGAAGGAGATTCTGCCATTTGCAACATCATGTATGACCTGAAGAACATTAGGCTAAGCAAAATAAGCCAGTCACAGGACAAATACTATATTATTCCATTTATATGAGGAATCTAAAATAGTCAAGCCCATACAAGCAGAAAGTGGAATGGTGGCTGCCAGGGGTTGGAGGTGGGGGAAAATGGGGAGGTGTTTTCAATGGGTATGAAGTTCAGTTTTACAAGATGAATAAGTTCTAGAGATCTGCTATACAATACAGAGCCTACAGTTAACAATAGAGTGCTGTGCATTTTTTAAAAAGTGTTAGCAGGGTAGATCTCATGTTGTATTCTTATCACATACCAAAAAAAAAAAAATTGGAATGAGAAAACTTTTGAAGGTTATGGATATGTTTATTACCTTGATTGTGGTGATGGTTTCTTGGGTGCATGCATACACCCAAACTCATCAAGTTGTATACATTCAACATATGCAGTTTTTTATATATAAATTACATGTCATGAAAAGCTGTTAAAAATATTAAATGGAAAGTGGAATTAAAGGCCATTGTGGAAAAAAAAGACACTGCCATCTGTCCTCGCACAGCCCATGCTGTAACCAGATTCAGCAACACTCAACAGGCAGCTACTCTGATGTGGCTATCCACATTCTCTACAATTCTTGTACATGTGCATTTTAGGTGTCAACTTGGCTAAGCCACAGCGCCCAGATATTTGGTCAAACACCAGTCCAGATGTTGCTGTGAAGATATTTTTAGATGAGATTAACATTTAAATCAGTGGACTTTGAGTAAAGCAGATTACCCTCCATAATGTGATTGGGCCTCATTTAATCAGTTGAAGGCCTTAAGGAAAAAATTGACTTCCCTAAGGAAGAGGTAATTCTGCCAGTAGTCTGTCTTACAATTCCAGCTGCAATATCAACTCTTCCCTGGGTCTCCAGGCTGCCAGTCTACCCTGCAGATTTTTGCTTGTCAGTCTCCACATTTGCCTGAACCAATTTCTTAATACATACATACACACACACACACACACACACACACACACACACACACACACACACACACACATACTGTCCCTATTGGTTTTATTTCTCTGGAGAACCCTAATATAGTCATTTGTTTTAAAAGAAGAAAAAGAAGTTCCTTAATTTTATTTTATTTTAATTCAAAACTCCATAGATGTTTACAGAAGTTTCTACATGAGCCTAGCACTTTTTAAAGAAGCCACCCAAATAATTCTTAATATGTTTAAGGAGGATTTATTTTACCCACAAAACAAAGGTATTGTGGTTTATTTCCCTACTTTTGTTTAAGGGATATAATATCAAAGTTAAAATGTACAAGTAATATTAATTTGCACTGAAGAAAAACTTCCTGAGGTAACACCTGTGACAAAAACAAGCAAATCAAACTCAATCAACTGGGATTACACGTCACATTTTAATTATCAAGAGAGGACATCTAGATGGAGTACTTCCAGCTTTATATGTGAAGAGACATGCTGTTTTAATTTCTAATTAATCCCAAAACTGCCATTTCAAAAGACCAATCAGCCATTCAGCCATGTCAGAGTTGGAGTTTACAGATTTGATTGTCAATAGGCAACCATTCACAGCTTCCTAATAAAAAGCAAAATGAGAAGAGGTTAATGGAGATCTCTAGGATTTAAATAATTATAGTTCTTAGGAGATTTCTATTTGATAAACATGCAGAGGTTCCTGCTTCTGAATACTAATAAAAGTATTATTTGCTGTCATTTTCAAAGAATCCCAGTTAAACCAACAATCCAATCAAGTTGACAGACCTGACTGTTTTGGCCATGCCATGGTTTATTTGCTTGTCCCCAAAGGCCACTAGGTACTATTCTGAGTGTGCATGAACACATACATACACACATATAAAATGTCATATTTAACAGTGGTGATAATTATATCACAATATTAATCACAAACATACAGTAAGTGTTTTTTAAATGGCAATCACTGTGCTAAGTATTTGACATGTGTTGTCTCATTTAAAGCTTACTACCACTCTACAGGGTAGCTACTTTTGTTATTCTGTCTTCCAGGTGAGGAATCTAAGGCTTCCAATGTTTAAAATATGTCATAGCTAAAAATGGACAGAGATGTCTAGGAACTCACACACCAAGATCCAAGTTTCTCAGTGTAGAAAGGGAGAAGAAAAAAAAATAACAGTAATAATAATAATGATGAGGATGACAGCTATTGCCTAGAAAGTGCTTATGTGTTTCCAGGCATTGTTTCATATGTCTTGGATATTTTTATTGATTTACTCCTCACTGCTATAACCCCTATTTTGCAGACAACGAACTACGGTAAAAAGTGCAGAATAACTTGCCCGAGATCACACAGCAAATCAATAGTGAAGTTGAGCTTCAAACCCAAGTACCCAGTTCCAGCTCCCTTATCCACTGTTATTATACTACAGCAATTCTGTAAAGAAACACAAAAGATTTTCAGTGGTTCTGCAAGATCAAAACTATTTTAATAACTGTACTAAGGTATTAGTCGTCCTCCTTACTCTCATTTTTTCCTGATTATTACACTGGGAGTTTTCCAGATGCTACATGATGTGTAACATCGCCACAAATAAGTGTAGGAAAAAATATGAGACTCCAGCAATCATCTGTGAAGGTAATCATTGAAAACACATTGCAAAAAATGAAAAAGAATGCCACACTTTGGGAAAATATAGCTATTTTTCACTTAATGATATTTAGGTTGACAAATAATGGGTTTATTATTGTTCTTGCTTCTAGAAAGGAAATAGTAAACAAATATTATTTTGTTTCCATTTTTAACTCGGTAAATATTGATAAATATAAACCATAAACTAAAGCTTTTTGGGGTCCTCAATAAGCTTTAAGAATGTAAAGGGGGATTGGAAACCCAAAAGTCAGAAAATGGCTATTATGATATATGCTATGTTTTTCAATAATAGCATCTAGTCATAGGGGTTTTTGTGAGATTAAATGAGATAGTTGATGTAAAAAGCTTAACATGGCACCTGGCACATGGAAAGTGCCAACATATGTCAATAATTATTGCCATTGTTATTAGAGATGGAACAGCTTGCCTGAGGTCACCCTGTTAGTGGCAGACCATGGACCTCAAAAAGCCACAATTCTCATCAGTAGTGTACTAAGCTGCATTCACTAATGATTTAATAAACTTTATGACCAAATTCACTTCCACTGAGCAATAAAAGTACCACAGAAAAAGGATCTGTCTACAACTAATACCAACTGAGAAGCAAAATTGTGGGGTGTAAACAATTCTAAGCAGATGACTATGCTCTAGCTCCCAGGCCTGATTCTGCCGTTAGCTAAATGTGTTAACAAAGGCAAATCATTTTAAATCTCTGAATTATTGTGATCATATGTTTAAAATAAATTATATATTTCTCATCCATTTCAAAAGTGTAAAATGACTTCATTTATGTAAAAGTGATCTAAAAATGTAAAATGAGAAAAGAGTTTTCTACCTCACTTCTCATAACAAAATAAATCCCAAAGGTATTAAAATGTTAATGTCAAAAATATAAACAAACATTACTAGAAGAATATATAGGAGAAAATTTATATACTCTTAGGGTAAGGAGAAACTTCCTCAGTATGACAACAAAGAGAAAACATTCTATAAAAGTACTAGAGTCGCATCAAAGAGAAGAAAATACTTAGGAATAAATTTATCAAAAGAAATACAAGACTGTACACTAAAAACAACAAAATATTGTTGAAAGAAATTAAAGAAGACCTAAATAAATGGAAGACATTTCACATGCATGAATTGGAAGACTTACTATTGTTTTAATGGTTGCTTCCCAAAATGATCTAAAGAATCAATGTAGTCCCTATCAAAATCTCAACTGCCTTTTTACAGAAATTAACAAATTAACCTTAAAATTCATCTGGAAATGCAAGAAACATAGAATAGCAAAAAAAAAAAAAAAAGAAAAAAGCCAATAACAACAAAAAAAAAAACCAAACCCACAGTTCACTGATTCACATTTTCTGATTTTAAGACTTACCAAAAAAAAGAAAAGACTTACTACAAAGTTATACTTATCAAGACATCGTGGTACTAGCACACAGATAGAAATGGCTCAGTGGAATAGAACTGGGAGTCCAGAAATAAACCTTTACAATTATGTTCATTCAGTTTTCAACAAGAATGCCAACACAATTCAATAGGGAAATAGCACCTTTTCAACAAATTATACTGCAACAATTGAATAATCACATGCAAAAGAATGAATTTGAACGCCTACACCATACAATATAGCAAAGTTAACTTGAAATCAGAGATCTGAATGGGAGAACTAAAACTTTAAAACTTTTAGAAGAAAACAGCAGTAAATCTTCGTGAATTTGGGTTACTCAGTGGTTTCTTATATGTGACACCAAAAGCATACATGAAAATAAATGATCAATTTGACTTCAACAAAATTAAAAGCTCAGTGCTACAAAAGGCACCATCAAGTTAAAAAGATAACCTCAGAAATGGAGGAAAATATTTGCAAATTATATGTCTGGTAAAAGTCTGGTATCCATAATACATAAAGAACTCTTACAACTTCACAATGAAAAGACAAATAACTCTCTTTAAAAATAAGGAGAGAAAAAGAATACAAAGCTTTATATTTAAAAAAAAAAAAGTGAGCAGAGGACTTGAATAGACACTTCTCCAAGTAAAACACACAAATGGCCAACATGTACATAGAAAGATGCTCAGTATCATTAGTCATTAGGAAAATGCAAATCCAAATCAAAATGAAATATCACTTCACACCCACTAGGGTGACTATGTTTACAAAGACAGAGGATAACAAATGTTGGTGAAAATGTAGAGAAATTGGAACCCTCATCAGTGCAGGCGAAATTGTAAAATGGTACAGCCACTTTGGAAAATAGTTTGTCAATCCTCCAAATGTTAAACAAAGAGTTACTATATATGATAATTATATGCATGAACTTGACTAGGCTAAGGGATGCCCAGATAGCTGGTAAAATATAATTTCTGGATGTGCCTATGAGGGTGTTGCAGAAAAGAATAACATTTGAATCAGTAGACTGAGTAAAGATCAACTTCAGCAATGCGAGTGGACATCATCCAAACCACTGTGGGCCCAAATGGAACAAAAAAGCAGAGGAATGGCAAGTATGCTCTGTCTCTTTGTCTCTCTCTCTCTCTCCCTCTCTCTCAGCATGAGCTGGGACATCCATCATCTTCTGCCCTCAGACTTTGAACTCTGTAGTCCTTCTGACTCTGTGACTTAGCTATTGGCTTCCCTGGTTCTCAGATCTTCAGCCTCTGAATTACACCATCAGCTTTCCTGGTTCTACCACTTGCAGACAGCAGATGGTGGAACTTCAAAGGCTCCCTAATCATGTAAACCAATTCCTATAGTTAATCAACATCTCTCTCTCCCTCTTTCTCTCTCTAGCTCATTATTTTATACACTTTATTTTATGTTAACATTTCATATTTTATTATATATCATATTACTTGTATATATAATGCTTAGGTTGACAATATAAAAAAAACATGTTTTCTCACAATCATTTAATTACTTTGCTGTTGTAGACTTCTAAAGAAAATTAGAGAATGTAAATCAAGCTAAGTCTGAGAAAGTGATTTACTGTGCTTCTGAAATATTAAACCAGTGACTGAAAAGTCTCCTCTTCAATTAGGGAAAGAATTAGGGAAGTTGTGGGTGCAAACTGCTTTTGCTCTCCCACATGATGGATTATGTATGTCTCACATCCCTAATATGAGAAAATATCAAAAAGGCAGGAAGCAGTGATTTTGCTAACAAGTCTTAGTCAAAAGGGCAAAGCTAAACTGCTGGGCAGGTTATATCCACTTGTCTAAAGCTCCACTCCATTCATTACAGTCACCAAGGAAAGTGGTGGCTTCTGGATGAAAGTCTCATTTCCCAACGATTTCCTTTATTAGTCTGTTTAGTCTACTGTGCACAGAAATGTATTATCTTTTTTAAATTCAGAGGAACAGCTGGGTTGTGCATGCTGGGTCACAATGGTTCACCATTGCCAGAAAAGCAAAATTAGAGTTTTGGGGTTAGCAAATAAATAAATAAATCAAAATCTGTAACCTTTGCTCTGATGAAGGAGAATTAGTGTAAGAGCAGATAGAATCTGGCTAACCTACACCATACATTCCAAGGCTTAAAAGGGTGATATTGTCACCTCTTTGGGAGTCATTAGCTTACAGGTAGGTGGTAGGCTATGGATGAGGACTAAATTGCTTGCATAAAAATGACCCAGCTAGTAGATTAAACCCCAGGGTTCACCAGGGAATCTACATGTTTTAAAAGTGCTCCAGCTTTTAAAAATTGATGGAAACCCAATTTGGAAACACAGACTTAGGAAGTAAAAATCACATAATCAAATCAACCTTCCTAAACTAATTAGCAACCATCCAATGACAGTTCAGCAAAAAAATCAAAGTATGTAATCTTTATTTCTTTTACTTAAAAAAAAATCCTTTATTGAAATGTAGTTGATTTACAATGTTAGTTTCAGGTATACAGCAAAGTAACTCAGATATATATATATATATATATATATATATACACACACACATGTATTTTCAGATTCTTTTTCATTATAGCTTATTACAAGAAATTGAATATAGTTCCCTGTGCTATACAGTAGGTCCTTGTTGTTTGTCTATTTTATATATAGTAGTGTGTATCTGTTAATCCCAAACTCCTAATTTATCCCTTCCTCATTTCCCCTTTGGTAACCATAGTTTTTTTTTCTACGTGCAGGAGTCTATTTCTGGTTTGTAAATAAAATTTGTATCTTCTTTTAGATTCCAAATAAATGATATCATATGATATTTGCCTACTTCACTTAATATGATAATCTCTAGGTCCATCGATACTGCTGCAAATGGCATTATTTTATTCTTTTTGATGGCTAAGTAGTATTCCATTATATATCTATACCACATCTTCTTTATCCATTCATCTGTGGATGGACATTTAGTTTGTTTCCATGTCTTGGCTATTGTTTACAGTACTGCTATGAATATTGAGGTGCATGTGTTTTTTCAAATTGTAATCTTTACCTTTAAGCAGTCTTACCACAACACTGAAGCAGCCGTATTGGAAATAGGAAAGATTTAAATAATCCATCAGGTATTTTCATCTTTGAATCACCAGTTCAATGTTTTTACAGTCCCTACCTTACTTAATTGAGCAGTTGTTTTGAGTTAAACACGTACCACTTCCATCTCAATTTCAAATGACGTATAAAACTGAGGGACAGAAGTAAGCTGGTACTGTGGACTCTATAATGACATATAAAGGTTAACATTATTCATTATTGAACTAATTAGGCTAACTGCCTTTTCAGAAATCTAGATTTGAATATACTGTAGACAGTGATAGTTTATTCCCACATAGCTAATGCTACAGTTGGAGTTTAATCAGAAATTCCGTGACAGTCTCGAATTCAATCTTCAAGTTCAGGCAATCTTTCTAGGCCAAAGCTTTAGCAAAGTTGCAGATTTTAATCATGTCCTTCCCAAGGGTTTTTCAACTTTCAGTGACAATATGGCCTAGAGCCAACTGTACTGGGAGAGTTGAAGACCTAGGTCAGTGATTCCCACTGTGTCCCCCTTTAATTACTGGAGTGGGAATCACCCAGGACCTCTGGGAGGAGCTTTGGAATCTGCATTTCCACAAGCTCCACGAGATGATTCTGATGTGAAAATACTGCTCAAAGATTCTATTTTCAACTCTGTCACTAGCTGTATCGGCCCATCTAGATAAAGCACAAAATCTCTCATGCCTTGGCTTGCCAAAATATATAGTGAAATAATGGCATTCGACTCTTCCTCTCCCCTAGGAATACTGGAGAGATAACATTAGTGAATTTAAACTTAAAAGTTGAAACTGAGGGTTATGTTTAAAAGAGTAGCCTAACATATTGGCTAAAAATAACAGATTTAGCATTAGAAAAATCTGGATCCAACACCCAGTCTTCTGCTTACTCACTAAACTTGCATCTCAATTTCATATCTGCAAAAAGGAGACAATAATGCTGAGCTCATAGCTATATGAAATTACAGTAGATATTATATGCAAAGTACTAGTCTTGTGATTGCCACATTGTGGATACTCAATAAAATTAAGTAGATATTACTAAGGTGGAGAAGAGCTACAAATCTGATGAGCTTTTGCCAAGTAAGAGTGAAAGTAAAATTATGTTGTCACAGCCGCTAATATTTTGGGAATGTTTGCTACCCCCTGTGTATAACTAGCCCCTCCTGACTGATGCAGAAGTCAATTGATGGTAGAGTGTTTTGCTTTTAAATAAAGGAACTACTAGGTACAGTTTTCTTTATGAACTTTGGTCATTATGAATATAAAACTCTTTAAGTAACAAACAATCTGCAAGGTAGCTACCCACAGATCCTCTACTTATGAGTATCACTTGCAGAGGCAAACACAAAGAGCCTCTGGCAGGAATACACCTCGGGCCAGATGTTAAGTTTCACATTTAACCAGATGCCCCATTGTTTCTACTTTCCAGCCCTAATTCGTTACTAAAGCTCATGAAGATGAGATCTTGAGATGCCGTAAGAGCAAAGCTCTCTCCTCAGAGAGTTTGTCTCTACCCCAGAATCCCAGCCTCTCTGGAGAGCAGTCTTGCCCAGATCCATCAGTGCTGCCGCTGAGTGAGACACCGGCAGCCCTCTCCCTGCTTGTTTACCGCCCTGGCAGCTCTCAACACTCCTCCCTGAGGCCAGGAAGACCCCTTGAGTCTTGTCAACATCTGGCATGGGTGAAGTGTTTGCAAGGAAAGACACTGCTAACACGTGTCAAGAGAGAAAAGTAATGATGAGAAAGCACCAGGAGTGAAGCATGAAGCCTATTATTGTTACAGATCAGCACTGCTTAGGAAAACAGAGCAGAGGGGCTAAAAAATAGCAGAATTTGGACTCAAAAAACAGGGATTTGAAACACAGATTCTCCAGTCCTATGAATAATAGACCTAACATTTACTGAGAGCTCTCTAAGCACATTACGAGCATCATCTCATTTAATCTTCACAACACACGAGACAGAGTCCACTGTATCATCACTCTCGTTTTCTAGATTGGGGAACTGAGGAAGAATGGGGTGTACTCCAAACAAGAATGTTGCTTTCGGTCCATCAAACAATTCCTCTTTTTTTAAACTCCGAAGGTGGTCAATTCTTCTGGATCTCTGTCAATTAAACTCAGGGAGCCAGGAGTCTGAAATGTCCATGGAATTAGTTTCCAGTACAATCAAGGGACACTGGGTCTGGTAGGAAACACCTCCTGCAAAGCAGAGCAGTGACATTTACTACAGGTGAGATGTAAGCCAACAGCATGTGAGGACTGGGTAGAATTAGGCAGAACTGAGAGGAATAAAGCTACATCATCTATAGGCTAAAGTGATTTGGTAGAAACCCAATTTCTTTACACTGGGTTATGTGAGCATTTCCCCAGATATTTTCCTCCAGAAGTGTTTCGTGTACGTTAAAAAAAAAAAAAAAAAAGGAAAAGAAAAAGAAAATTAATAGCTCTAGATGGCTTACCCTACCCACCTGAAACCTTCAACAGCTCCTCAATACCCAAAGAAAAAGGTCCATAACCCTTATCAAGAAACCCCAAGCTCTTCACAGTCTCCACCAAACATACCCTTCTGGCCAGCCTTAAACCTTCTCCCCACCACCCACCCCACTAAGCACATACACTGACCCTAGGTCACAGCCACCTCCTCTCTCTGTTACCAGAAATTACCTTTCTCTCTCTGTCTTTGTTCGTGCTGTCCCTCTACCACGTATACTGTTTTCCTAACCATTATCTGTCAAAACAACATCCCTGCATATCAGTGTGCTAGGACTGCTGTAACAAAGCCTCACAAACTGGGTGGCTAAAAAAACAGAAACATATTGTCTCACGATTCTGGAGGCTGGAAGTCTGAGACCAAGGTGTTGGCAAGTTTGGTTCCTCCTAAGGGGTGTGAAGGAAAATCTGGTCCATGCGTCTCTCCAGCCTCTAGTAGCTTTCTGGCCATCTTTGGCACTCCTTGCCTTGAAGGTGAATCATCTCGATCCCTGCCTTCATAATGTCCTCCCTGTGCATGCCTGTGTCCGAATATCCCCTTTTTATAAGGACGTCAATCACAGTGGTGTAGAGACCTACCCTACTCTAGTTTGACTTCATTTTAACCAATTACATCTGCAACCACCTTATTTCCAAATAAGTTCACATGGTGAGGCCCTAAGGCTGAGGACTCCAACATATGAATCTGAGGGAACACAATTCAACCCATAATTCAATGTTCCAATTCTTACATCAAAAATGACTTCATTTAAAAATGTCCCCAAATTCCAAGGTGGCATGTAAGTCCCTCCCCTCTGAATTTACAAGGGTGATTCACACGGAATGACTTTGGAATGTCTTGTGGTAAAGCCTAACACTTCATGCTTCCTAGTTGTTCACCATTCTGTTTTTCTTCTGAAGGTAGGATTTATGTCTCGTTGATTTTCATATTCTCTTCGTGAATACTACCTTGACACAGCTGATGCCTCATCCATGTTTGCAGAATAGAATTCTAATCTCCTCTTTATTCTCATGTAGTCATTTTTTATTCCTTTTTTTTGTTTTTATTGGGAAGCCACACCTGGCAACACCCCAAAAGTTGTTCATTCCTGACAATGTACATCACCACGCATCACAGAGCTGATCTGGTGACATGCATGAACTAACCACATTCCTTAAACATTTTGATGTTTTGTAACTTCCCCGTATAAGCAGACATTTCTCACAAATTAAGCCACTTAGTCCAGAATACCAGGATGGTGTCTAACATAGGTAATTATACCCATATGTTTAAATTCTTGCTCTACTAGTAGAATGCCACTAGATTTACTGTAAAGAACTTGAAATTGTTATATTTAATCTGGTAAACCTGCAGCTGTAGACTAGAGCCTCTTCAGATCCCAAGGAACCAGTGTTGTGCAGCTTTTTCTTTCTTTTTTTTTTTTTTTTCAGTGGAGGTTCTGGGGATTGAACCCAGGACCTCATGCATGCTAAGCACAGGCTCTACCACTGAGCTATATACCCTCCCCCCTTCTGCAGCTTTTTCTCATCTACACTATTAGCATCACGGACAACTAGGGAGTTTATCCCTACAGATAAGGATTACAGAGGATTCCAGAGATGACTACTCCTAACATTATTTCCTTTCCCCGAAACAAATAAACATTTAATCACAGCATCTACATAAGTATTAGTAAGTTTGTGCTCATAGACAAATTACAGCAAATGACATAATACTTTAAAAGCAGCAGTTAAATGCCTGCTTCTAAAGCTAGTATGTAAAATGAGTATTTAAAGACAAAAAAAAGATGGAGCTATTTGAGAGGCTTACATTTTACTCTTTATTTCTTGCATATCAGTTGCTACTCGCCTTATCTAAGGTTGCCAGCCTGTTTTACCCTCTCCTCTCTACCCATTCCTCGCAAAGATTTCCAAGACTCAGCATGGAGAGGTGGATATGGATTTCTGCCACCCCAGCTGTCTCTGGCTTCTCTATTCATACAAGAAGCTTGCTAGTCAGTAGAATCCTTAATCTAAGTCAATAATTCACATTCCTGATTGTGTACTGGAATCACCCTGGGAGATGTACATTTACATCTAATCTCTCAACCCCAGACTTTCTGATTTAATTAGTTGGGCAAAGGGCCCATGGAACAAGCATTGCTTTGATATTTTTAAAAAGCCTCCCAGTGATTCTAACATTCAGCCAGTTTAAGACCCACTGAACTAACTTCAGCCTGTCTCTCAAAGCCACTGTTTCAGAATGTGTGATCCACTGACATCCTGCATCAGAATCATTTGGGAAGATTATTTAAACAGTAAATCTCCAGGTCTTCCCCCAAACCCACTGAATCAGAATCTGTGGGATTGAGGCCCAGACATCTGCTTTCAACAGGTTTTAAATTATTCTGAAAACTTGAAAATGACAGTTCTAAAACAGTAGTTTCCCAACTTATTTCGCTGGGGCTCATTTTCTGTCACTTCTTGTTACTCAGGAGGGAGGCTTGTGACACACTGTTGGCTGGCTCACCCAGCAGGCAGTTCTAGCCTCTTTCTCCCTTCCTGCTTTCCCCTGTAGATGCCAGAAAAGTGAGAATTCAGTTTTGCAGGTTCCCTCTTCGCATCTAGCAGCAGGACGGCACTGTGATCCAGTCTGGCACATAACTCACAGGGGGAAGTCTGCTAGCAGGACGAGGATACACTTGCTTCTTCATGAGAAGGACCTGAGCAAACTACATGCTCCTGGCTTCCCCCCAACCCTGTTCTTTCTGCATCTTTGAAACCGGACGTGGTGATATCTAGTGACTGCCGAGGAACAAGAGTAAAGACAAAATAGCAGCACACTGTGGCTGATGCAGAGAAACGACGGGGAGACCCTGGCGTGCTGCCTTCATTAAGAAGCCCACACATGCTTCAGGATTCCTAACTGAGGAAGCACACGCCTCCATAATCCAGTCCACAGAAGGACCGCATTTAAAGAAGCATGACCTTTTAGAATCTGAATTTTTATTCCTTTTGAAACATTTAATATTGTCCAAAAATTATTCTACAAGAGCTAATATATAAACTCGGGTACCCCGGTCCTAACCTCCGCTTCCGCCCTGTCTAATCTTGATGGACTTTCATTCTACTATCTCTCATCCAAGAATAGAAAACCGTCTTACCCAGGTTGTCCCGTCCCACCATCCAAGTGCTGTGAGTCCTTCTTTCCTTCTCACAATGCTCTGTTCCCTCTCAAATGTACCCTCACAGGCTATTTCCTTTCTCTCCTAGGAGGGTGAGAGGAGCAGGAAGAATCTAAGCAGGGAACAGGGAGTGGGGAAGCTGTGGACCCCTCCCATTAATGATTTTTAACCCCTCACACAAAGAAACCTGAAGTGTAAAGACACATAGACTTAGATGTTTTAGGGCTGGAGGCAAAAAGGAGAGGGTAGGAAGCCTCCATCACATCCATCCATCCATAAACCTCCAGAGCTCCATTCTCATCCCAAGCCGTCCTCCTGGTTAGCCATTGGAGCTTTCCAAATTACAGAAACCAGATTCTGCCCCCAGAAAGTCAGATACAGTAGACTCTGACATCTGTTGTTCAAACTTCAGAGGTATCTGATGAGATCCAGCGCTGAAAATCCCAGACCACAGAGGGCAACTTGACAAACAGCTCTCGTGGTGAATAGCACCTCTCCGTGAAACAAGGAAGTCTTGTCCCTTCCTGTACTCTAGTCTACATTTAAAGCAATTTGAACAATGATCGAGGCATTTACCCAGACCTCTGGTCACTGAGATGTCATTTCACCTAAGTAGAAGGAATTTGTAACTTGACAAAAATGTGAAATCCTTGATTCCCCGAGAATCTCCTTATCTAGCATGAATGCTTTAGCACAAAGCAAGAATGGCCTAGGCTGCTAGTGTTTCCATGTTAGATCCTGTTATTTTATCCACGAATGGTTTACTTTCCCTGCTTCTGATGGGTGACCTTGGGTGACCTTGGCTGACAGTCAAACCGAATTTTTACGATGAACAAATACTTCTCCAAGGTAATGAAATTTTTTAGACATTTTCGGGAAAATTGACAATCATGCAGCCACCACCATCGTGCTTAGCAGCTCAGGCTTGACCACATTTTATCACATTCTTACTTAGCATTCTAGGCTTATCTGTTCAGGAAAAAAAAGGTAGAGAGACAGCTAAATATCTTAGTCTACTTCTCACTGTGAATTTTTTATTAGAATAATGAAAATCCTTTGCCTTTTGGAATTACTCTTGGAATCTCTAAATACAGGATGAAATTATTGGTGAATACCAGCATGAGGTAATGGCAATGTATCAAATGAAGTGTTTTTTTAAGGCTTTGGTAGGATTTGGGGGAGTTTGATGATAAACTCACAGCTCTAACATATCATTGTGTTTCCCAGATACGTCACTACTTGCTAAACTTTTCCAACGTTTCTTTTTCTTAGGTCCCCAGTCTCTAAAATAAAGGTGACCATCCATCATGACCACCACTCTCACCAGCACCCTGAGATAATGCATGCTTCTGAGAGTGTGGCATGTTTTTAAATATCACCAAATTAAAAGTGTAATTTCCATGGTTAAAAAATGTTCCTCATTAGTACCTGTTATTAGTTCCTCTATTTAGGTGAAACGATTCTCCTTAGAAACTGATCTTCCTTCACGAAATATACTGAACCCAAATGAAACTGAGGCCTTGTAATTAACAGGAGAAGCTAAGATCAATTGAATTGATACTGTTCCATAAGGCCGTCCTTTTCATTTATGTCTTGTGAATCATACGAACTTCAGGGAGCTCTCACGCCCATGGTTTTCATTAAGGAACAAAGTAATGCATTTAGCTTTCTTTTTATGACTCAGTCTAGGGAACGCTATGATCTGGCCCCTGGGGGTTTGAAATAAACAAACTACTTTCTCATCAATATTGAGATAACCTCAGAGAAGTTGGAAGATAGGTTTTACTCAGCATGGGAAAAAAAAAACAGTGAATATTACAAAGACAAAAAATTCTGTACAGCACGGTGATAAAAGTTGTCTGTGAAGGTTTATGGCACAACACCCACCTGGGCGTGCAGAGGAGTAATTCTCTGACACAGCAGCTTCCAGGGTCAACCCTGAGAAAGAGGTGAAGGATGCTTTTACCACATGCGTTGGGAGCACTGATTCCCCCTGTTCTCCTGATACAGGCAGTAAGTCACCTAGACGTTATGCACCCACATTGTCATTTAAGGCACAATTAGACTCAAACTACCAGGGAAGAAATACTTGGGACTGGGGAGGGGAGAGGGGCAGGAGATCTCTGTCCTTTGTTGGTGGGGCAACGTATGTATAGCCTGCATCCTCATAACTTCTATTTCACAGTCTTGCTTTTTCTAACATGTTCTCAACTTAGTCTTCCCTGTTGAGTTAACACATTGCTGTTTTTTTTAATAGTTTTTTGAAGTATAATTGATATGCCCAAAAAAAAGGCATGTATTTAATATATGTAATTTGATGAGTTTGGACATATGCATATACTCATGAAACCATCACTACAGGTAAGTACTAAACATACCCATAACCTTCACAAGTCTCCTCCTGCTCCTTTGTTTCTTTTGTTCTTTGTTGTTAGTGTGTGTGTGTGTGGTAAGAACATTTAACGTGAAATTTACCCTCTTTACAAAATGTTTAAGTGCTCAATATAGTTTTGTTAACTTTAGGCAGCATATCACTATAAAAATGCTGTTGAAAGTGAGCTACATTTGCAGAATGTGCTCAAGTAGAAAGACTATTTATTCTGATCTTCCCCTAGCAATGCTTCTGATTGTCATTAACAGACTTTAAAAGGTCACTGAACAATATCATCACTGTCCTAAAGAAGGAGAAACCGTAGGATGTATTTTTTAAAGTGACTTTGTATGGACTCTTGGAACAAACCAAGATCTAAGCTACATGGACCCAAATTCTTATCCTTTCTCAGAGATTGTTTCTTACCTGCAAATGAAACTCATTCTGATTAAGAAGGTAGGTTTTTTGTTCATTACAAACAAGTACAAAACAATCACTGTTAGAAAATAGGATACAACCTATTCTTAGCCTTTTTGAGGTCTCCCAATTCCATACAATCTAGCACATACTGTTTCTACTGTTCCCTAGTCATTCAGCCAAAATTTCTCTAAGGTTTCCTTCTCTCCAACACAGAAAATGGAGAGTGACTCAGAGTGATAAAGTCCTTACACACATATCAAGCTAATGTCATTATTATCCTGATTATATTACAGACATAAATTAAAGTCATCTACCTCTCAGATTTCTGCCTCCATGTTTTGAATCCAGCCACCATGTCCTCTTAGGAATGGTTCTATTATCCTGTCTCAGCAACTAGCTCTTCCAGCTGGTGGAGGGACATCGGGACATGACAAAGGAGGAAATTATTGTTTTGGTGCCTAAACTAAATATAGAAAATGGGTGGGATAACTGTTGTGTAACTTAAGGAAAGCAACTTTTGAAAGGGAGTGGATTTTTTGACTCCGTTTTAAAACTTGGTATCCGTCATGGGAAAATTATAACTCAATTCCAGCCACAAAGTTAGTTTACTTGGATTGTGTTAGAAACAGAAAGGGGATGTGAATGTTAAAGAAAGCTTAAAGGAGGACAAGTTTACAAGAAAGGAAAGTGCGGGGAAAGAGCCTGAACCATCTAGTCAGTGTTTAATGATAACTCATGGTGCTGCTCATCAGAGTCACTTAATAAATATTTGAAAGAAAATGGAGATGTACTTAGATACCTCCCTACCTAGTTAAAAAGAACATAAGGTACTTTGAAGTTCATCTTCAGACCTTTTGCGCAGATATGATGAACAAAGACGAGTTATGACTCAGTGACTAACTAGAGGAAATGAGTCATAAGATGGAGGATTTAGCTGTTTGAGTTTCAGCACCACAATCAGCCAATATGACGTTCAGTTTGTTTGAAAGTTGAGAAGTAAACTTACTGAACACTGTTACTATTGTTAATATATTCATTTTTCAACACGAAATACATTTCTTGATCCTGTAAGTTTGGACTCAACTCTATGGTGACGTTCATTCTCAAAAGCCAAGAGGTTTTTATTTTCTTCTGTTTTTCTTTCTAAGTAAACATTTGCATTATAGGAAACTCATAAATGCAATGAAATAATCTATGCTCTATTTTCCTATGAGACATAAAAATTCACATGTGTTGAAAAGAAGTTAAATTAACTATTTCAAAAAGCCAATCATGGCAACTATTTTGCAGTGACATCATAAAATATATAACCTAGGGGTCTAGAAAATGTTTGGTAATGTATCCAATGAAATACAAAATATTGACTTTTTCATGTTAGAGGAAAAGATAGTATTAAATTTTCCATTGCACTTGGTTCTATCCATCCAAACACTTAGATCCAGATTCATGATGAATAAATATCTCTTTTTAAAGCAAAGTGTCTTCTTTGACTCTTTGTTTGTTCAGGAGTGTGCCATTTACTTTCCACATACTTGCAAATTTTTCAGTTTTATGCAAGAGAATAATCCATAGGACTTCAGTTCTCAGAGAATAAAATGATAATTTTTTCCCATATTTAATTGATTGTAATGTCTTGGACTAGTAGATGGGCTCAAGGAATATGTTGGCAGAGGACCAATAACAAATACGACTCATTAATGGACTGGATGTAAGAGAGAAATTTATTAATGATGACTCCAAATTTTTCAGCGTAAGTAAATAGTGATGACACTTATTGAAATAAGAAAGACTAGGTAGAAATACATTTGGGGTTGGCAGCAGAATTAAAGGTTCTAGATTAGAATGTTGACTTTGAAATGTCTATAAAACATCAAAGAAGAACTGTCAGGTAGGCTGTTGAATATACTCAGAGAAGATGTTTTGACTAAAAAGATAATTTGGGGAGTCATAGGTAGTATTTAACGCTATAGAAATGGATGAAATTATCTAGGCAGAGAATGTAGAAAGAGAAAGCAAGACAAGGAAAGATCTTGATGTCCTTCTGAATCATCCAAGAAAGAACTAATCATGTTTAGCATAATTAACCAGAGTTAAGAGGCTTTTATTATACTCCCAATCTTGGTGAATCTATAATTTGTGAGTGGCAATAAACCCACATTTCTATTCCCCAAATAATTTTTTTTCAAATGTATTGAATGACATAGCCTTTTTCTGAGAACTGTTTTGGGGTACGTGTTCATCTAAACAAAATTTGGGAAATGCTGATAACTGTGATTAGTATAATATATTTAATATAACTTTTTTATACATTCATTTTCTTATACTCATCACCTACAGTTTTCTAGTCAAAGAGTTAATATTAGCCTTCCTGGCATGAAGAAAAGCAGCAGATTTCAAATAATCTCTGTGATTCAGACTTGCACTCCATTTTATTTCTATCTAAATAGTATACTCAATGCACTCCCTCTTGAGGTGATACCTATCCAGGAGTTAAATTCCCTGCAGTTTAATAATACGGAGAGAACAAAGACTGTAAGAGTGGATACTCTCCTGTCATCTGCTCAAACATTTTGTCCTCCACTTGTACAAGACCATTCTCTATTTTCAGGAAGGCAATGGGAAAAGGAAAAGGAAACAATAGATGAGAGAAGAACAAGAGTATGCAAGACAATGAATTTAGTGCCAACAGCCATTCCATTTTCTGATGAAAAGGTAAAGAGGTGGTGTATTTCTACTTTCAGTATAGTTGAGTGGCTCCTATCAGATCAGCCCTCAAGTAAATAATAGCTACAAACTCTGGACAAGATATAAAACATAATTAATTGAAAGTACTGAAGGATAAAAAAAGCAGGCAGAAAATGGAGTAGAGTCAGCATCTATAAAACAAGAATGGCACTGGGTAAAATTCCACTTTTGATAACTTTTTGATGATGGCAGTCTCAAGGATAAAAGAACTAAACTGAAATTTGAGGAGAGACAAAAATTTTCAGTTTCAGTTTGGCAAGTTACCGGCTGAAATTTTTTTAATCGATATTCTTCAAAGGAACATAACAGACCCAAGAGTTTCCATAACACATTCTTCACAATACAATACATAATTGTTCAACATACAAATTAATAGAAAACCGTGGCTCATTCTCAAAAGACAATATAAACCAGTCCTGAGATGACCTAGATGTTGACATTAGCATACTGGGATTTTAAAGCATATATTGTAATTATGCCCAAGGATGTAAAGGAAAATCTTCTCATAGTGTGTGAAAATGAGGATATCTTAGCAGAAAAGTGAAAACCATAAAAAGGAATCAGATATAATTTCTACACCTAGAACAAGCTGTATCTGAAATTAAAATGTTAAAAGATGGGCTTAGCATCAGAGTAGAGATAACAGAGGAAAGATCAGCCAACTAGAAAACAAATCAATGGAAGTGATCCCATCTAAAGATGAGTAGAAAAGAATATTGAAAATAACAAAAGGAACATAGCCTCAGGGACTTGTGGGACAATATCAAAAGGTCTATATATATATGTGTAGTTGGAGTCCCAGAATAACAGAAGAGAAATTACGGGGTAGAAAAAATTTTTGAAAAAATAATGGTTGAATTTTTTTCAAATTTGGTAAAAGTAATAAATTTACAATGAACACCAAGCAGAATTAATGCAAGGAGAACTATTCCTAGACCTATCATAATCAATCTGGTGAAAACCAGAGAGAAAATCTTAACAGTAGATGAAGGAAAATAACACATTGATCACAAAGGAACAAGAATTACTGACATCTCATCAAAAACAATAATCTTTAAAGTGCTGAAATATTTTTAATAGTGAATGCAAAATTTTATCTCCAGCAAAATTATCTTTCCGAAATCAAGATCAAATAAAGATATTTTCAGACAAGAGAAGACTAAGTTTTCATGACCTGCAGATGTGTACTGCCAAAAATGCTAAAGGAAGTTCTCCAGGCTAAAGGGGATGGAAACCTAAATTTTCAGGAAGTAATAAAGAGTATTAAAATTGAAAAATATATTTAAATATATAAAAGACAATTTTTTTCTCTTAAATTTAGAAATACATATGACTATTTAAAGAATCACATTGATGCAAGTGTGATATATACCATGTCAACAAATGAAGAAACAAAAACTATATGATCATCTCAATAGATGCAGAAAAAGCATTTGATAAAATTCAACATCAATTTACAATAAAAACTCTTACCAAAGTGGGTACAGAGGGAACATAGCTCAATATAACAAAATTTATTTATGACAAACCCACAGCCAACATAATACTCAGCAGTGAAAAGCTGAAAGCCTTCCCACTAAAATCTGGAACAAGAAAAAGATGCCCACTCTCATTACTGCTATTCAATATAGTATTGGAAGTCCTAGCCACAGTAATCAGACAAGAAAAATAAATAAATAAAAGGGATCCAGATTTGAAGAGAAGAGGTAAAACTGTCACTATATGCAGATGACATGACACTATATACAGAAAACCCTAAATACTCCACACAAAAACTACTAGAACTGATAAATTCAACAAGGTAGCAGGATACAAGATTAACATACGGAAATCTGCTGCATTTCTTTACACTAACAATGAAATGTTAGGAAAAAAGTATTTTTAAAAATCCCTTTCAAAATTACATCCAAAAAAAAATTTAGGAATAAACCTGACCAAGGAGGTGAAAGACTTATGCTCTGAGAACTACAAAACATTGATAAAGGAAATTTAACATAATTCAAAGAAATGGAATGATATCTCATGCTCTTGGATTGGAAGAATTAATATTATATATGGCCCCCAATATAAAAGAGCCATACTACCCAAAGCAATCTACAGATTTAATGTGATCCCTATCAAATTACCCATGACATTTTTCACAGAACTAGAACAAATAATCCTAAAATTTATATAGAGTCACAAAAGACTCAGAATTGCCAAAGCAATACTTAGGGAAGAGAACAAAGCTGGAAGCATAACCTTCTCAGACTTCAGACAATACTACTAAACTACAGTAATCAAAACAGCATGTTATTGGCACAAAAACAGACATTTGATGAATGGAACAGAAATGCAATGGGAGAAAATATTTGCAAATGCTGTGACTGATAAAGTTTTAATTTCTAGAATATACAAACTGCTCATACAACTCAATAACAACAACAGCAACAACTAATCAAAGAATGGGCAGAAGACCTAAACAGACATTTCTCCAAAGAAGATACACAGATAGCAAATAGGCACATGAAAAGATGCTCGATATTGCTATCAGAGAAATGCAAATCAGAACTACAATGAGGTATCACCTCACACCAGTCAGAATGGTCATCATTAAAAAGTCCACAAACGATGCTGAAGCGGGTGCGGAGAAAATTGAACCTTCCTACACTGTTGGTGGGAATGTAATGTGGTGCAACCACTATGGAAAATGATATGGAGATTCCCTAAAAAACTAAAAATAGATTTACCATGTGATCCAACAATCCCACTCCTGGGCATACATCTGGAGAAAACTCTAACTTAAAAAGATTCATGCACCTCAATATTCATAGCAGCACTATTTACAATAGCTAAGACATGGAAGCAACCTAAATGCCCATCAAGAGATGACTGGATAAAGATGATGTGGTATACACACACACACACACACACAATAGAATACTATTCAGCCATAAAAAAGAATGAAGTAATGCCATTTGCAGCAACATGGACAGACCTAGATATTATCATACTAAGTGAAGACAAATGTCATATATCACTTATATGCAAAATCTAAAAAAATTATACAAATTAACTTATTTACAAAACAGAAGGAGACTCACAGACATAGAAAACAAACTTATGGTTACCAAAGGTGAAAGGGGTAGGGGAGGGATAAATTAGGAGTTTGGGACTAGCAGATACAAACTACTATATATAAAATATACAAACAATAAGGTCCTACTCTACAGCACAGGGATTTCAATAGCTTGTAATCACCTATAATGAAAAAGAATATGAAAAGAAATACATATCTATGTATATCTATGAATCACTATGCTGTATACCAGCAATCAACACAGTAGTAGATCAACTATACTTAATTTAAAAAAAGAATCATATTGATCTAAATATCTGAAGAGAGACTGAATTTTTCATTTTCATCTTAATGTTATTAAGCTTAGATCTTAAAAAAACATTAAATTTTTCCTGGCATGAAGCTGACATTTAGATATAATGCAATTATTATTTTCTGAAATTAAATATATATATTCTACTAACATTTACTTGTCATAATCATTCTATTTGCATTTTTTCTCCCCTTTGCAGAGACATGTGTCTAGAGTTAATAAGCCTAGCAACTTCTAGCCTAATAAGATTATTCTCAGAACATCTCTTTTGAGATTTTCCTAATGGTCTTCCATCTAGAGAGATTTCTGGGTTGTGAATCAATGAACCAATAAGTAGTGAACACAATCCTGTGTAGTTAGAACTCCTAGGTTCCAGAAAGTGTACTTTGTTCATTAACTCTGCTGACATTTAAGTTAAAATAAAGATCAAAACATGTTCAGATAAGGGTAAAATTCTTGGAGAAAAAAGATTAAAATATACAGCCCTGGGGGGAAAAAAAAAGTTATAATGTTAAATTCCTCCAAAAAGAAAAGACTAATTTAACAATTAAGTTAAAAATGCATCCAAATGCTGGTGGAGAGAAGGAAATGACATACTATTTAAACTTTTGAGCAAAAATATCCAAAATAAAGTCATCAAAATCACATTATATTCAGAATATTTTCATAATCTCTAGAGGTAAGCAAAAAAATTATTTTCCCAATTCCTGCATTTGCCTGCTGGACGTTTGTTCTGGATGCTGTATCAATGCCTCAGCATCTATATATCAGCAATTAAACTCATCTTCTGTCTCAAAACACTTTCCTCTCCTAACTTCCCACTCCCTAGAGTCCACATCTTTGTCTCTGAAGTCCCAAATCTAAAAATGGCCCTTGGTTTCCCCTCACCTCTCACACAAGGATTGATCCTCTCCTATTTTATAACTGCAAAGTTTCTGTAAACTAGCCTTTTCTTTCCCTTGCCCCCGCTTCCGATATAATTTAGGCTATAGAACATGTCACTTTGGGCCAAGCCTGGATTCAGGGCTAAAGAATACAGAGGTAAGAAGATAATGTGCAGCCCTTAAGTTAACTGGTGTGCCCTGACCATTAAATAGTCCATCTAATCTTACTACAACTCGACGAGGGAACCATGATTATTATCCTAGCTTTAGAGAAGAGAAGACTGATATAGAGAGAAATTAAGTACCTTGCCCAGGTAACACATATATGTACAGTAAGGCCTAGATTGAAGTCAAGCCAAAGTGTAAGTCTTAGTCTTAAGTGTTGCCTTCCAGGGCCAGGTACTGAGGCCAAGACGTAACCTGATGCCATCATCCTGCCCTCACTCCAGAGCAAGTCCTCTCCAATCAGTTAAGTTCAATGTGCAAAAAAACATGGTAGTTAGAGAAATGTGTTCCATGGATCAATACCTGGTTTATTCTGGCATGCTCTCCTTTACTCTCAGCTTTAGAAGAAAGATAAAAATGGAATCTATCTAGCTAATGGGCAATACTTTCTTGTGTAAGGGAAAAATCTATTCTATGTCTCAATGGATTCAGCTTCCACTAGGCTGGCCCTAATTATTTAGAGCTTCCCTGCCCTCAGTCACTAAGGCCACTCCTATCCAGAGGAAGAGGAGTAAGGTGCAAAAGTTTTAAAGCAGTTGGAGTTTGAAAGTGGCCCTGCCAGACCTGGAGGGAGATCAAAGAGCAGTTGCTATTGACAATGTCAGCACCTCCAATAGGTTGCTATTCCTGAATGAGCCTGAAGATACAGAAAGAAGCATAGACGAGGGACAGAGGAACATATGGGGCTGCCATGCTGCCTCCATGATAGGCAGTTTTTGCTTTGCCTTTTGGAACGAACCTTCTTGGGATGAAATTCATCTTCAAGTGTGCATGAGGCCTGTGGTGGAGGGACTCTGTTTCCCTCTAAATCTGATTCTTCTATTAGCTCAGATTGGGAAGAGGGTCCCAGGGACAAGGCTGGGACAGCCTGGAGGGCAAGGAAGATTTGCTCCATATGGGAGCCCAGGAACTGGATGTTTTGTCCCACTTTCTATGCACCATCTTAGCAACCATTGTCTGTAAGCAGCTTTCAGCCAGAGTCACAGCTTAAGGGGCCAGACTCCTGGGTGAAACGGACAGGATCTGAGCTTTTAGCCTGTCAAAAATCCATACCAGCTGGCACAAGAACAGAGATTCCTTTTTAAAATTGAGTACATCAGCCAAATTAATCCTATTAAACTCTGAATGACCCTCCACCGAGGAAAGCGCATTAAGAAGATTGTTGCTATTTTACTCTTCCTTCTCTACCATAGAAATCTTCTTAGGAAAACAGAATTTTTAAAAATGTCATAGAAAGTCAGGGGTAAAGGTAATCTTTAAAGACAATAGACTACCTTAAAAAAAAAAAAAAAGGACTATAGACTGCCTTAGTAATATTCCCATCCAATCGTTTTATTTTACGAATGGCATAAAGAGAAAGAAAATTCATCGGGGTATATGAATTACCTAAGGTTTTTTTTTCTTAGTTGAAACATAAAATACATGCAATATGTAAGATCTATCATTTGACTTATGAAATAAAATAAAAATCAGTAAATGTTGACAATTTTTTTAGTCCCCTAAAATGAATCTCAATATAATCTAATCTAAAGCCTCTTTTAAAGATAATTTGAAATAGCTCTTTATGTAAAATTGTAATCTATGCCACTTCTGGGTTGATGCAAATGCCTCCTCTGGCCAGATTGATCTTCTGTCACCATTAGAATAAGCCTGATAGAGCATTTTCTTCCCAAGGTCTAACCCATTCTTGATATTTCTTCACAGGTTGAGTTCACTGCCTTCTCCTCTATATCACTATACATAATTTGACTTCCTTCTTTCTGTGTACTTAACTCTAGGTTGAAATTTTAACATGGTAGAAAGTTCTTGCAGCTCAAGTACTGGGCTTCCAATGCCGATCACACTTTAGGAAAAACAAGCAAAATCCAGCATGAGATACACTGTTGCTAACTATCACTAATGGTAGCAACAGCTACTATGTAGAGAGTGCTCCATAAGTGTGAGATAACTTGCTAAGTGAATTAACTTCATGTTATCATGACCCATGATTTTACGTAGAAGGTGGTGGTACTAAAATCTCCATATTGCCTATAAAGAAAGAGGCTCAGAGTTAGGAAAATTGCCCAAGATCTAGGAGAACCAGAATTTTAATCCTGGAAGTCTGATATAAAAGCCCTCTCCCTTAATCACTATGCAAACCTATCTATAAACATACGATGGACCATAGTGACAGAGGAAGCTGGAAAATGACTTGTGACTAGATTTATTTGGAAGTTTCTAATGTCGTGGTACAGGGCTGAGTAGAAGAGGGGCACTTAACCCAGCCTGTTGGCTCAAGGAAAAAAATTCATAAATCAACTGCTTTCAAAGCTGTTTTGAATGAAAAGTAGGAGTTACACCCTATGGCAGAGATATTCTCCAATCAGTGGGAAGAATTTAGAGGAAAGAATAGAAGTATAAGAGGGTGTGGTTTACCCATTTTTTCTGGATTTAACAATTTGCCCTGATTTATAAGTGTCATTTGAAAAACACCAGTCCATTAAACTATGTAGAAATAAGTATGGGAAAAGTTTGTAAAACAAATCATACTTTAAATATGTTTAAGCCAGGTTATCCGAAATTCTGGATTTTTCCATCATGTTATGATGATGTTATGGCAGCCAGGTAATCCTTAGCTTTAGCTGGAGTAAGCCTCGTAGATCTGGCTTCCCCGCAGACTCCAACCTCTACGTAGTCCTCTGTCATTTGCCTTTCAAAGCGCTCCTTTAGGGTTAATTTGGCTGTTTGAGTAGCATCTTCAAGCTCTAGATCGTCATTGTATCTTTTCTCAAGGTTCGTTCTCCCAGTCACATAGTTCTTCCCCATGATGTGACTTTTCAGGCAAAGTAAGTTCTGTATGTATCTGACTGAATAAATAGGGTTGTCCCTTTTCCCAACCACAAGTAAATGAGAAACTCCACTTGACTGGGTGTATTCCTGCATCACAGGGGTTACGCTCTGCACCAGCAGAGTTGCAGCAATGGGTTCTTAGTAAACAAGATAGTGCTGCTGAGCTGGTTTTCCAGCTCTGGGCACCAGCACTCTGCAGGCTGGGCTCACCCCACCAAACCTCTATGCTTGGTCATCACTTCCACTTTGTGTACACTTCACTCACCCTACAGAGTGGATTTCTGTTTCTTCTCTGTTGCGAATACCACACCATTTGCAGCTCTAATTCCCACTGAAGGGTCTCCCCCAGCTACAGCAGCCAGAACACATTCAATCTGGATAAGTTTAGCAGACAGGCTGAAAGCAGTCAGCGAACAGCTGCCACTACACTCTGCCATCTTCACCCGGAGAGCCATTTTTGTCTTTTAACCTTTTTTAAAAATTGACGTATAATCCATTTTCAGTGTTATGCCAATTTCTGGTGTACAGCATAATGTTTCAGTCATGTATGTAGATACACATATTTGTTTTCATATTCTTTTTCATCATAGATTACTATAAGATATTGAACATAGTTCCCTGTACTGAACAGTATAATCTTGTTGTTTTATCTATTTTACATATAGTGATTAGTAAATATCGAACTCCCAGTTTAGCCCTTCCCACCCCTTTTCCTCCCAGTAACCATAATTTTGTCCTCTACGTCTGTGAGTCTGTTTCTGTTTTGCAAGTAAGTTCATTTGTGTCTTTTTTTTTAGATTTCACATATAAGTGCTATCATGTGGTATTTTTCTTTCTCTTTTTGGCTCACTTCACTTAGAATTATAATCTCCAGATCCATCCATGTTGCTGCAAATGGCATTACCTTATTCCTCTTTATGACTGAGTAGTATTCCATTGTGTATATATACCACAACTTCTTTATCCATTCACCTGTTGATGGACATTTAGGTTGTTTCCATGTTTTGGCTATTGTAAATAGTGTGACTGTGAACATTGGGGTGAGCCCTTTTTTATTGTTTATAGTAGCTTTATTCATAATTGCCAAGAACTAGAAATAACTCATACATCCATTAATCAGTGAGGGCAGCAGAGTAAGTTCACTGATTGGTGAAGAGGCAATCAGTGGATGTCAAAGGATATTATTAAAAAAAATCACAAACCAGATAGTGAAGATTAAATAAGAAAGCATAGGAATGGGGACCTTTGAATAGTACAAAAGGAACTACTAGTGAAATAAAACCTTCCTAAATATCAAGAGAAAAAAATCTTAAAAAGCAAACATAAACAAACAAAAAATCACAGAGAAATACAGAAAACAATGTAGTACATACAAAATAATTCTTTAAAGTCAAGATCAAACACAGAAGTCCTATTAATAAATGTGAATGGATTTAACTCATCTATTAAAAGACGTAAATCTTTATTATGCTCACAGAATGAAACCTAACTTTATGCTGTATTCAAGGGACATACCTAAAACAAAGTGATTCCAAGGTTTAAAATGAAGTGATGGACAATGGTATACCAGGAAAATGGAAATAATAAGGAAGCAATCTTTCAGATTCTGACATCTCAGATGAGTAGAATTCAAGCCAAACATCACTGACAAGAACAAAAGATCTTCTAAATACTAAGTTTTAAAATTTACAATAAGGATCAAACTGCTGCAAGTATCAATGCACCGAATGAAGTAGAAACTACTTTCATAAAGCAGAACAAAGGAGATACAAAGAGAAACAGAAACACACCAATAGTAGGAGACTTCCCCTTTCAGTAGAAAATAAATCAAGTAGACAATAAATAAAGATATAGGAGACCTAATATATTCAGTAAGATAGCTCTTATGGATCTATTTGAACTTTAACCCCAATAACAGAGAGCACATCTCCTTCTCGGGCACACATAGCATATTTACAAAAGTGATCAAATATTAGGTCATAAGGGAAACAATACGTTGCATAAGTTAGAAAAATAACACTCTCTGATGGCAATGCAGTAAGTCGATAATTAATAAAGTTTTTTTTTTTTTAAGCCAAAGGCCCTTCCTCCTGGAAATTTAAAAGCTACTATTAAACTGTCACAGGTCAAAGGACAACTAAATGCGACATAACATTCAGAAAGGATCTGGGAACAAAAAAAAAGAACACATTAATGGAAAAACTGAAGAAATCCAAATAAAGTCTGGAGTATAGTTCACAGCACAGTGTACCAGGGTTGGCTCTCAGCTTCAACAGAGGTCTCACAATAATGTAAGGTATTAACAATAGAGGAAACTGGTTGGGAACTCTGTACTATTTTTGCAACTGTTCTGTATACACAAAATCATTCCAAAATAAAAAGTTTGTTTTAAAAACTTTAAAATGAAAATGTTTTTATCAAATAGCTATTAAGTACAAGGAACTATACAACCAAAATAACAGAACTTCTAAGAATTATTATTTTATTTTTGACTTAGACATTATTACTCTCTAAGACATGACCAAATGGGCCTAATTATTATTTGTAAAATCTCTAAAAATCTATTAAGCTCTCTAGTGTCCATATACAGAAATCAATACTATATAAGCCATATTACTAAAGAATTATGATAGCAAATTTGAGTGATGGAGAGCTTTTGATATAAAGCCCAAAACATAGGTAAGCGAAGCCAAAAGAAGACTTATAATTGGTTGAAACACTGCAATTCAGAATCTGTGGGACCAACTCATGAAAGCCAAAAAAATAAGTGAAACCCACCACCACCACCACCACCACCACAACAAAGTAAACCAAAATATAACACAAGAAAAGAAATAATAAATATAAAGACAGGAATTAATGAGACAACAGAAAAAAACAGTGTATCTAATTAGTAAAACAAGATAAGTAATTTTTTAAACATCAACAAAATAAGCAAAGCACTAACTAACTTAATTGAGGGAGAAAGCACAAATATACAAAATTAATGACATTCATTTAAAGAAGAATGAAATAGAAGAGCTTTTTAAAATAAGATACTTTGCAGACCTCTGTACAAATACATTTGAAAAATTAGACAAAATGGATAATTATGTAGAAGAATACAGTTTTCCAAAATTGACTCATTAGAGACAGAGTTCAAAAAGGTACATTTCTGTGGAAGAAGAAGAGAGAGCTTCTAAACTGCTTGTATAAATTAAAAGAACAAAAAAAACTTCTGAAAAATTAAAAAGGTGAATTCTAGGCTCCCCTCCTTTTATGAAGTTCTACATTTTGATTCATTTCATTTTTTTCCCATTACCCTTTTCTGCCGTTTTCCTCCCTTCAAGTTCATATTTTTCAGGTTGAACACTGGCTCAGAAAGAATTTTCTTACGTAAACTTCTCTTTTTGGCTCCAATTCATATTAAGAAATCTTTCAGTTACTTCATCAATAATGTAATTTCAGTTTATTGTCCGTACATCTAAACCCAGTGGCACATATCCCTTTCATATGCCCTTCTGAAAATCTTTTCTCTGCTTGAAATACTAATTTGTTAAAGGCGAGGAAAAAAATCAAAATCCAGACAAGAGACTTGACTCCCCATTTGAAATAGATCTCTTCATTGTGAAGAGATCAATGATCAATGTTTTACCAACTGTCTCTGAAGTCAAACCTGTCATGTGTCCTCTGAACTTCTCCTAGAGGTATCATGTGATCTCTCCCTTCAGAAGCATTTCTCCTTTTCATAAACCATCACATGAGTGAGTAAACAAGCTTCTTTTGGTCATTTCTCCACTTCTGCCATCTCTGGCAATACTGTCATTGTGTGGTTGGGTTTTTTCCTCTGAATTCCATCAGACTTCCAGCTAATTTCATAATAAGCCCTAGTGGAAATCACTGGCATGAATGGTCAAAACTATTTGTGTGGTTCATGATGAATTAAAGTCATTCTTACTGTAATGGGAATGAAAAAGAACTGAATAACCCTTGTTATCAAGTGATAAGTAAAAATATTACTATTTGATGATTTTTTTTCTTTTGAATTTCCTTGGTTTTTGTTGAGCCAGATTCTTAAGAAATAATGTTAAGTGGACTATGCTATTTTTTTTTCATTTGTAAGTTTTATGCTGTCAACAGAACCTGCCTTTACTGTCATTTAAAATTTTAAAGAAAATCAAGCTTTTCTTCCAGAGGGGTTATAATGAATGAACAGATAACTTTGTTAAGGAATCTGATGAGACTGTCTGTTTAGTTTCAAAGAGGAAAACACAAGTATTTATATGTTTTTTTCTTAACTATTCTCAATAGAATAAAAGTTTAAAGACGCTAGAAAGTGTCTAGTTTTATCTTTAAGTTCCCACTGCTATCTCTCTTCAATTTCCTCCTTTCCATGACTTACTCTTTTTTTCTAGCGCTTAAGACAAATTTTGTTTTTCATCATTATCTTGGGTTAAATTCAGTTGGGAAGGAAATGAGAAGCGTGGGAGTTGATAAGCATGAAAATTCAATTCAAATAAAACTGGCTCTTGCATTTTTCAGTCTTCAAAGAAGAGTCACAGTTAGATTTGAGAGGAGTCTCATTCTGCCGCAGCACTGAAGCCCGCTTACTTAGAAGTATTACCCGTGTGCCAGCCATTGAGAAGGGGTGTTGCCGCACTCTGGGGATACGACGGTGAGAAAAACAAAACAGAAACCTGACCCACATAGTATAGGATCTAGTCAGGAAGATTAACTAAATAATCATGCAAATTAGTGTAAGCTACAGCACATGCAAGAAAGGAAGGGTAGGTGGCATAATGAGCGCCTATGACAGGAGAGCTGGAACACTCCATCAGGGTCAGACGAGGCTGCTCTCAGCAAGCGGCGCTGTAGTTGAGTTGAAGACGGGTGGGGGTAGAGGATGAGAAGAGTATGGAAGCAGGGGCATGGGCTGTGCACAGCCTCTGTGGTATGAGGGAGGCTGGTATAATGAGGAACTGTAAGGAGTGCCTCAAAATAACTTCCCATCAGTCATGTTGAAGGGAAAAAATAGAAAAATGGGTCACAGTACTTAGCACAGAATAAGTACTAAATAAACTTGGGCTTCTATTATTAGCGTGTTCCACTTCAACACGCTGCCTCCCACCTCTCTCTGCAGCTGCAGCTCTCTCAGCCAGCTTCCAAACAGCTTCCAAGGTTGACAGAACTGTACTGTCAGCCCCCAGGCAGGAACCCTTTCCAACGTGTGTTCTAAAATCCATCCTGTGACATAGCAGAAGTCTTCCTTGGATACATAAAAGTAACGTATCGGTCATTCAGCAAATACGTGTGAAGCAGGTATGTGGTTAACAATAGTGACAGCTCACACTTGCTGAGGACGTTACCATTTCGCCAGGGATGTTGTATGAGTGAGCTCTTCACAACAATTGTATGAGGCGGCTACTTTTGCGGCCATCATTTTAGCAAGGGAGGACAGAGAGGTTAGACAATTTCTCCAGGGTCACATATCCAGCAAGTGGCAAAGCTGGGCTTTGAATGGAAGAAAACTGTCTCTAGAATGTTTAAGAGCCCCATACTGTCTCTCTTAAGCTAGACAATGTGTTTGCTCACCTAGAGCTCACAACCTGTTTGGGAAGAGGCGGGAGATGGTGGCGATTTAATAAACAAGTCAATGAATAAGGTGGATAATTGCCATTTGAGATTAATTTTATAAAGGGATTAAACTGAGGGAGGTGAAGAATAGGGATTAAGAGTGAGCAGGACAACACTGCTTTCAAAGGAGTATTCAGAAATGACTTCTTGAGGGAGGGACTTCAGGACTGATATTTAAAAGATGGAAAAAGAGAAAGCTCTGTGAAAAGGTAGGGAGGAGAATTCCAGCAGAGGAAATACCAAGTGCAAAGATCTTGAGATGGGGTGAGACTGGTGCATGGGAGGAGCTAAGGGACGCCAAAGAAGAAGGTGGAACTGGAGAAAGATAAACTAGATCATGTTTAGGATCATGTCCCTGCCACCGTGATGGGAGATTTGAATGTCCCCTGAAAAACAATGGGAATTTTAAAGCAATAACCAGGGTAAAAAGATTTAATTAATATTTTTAGAATTTCATGTTAACTTTCACATTGGAAAACAGATTACAGGAGTCAAGAGTGAAAGAGAAGACACCAGTTCAGAGCTACTGCTGTTAACCCAGTGAGGGGTGACCACAGTTTATACTAGAGTTCTGACAGTGGGTATGGAGGGATGGGAGTAGAGAGCAATTTAAATCTTGCTCATGAATTGGATGTAGAGAATGAGAACAGGAAGACCAAAGATGACTCCTAGACTTTTGGGCTTAAATAACTACAAATGGCAGACCCTCCTAAGGAAGACAAGGGAAGAGCAAATTTGGGGGGAAAAATTATGAGTTCCACTTTGAATACAAAGTTGAATACCTATCAGATCTTCACATAAAAGTGTAAAACACAAAGTTGGATATGCAGTTGGACCCTAGGGTTAGAGAAAGACATGTAAGTGTCATCGGCATATAAGGTATATAATAAAGCCATGGAGATCCCCCAAGAAGGTAAAGAAGGGAAATGGGTTTAGGCCATAGTTCCTTGGCATCACTGGCTAATTCGCCGTCCCTCTCTGGGTCTCAAGATTCCCTATCAATTAAATGGGAGCAAAGCAGTAATGACAGATCCTGTCTCAGGCTGGAGGGATCTTGATCACTCCCCTACATTGCTGGCAAGTAAGGAGATATTTTTATTCTTTTCCCGAACAGATTTTCAAACAGGTTGAAAGATTAATAAGGAGCAAAACAAAGAATAACTCTTAGAACACAGGTCAATTTTCCTGCAGATAAAGCTCCAGAAAAGTCCTTATACATTTTCCTTTCAGAATGTTCATGAGGGTGGGGTCAGCGATGTTACTAACATCTTTATGTAAATCCGATGAATCTAAGTGACTTTCTGTGGCTCTGAGGAGTAAATAAGCACAAACCTCTGGATTCCAACCACATAATCGTATCTGAAAATTCAGTTTCAGCACCAGGATTTACAAGGACGCGCAGATGCTTTTGTCCGTCAATCAGCGAGTATTTACTGTGTGCCCTTAGGGTGCCTGGTAGTGCAAGAGGCTGCTTTTGTGAGCAAGCAAGCGGGTTCTCTGCTTTGAAAATAGAAATTTAATCACTTGCTCATCCAAGCATTTCCCTTCAGCTTTTCCAGTATGCTTTTTTTTTTGTGAATGACTAACAGAATAGCTACTGCAAAGGCAGCTGCAAATCCAAGCCAGAGGCCCTGGGGGGAAAGATGAGTCATCGGCACCTGACGTCAAAGCCTCTGTTTTGAAGGCTTTGAGGAGCAGGAAGAGAATGATAATGGCCTGGGTAGAATGACCCAGCTGCCCTCCCGAGCCTGTGTGGGTCATGACAGCTTCCTCCTCCCCCGCCTGACAGTGATGATTTCAACCCAAAGAAAGTTTAAACTGTGAAAACTCCAACTTCATCATCAAATTGACTGGAAAACTAAATACAGGAGCTTTTCCTCCCTGTCAAGTAACAGCTAATCTTTGTTGTGAGGTTTTTTTTCCCCTTTGGAAAATGCTGAAGGCACGCAGTCCCTTTCATGGTGTGTTTTATATTGATTTGTGTCTTAGTTCAGGCTACTGTAACAAATAACACCCACTAGATGGCTTAAACAACAACAAATGCTTACTTCTCATAGTTCTGGAAGCTGGGAAACCCAAGATCAAAGTGCCAGCAATTCTGGTGTCTGATCAAGACCCTCTTCCTGGTTTGTAGACAGCTGCCTTCCTGCTATATCCTCACACGGTGAGGGGAGAGAGAGAGACAGAGAGAGAGGAAAGGAGAGAGCGAGCTGCAGTTTCTTTCTTTTCTAATCAGGACACTAATTCCGAAATGGCAGCTCCACCATCAGGAGCGCGTCTAAGCCTCATTACCTTCCAAAAGCCCCACCTCCAAGCAACATCACATTGGGGGTTAGGGTATCGACATATGACTTTGGGGGCAGGGGCACCCCCAAACTCAGAAATGCTTCTGTACACTTCGTGCTGTGTCCTGGGCCCAACGGTTGCTCCCTCTCACCTCCAGGAATAAACATGCAGGAAATAATGGTTTACTTACAACATATTAAAAGTGATCATTTCCAGTATGCCTTTTATTTCATGATTTCCAAGGACTTTACCGGGTTACACAGAGGGCCATTCCGCTACTCACTCTGATATCTCCACGAACAGAGGTTCAAGTGCACGAGGTAATCGGCCACCTCACAATTCAACAAAGCTCTGACATCCCTGTGCAAGAAGTCAAACAAATGTGCCCTGGGAGACTTTCTGGCCATGCTCTGACTCCTTTTTCTAAAGTTTATGTAAATCGGTATCTTCTGAATTCTACCCCTTCATCTGATTTCAAAACTCTGTGCCTTTCCCGCTGTTTTTAGGGGGCCATTTCTCTGCTGTTGTTATCATCATCACTGTTACTGAGACTCTGCCTGTTGGGTTCCTGGAGGATATCTGACATCTGCCTGGTAGCCTGTAGCTCTTAATATTCAGTGTTCAATCTGGAATGTTCCAAGAAAGTGAAGCAGTTCAGGAGTTCAGCCTAAACAGATCCAAACAATCGTCATCTAATGGAGAAAAAGGATCATGAGTCAATATCAGAGGTGAGAAAAAGGCAGGTGGTTCATGGTTGTGAACCCCCTTTAGGGGAGGAGTGGGCCCAAGATGAAGCACGTGGTAAGTGTAAGAGGCAAAATGGTGCTTGGATTTTAACTCTATAGAACTCAGTGTGTGATGGTGTAATAATAACCCCAGTTATGAAAAAAACTAAGATTCAGAGAGGTTCAATAACGTGAGTAGTGTCACAAATTGTGATAAAGCTGAGATTTGAACCATGTTCCTGTCTGGCTCAGATGCTTCTCTGCACTTCCCGCTGTGTCCTGGGCCCAAGGGTTGCTGCCTCTCAGCTCCAGGAATCAGTCCTGGTATTTCTATTGACTCTGTACCTGTTTTCCGTAGGCATTTCATCTCTGCCAACAGGGAGTTTAAAGTGGAATAAAAGTGAGAGATGTCTGCATGAAACATACGCTACATTTTCTTAACTGTTATCTCATCTTATATCTCTACTTCCTTATTCCATTCCTGAAAAACATCAAGTCAAATCAATTTCCCAACATGGTGGGGGGTAGAGTATAGCTCAATTGGTAGAGCACATGCTCAGCATGCACATGGTCCTGGGTTCAATCCCCAGGACTTCCTCTAAAAATGAAATAAATTAATTAATTAAATAAGTTACCTCCCCTCCATACACACACACACACACACACACACACACACACACACAAATTTCCCAACATGGTAAGTATAAACTGATGATCCAACAGCCTTGAATGAACCTTCGTGTTCTGTCCGACACAGTTCCTACTATTATTTCTCTTGTTCTTCCCTCTGTCAAAGGTCTGAATGTCAGCCGTCTGCAGGGCCCTCCCCCAAGTCCTGAAACTCACCATAAGCCCAGCCCAGGTCTGGAAGATTCCTCCCCCAAGATTATAGGTTCCAAAAACTGCAACCTCTTTCCTCACTTCCCTCAGAGGGGGAGCTGCTTCCTGCAGTTACTTCCTCTGTGATACATCAGGATTCCCTTTTAGGCTTTTCAACCTTCCATCCTGTCTAACCAATGCTTATTTTTAATTATCTTTGTTAAAATGGATGATTTCTGTTTTCATGACTGGATCCTAACTGATACAGTTATTGATACCCCAAAATTGGACTTCTTTCCCACCCACTGGCTCATGTCTTAGTAAGGTACCTAAAGTAGTTGGCATTTCCTGCTCTTCTAAGTCCAATGTGCACAATGCCATCAACGTTATTGTCATAGGCTAGTGTGTTACTCTTTGGAATATCAAGATGATTGCCTTGTCGGCATACTACGTTGTGGCAGGCAGTGGGAGGGTTAACACAACCCGGAGCCCACAGTTAGAAGGCACAGTCTTGGCCCCCTCAGGTGAAAGCAAAGTGCTTCGAGTGGTGCCTGCAAACTGGTCCAGGGCAAGAGCCATGGTGAGGTCAGTCACTGCTTACCAGGTGCCAGGGGCTTATGTAATTTGCTTCAGTAAAGATGCCACATCTGGAACAGTTACTACAGCTGGAGTCACCGTCTGATTCAGTTTATGATACTCCACAGGAATTCTCTAACATCTCTCTGCCTTCTGAATCAGCCACATAGACAAGAGGAATGTGGCTGCAACAGACCTCAACACCCCTGAATCTTACACGTCTTTGAGGTCATTTGGTGAGAAGACTCACAGGAAGACTTAGCTCTCATACTTGCGACGCTGTGTGTGCTTCAATCAATCAATAATTGTATTCTGAGCATTGAGCAAAGGATGAAAAGATGATGAGACAAGAGGCCTGCCCTCAGGGAGTGCTGTTTTTTATTATTCTGGAAAAGGCAGTCCAGTAGAAGCAAATTTTCACATATAAAGTGCAATATAGTCATTAAGTGGTATGATGGGGTACAAAATTAAGTGACGTCAAAGTACTTTATATAAGGAAGGCTACCATTTATAGAAAAGTTCCTTGAGAAAGAAATTAAATATATTATTTTGTAATTGGTTAGAAGCCAGCATTGGTATTATTATCCAAGTTTTCATGTTAGAGTAGGTTAGCAGGTGGGGTTCATTTTCTTTTCAAACTAGAAATATTTGCATTTTCCAAACTTTTCTCTAATAAACTTACATTTGTTTTGTAATTTGAATAGATCTTATTTTAAAATTCTCTCAGACAAAAGTCCTATCCTATTTAATAACTACTCAGAAATCCTCCTTCACATATAGTCCCCAAAGCCAGATGTAAGTAATGGTGGTAATAATGATGCTTGTGATGATGACAATCTGGCGTCACCACTTACCTGCCATCTGTGTGATCTTGCTCTCTGTGTCTGTTTCCTCAAATGTAAAATGGAGTGATAAGAATATTTACTTAATATGATTGTTAGAAGAATTAACTGCATGAGGAAATACAAAGCCCCTAGAATAGTGTCTAGCACATAGTAAGAACTCAGCAAATACTAACAATAACAACAACAACGAAATAATTGCAACTTGCGTCTATTGAGCACTCACTGTGTATCAGGCACTGTGCGAACCATCTCAATGCATTATGTCATCTGCTCGCCCCAGCCAGATGTAACTAGTGAGGGTGAGATTTTAATTCCAACTGCTTTAGTTACCCACAGTCACAGTTTTGCATTGGAAAAGTGGTATGTGTGCAAAAGAATGAATAACCCGTTACTCCATTAGCTACTCATTTCTCTCATTCTTCTGGGTCTTTCCACTTAGAAAACAATGAGACAGATCACATCTTCACGCCATGAGCTTGGACCTTTTCCCCAAACTGAACAAAAGCTTTGGACTCTTCCAAGGCAGCACAGACTTCCTTTTACAACTTGCTCTTTCGGAATAGGGACTGACTGCAGCATTGACCTCAGACAGCAATCTCACCGTCAGGTGATCTAAGTACTGTTGTAGATGAATTCACACTCTTTTACTGAGGCTTCAGTCTCCCACAAAGAAAAAGGAAGAGGAGGTGGGGTGGGAGAGAAAAGGGAGGAAAGGAAGAAGAAAGAAGAGAGAAAACGAAAGAAAGAGAAGAGAGAAAAGAGAGAGACGAGGAAAGAGAAGAGAACGGAGACAGATAAAGTAAAGAAAGAAGAAAGAAAACAAGAACCAGAACCTAGAAACACCGAAACTGAAAAATAGACCCGAAAGTCCCTCCAGACTACGAATGAAACGAAAACTCACAATGAGGAAGAAGAAGGAAGAAGCTTCACCTGAACCAGCGGGGGGGGAGTAAGAAGAAAAATGCAAGGAAACTGGGGGAGGTAGAAAGGGAGGTAAGGAAAGAGGACAAAAACCCCCCCAAAAAAAAAAAAAAAACCCAGCTTTGCATATGCTCTGCACTGTAGGTCACAGGTAGGGGTACTTTTTAACCTCAAAGAAGGATATCTTTAATAATTTGTTTCTTGCTCCTAGCTTATCCAGATAAAACCAGATTCAAAGGGACAGGCTTAAGTGGGAGCTGATGGAAACCATGAGATAAACGTTTGGCAGTGTCTCCTGTAAATTGTTGAGGGCTCTTGAAGTACATTTAGTCTTCTGAATCCAAGTCCTCATCATAAACACAGTAACCGAGAGGAGCCTGATGTAACTGATAAGTAGGCTGCTGAGTGACTCGGAGGGGTGTAATTCACACATCAACACCAGTTATTCTTGCTTTTCTGCGTCATTCCCTCTTCAGGGACAATTTTAAATCATCTGTGGGTAGACAGTTCGGTCAACTAAAAGTGAAATTTTCAATTTTCATAAAATAAATCCTATACAAATACAACAATGAACATAGGGACATCTCATTCTCCTTTTGGGGTATTTTTCTCTCTATTGGCATCCTCCCTTCCCACAAAGCCAAACTCGTTCATCCCAGAATGGGACGTGTGCTGAATATATACTCATGCCTTCAGAACATATTTAGCAATCATTGCCATGTATCAAGTTTTTATGCTAAGCTCTAGGGATAAAATGAGTTCCTGGCCAGAAGTCCTGGTCTCCAGGAACTTACAGTGTAATGAGGGACACAGATGAATAGGCAAGCAGCATGACAGTGTTAAAACAGGGAAGTACTAGAGAGAACAGAAGTGCCCAGCCTGAGCATATCACCATTGGGTGGGAGTAGGTGGGATCAGAGGAGGCCCCCTAAGGGTAACATACACGCTGAGGTAGAAAGATTTAATATCAGTCCTTCATTCAACAAATATTTATTGAGATCTAATCTGCACAGGGGTTGTTGTAGCCCTTGGGACACAGTAATGAATAAGACAAAAACCTTGCCCTCTGGTAGCTTATTGAGAAAGATTAACAGTAAATAAGTAGATAATAAATATATCCTATCACTTTAGGTGCTGGTAACTGCTGAAAGCAACGTAAAGAAATAGAACAAGAGTATTTCTGAAAACATATGAATAAAGTAGGAATAGAAATACATTTATCTTGTTACAAAATAAAATAATAAAACAAGAAGTAGAAAGTAGTGGAACAGTCAGGAACAGCCCCTTTGAGTAGGAGGCATTCAAACGTAAGTGAGTAAAGGAAGGAAGCCGGACAATTGGCCCTTTACTGTCAAATGGTGCCTGCGGCAAACAAGCATGAAACCTCTGTGGATTCCATCACTGAGTTTGTCCCTGCCCACACGCTCGGGGGCTCCGCTAGGAGGTGCTGCTGATCTTGGCTGGGTTCGCTCACAAATCAGGGGTGAAAACCAGCATGGCCCCAGTAAAACAATAGGAGAACAACCTGAGGATGGAGATGTTGGCAGGAGCCAGGTTCTTGTAGATGATGGTAAAGGATCTGAACTTGATTTAATGCATGGTGGGAAGCTTTTGAAGGTTTTTGAGAAAATAAGTGCCATGATGGGACTGTTATTTCAAAAAGATCATGCTTATTGTTACAGGAATGAATTATAGTAAAGCAAGAATGGAAGTGACCAGATAAGGGGTCTTAATGATATCCTGGCAATAAATTTTGGTGGCTTGAACTAGGGAAGTAAAGGCAGAGGTAATGGAAATAGTCTGAATTTTTAAAATCTTTTGAAAAGACATCTGACAGTTCTCAGAGGTGGACTGGAGGTGGTCAGTGAGGGAGACAGATGAGCGAATTCTAGAAGCAGATTCTGCAGGCTGGACTCACCAGTCAGCCCCACAGGAACATGGCATGGGTCCCCTTCTTACTCTGGGCAGCTGTCCAGAGAGGTGACATTGCCCCTCTGCTGCCATTCTGACAGGTGGCACCAGAAGATTAGACATAAAATGGCATGTTCCTCACTCCGGATTGCCAGTTGGAACACTGAGTCCACACCCAAAGGGAAGCCAGTAGGATTAATCCCAGTCTCTACAGGTTACCAGAAGCATGAGTTCTGCAAAACTACATCACCTCTCCGAGTCTCAACTTTAAAATGGAAATAATAACCGACAACACCAAGTGCTGGCAGGGATGTGGAGCAACAGGAACTCTCGTTCACGGCTGATAGGAATGCAAAATGGTATAGCTACTTTGGAAGACAGTCTGACCTTTTTTTTTTAATTAAGCATACTATGGTCCATATGATCCAGCAATCACACTCCTTGGTATTTACCTAAAGGATCTGAAAACTTATGTCCACATGAAAACCTGCACACAAATGTTTATAGCAGCTTTATTCATAATTGCCAAAATTTGGAAGCAACCAAAATGTCCTCCAGTAGATAAGCGGATAAATACATTGAAGTACTTGCAGACAATGGAATATTACCCAGCACTAAAAAGAAGTGAATTATCAAGCTATGAAGTCATGGAGGAAACTTAAATGCTTCTTACTAAGCAAAAGAAGCCAAGCTGACAAAGTTACATACTGTATGAGTCCAAGTACATGACATTCTGAGCAAGACAAATTTATAGTGACAGTAAAAAGAGCAGTGGTTGCCAGGAGTAGGGTTAAGGGAGAGATAAACAAGCAGAGCACAGAGGACTTTTATAGCAATGAAAATACTCTGTGTTATTACAGTAATGGATATATGTCTTTATAAATTTGTCCAAGCCCATAGAATGTACAACACCGAGAGTGAAGCCTAAAGTAAATCATGGACTTTGAGTAATTATGATGCATTAATGTAGGTTTATCTTTAGTTAAAAAAAAAAAAACAAATGTGCCTTTCTGGTGAATGATGTTGATAATGGAGAAAGCTGTGCATGTGCTGGGGTAGGGAGTATACAGGGAAACATCCATCTCTCTCTCAAAATTTTGCTATAAACCTGAAAGTGCTCTTAAAAATAATAAAATAAAATGGGGGTAATAATATCCACTTCATATGGTTATTGTGGGCACTAAGTGGACAAGAACATGCGAGGGTCTGACCCTCTCCTCATCGGAGCATCAGTGTCACGTGAAGCAAAGGCACGTTCTCCATGACGCGTGAGTTATCTGGGTCATTAAAAGTACTTTCCGGAAAAATGTTTCTGTCACTCAAGTACAATTAGGAAATGCCAAGTTAAAAGGTCTCTTTACAATAGGAGTTTCCAAAGCCTACAGTAGGCTCAGATGTACTGTCACTCTCCACGAAGGAGGGGAGACTGTACAAAATTTCTAAATGTTTCTAAAGCATTTTCATCACAGGACCTTATTTTCTTGAGTGTCTCCTGCAATGACTTGGACGTTTCACACCGTGGGGAGGACTGAGGTAAAAGGTGTGTATCCTGAGGACCCCAAGTAAACACTCAGCATCAGTAACCATTAACTGCCTCACCTCTGCAGGGAAGTGGGTGTGATACGGTCCAGCCTCTGCCTTCGGAGCTGCTGGGAGAAATGGATCAGAGGAGTGGACTCTGAGGCCAAGTCCAAGGGGTCAAATACCAAGGAATGTTCCAGAGCCACAGGGAACTGGAGGAGGCTGCAAGCAGGCAGCCCAAGGTCAGAGGCCAGAGATCAGAGGTGGAAAAATCCCACCTCTATGATCCCCAAACCTAGGGGACAACAAAAGAGAAGAGGGACTGTGGAGCGAGGGTTGAGCACAGGTTGACCGAGAGCAAGGAACATTCAGTCCTGGTTCAAGGCAAATCCTGTGACTGTGGAGTTGTGTCCCTCCTCCCCCCACCCCCTGATCTCTGGCTTGGCATGTTCTATTTGGGCCAGGGCAGGGCCTTTCAGAGGCAAGGACTGATAAGAGGATTGGGATATTTGCATGGATTTGCTAACGGGACAGAAATGGGTCACTGCACCAAGGCAGGGTACCTCTGATGGAGCGATGAACATACAGAGGTGCCCTGGAGAAGGCTAGAGGCAGGGAGGGGCTCCTAGCAGGGGTCTGGAGACAGCAGCCGGTGATAGGTGAATGGCTTGTTTGTCGGTGTTACATAGGCTTATCCTGAATCCACCAAGATTTCTTTTGTTCTGGGTCACAAGTTCACAGAGGAGCCCGGTGCCGGACCCTAGGTGTCTCCAAGAACATCCAGAAGTTTGAATCACCTGAAGGACACAACCACATTCCTTTCTTGCCCTCCTCCTCTTGGTCAAGCTTCCATTCTTCCATTTCAAGTACATTTTTGGCCAATCTAGGAACAGGCAGAAGTCCATTTTTAAAAACATCTTGAGCCAGGAATTTGGCCTTTTACTCAGCTGTTTCTTTGGCAAAGTTCCTCAACACATTTCTCATCTACCCACTCACCAGTGTCCCAAATCAATCTACTTTCTGACTGCAGTCTCAGAAGAATGTCTGTCACCACAACAGCTCAATTCCACCATTCAAGTAGCCATAACAGGCTTTAGCTGACATTTATTGAGTACTTTCTAATTGTCAGTCATTGAACCAAGCTCTTACAAGCTTTACTTCATTTAATTCCCACAACAACCTTAAAGGAAAAGGGAATATTTTCCCCCTCAGTTTTACTGTCGAAAAAAATTGAGAGGTTAGACAAAACCCTAGGTCCTACAGAGAATAAGTGGCAGAGCTGAGATTTAAACCCAGCTCCAATTCCAATATTAAATATGTTAAGTGTGCCATTGAATGAGGAATTCTAAAACTTCAGCACTACACTAGGAATCCGGACATGTGGGTTACAGTCTCAACTCTGCAATTCTCTGTCCAATAGGAAAGTCACTTGCTGCAAATAAATTTATTTTAAACGTATTTAAAAGCTTTTCAATTATAATAAAGACATGGGGTATGGGTAAGACAGTGTCAGGGGTGAGAAAGAGAGATTGTTACCCAACTGGAGTGATCAACGAAGGACTCTCCTAGGAGGTGACATATAAATTGTAGGTTCCAGACATACAAAATTGCAGAAGAAAGCAAGTGACTGTCACACGTTGGGGGCACAGTTGCATGCGGGGTACTGTGATCACTGAGGGCAGAGAGGCTGGGGCAAGGCCTAGGTCCACGCCAAGGAGCGTGAACGTTATCTCACAGGCACCAGGGGACCATGGCAGGGTTTAGAGTAACATGAGATAGATTTTATCAGCGTGTAAGCTGCACTTTGCTCAGTTCCTAAGAAATTGCTGGCACAGGACCTGGGTTAGCAAATTCCTCTCAAATTCCACATTGGAAAGATTGAAACCATCAACATTGTCTCTTTCTCTAAAAAAGGGCAAACAATGTAAACTATGTGTGACGTTTTTCAACAAAACAAAAATGTAACCCTGATTACATTCCTGGGCAAGGGTCTGAAGCCAGACTTCTATGGAAATAACCACTGAAGTCACACGTGATGAGGGGTATGTAACGTGCCTTACAGCATCCGGTTACAGAAAGACATACAGATCAATCAAAGAGCACCTGAACCCCACCCGAGGAGGGGGTCCTGCAGGCTGCACGGAAAAGGAGAAGCTTCCTTAAGAGCAAAGAATAGAGTGTCCTGATCTAGAACATCTCCGCACTATATGACCCCAGGTGACACCTCCCTGCTACAAGGGTCCTAAAAGCCAGAGCACAGGTGTCAGAAGCCGTCAGGTCTATTTCTTAAACTCAAGGCAGAACGTTATCAAAGTTTAAAACGCGCAGTTTCTCCAGCATCTGCTTTGAGCACTTAGGAGTGAGAAGATGTCTGTGAGGCATGGCAGTCCATGAAGGCTTCCCAAGACGGGCAAAAGTCGCAATCACAGACCCACGGCCCTCACTCGCCATCACTTTATTGGTGGTAAAATACCCTCATGTGAATAATTTAATAGTTAGATTACTCTTCTATCCTGGGCAGTTAGGTTGCTCCTAATCTTTTTAACTACTGCAAAACTACTGCAAAGATCATCCTTGTCCATGTAGACATTCCATATTTTGGATTATTCCTTAAGTAAGATCTGGAGTGGGCAAATTTGTTGTTGAAGGGGCCAGACAGCAAAAATTTTAGAATTTGGGAGCCATGAAGTCTCCTCCTCCTCCTCCCCCTCCGCCTCCCTTCCTCCTGTTTCTCTTTCCTCTTTTAATAAGGCTTTACAACGGTACATCCATCCTTACAGGCCACAGGTTGGATTTGGCCCATGTTTGCCTACCCCTGCATTAGATTCTCAGAATATGCAGATAAAGGATTTGATCATTATAATATCATTTACATGCACTAACAAATGCTTCTTCAGCAGTGTATGCTGTTTATCTGTGCCATCCAACATTGGGCGTTATTTTTAGTTTTCTTTTTTTTTTTTTGCACTAAATATAATTTGAAAATTCATTAAAGAAATTTCGCTAGGAATTCTTATGATTTCAGTTGTACTAAAACTTTTCAGAGTTTGGAAATGGAGCCCATTCTCTGAAGATAAACTTGATTATAACGCATTCTGATCCCACAATTGTTTCACCTATCAAGGTAGGCTCACCGCTGTAACAAACAAGTCCTGGAGTTCAGCAACTTAACACCATAGAAATTTACTTCTGTCATACATTACCAGTCCAGTGTGGCTGTTCCTGCTTGTTTGGCTTTCCTGACAACCTTTTTTTGGGTTCCTTCCATCTCCCAGCTCTGCCTTCTCTGGATCGTGGAGTATTTTCCTTGAGTTATAAACCAGGAAAGACAGAATGGAGGGTCACAGGTGGGCATATTTTTTGAGCCAGACCTGCAGTTGGGCATATGTTACTTCGATCCACATGCCACTGGCTATGATTCTATTGTGGGCAAACCAAACTTCAAGAGCTGGGAAATGAAGTCCAGCTGTAAGCCCAGGAGGAAACAAGGAAATGATTTGGTAAATGAACATCTGGTCTCTACCGCATTTTTCCAGCAGTGTTTGGCTTCATTCAGCACTGGTTCCTTGACTCAGAACCAAATGTGAAGGTCTTATTTCACAGTTAGGTACAAACAAGGTTGGAATAATAAGCTTTAGCTAAATGCAGGAAATGTCTCTGAGTTCAATGATTTTTCAAGATCATTGGTCCCTTTTATTCAATATTAGTCAAAAACTATATTATTCCTCTATTCTCTCCTTCCCTGTGAAACCATAAGATATTCTACCTCCAAAACCCCACCACACACCCTTGGTAAGTCACTTTATCTGTATTCCAAGCATAGCTCTTCTTCCTACGCCTGTAATGGTATACTTCATTTAAAGTGCACTCAGTATATTTCACTTGTATCATTTAAAAGGGTGAAAAACATGCTTGAGTGTCATTAGGCTTTTATTTCATAGCAGGAAAACAAGCTCATCAAAAACTTTCATGAGGTAACACCTTTGATCAAGACAAGGTTTAATTAAACAAATGATTCACTGGGACCTGATCAGAGCACAAATGTTAATGTACTGATCACTCTCCTCTTCTGTATAATGAGTGGTTTAGACTAGCTCAATTCCACGATCCCATCTGACACCGATGTTCCATCCATTCCAAAGAGCAAGTTCATGCACCTTGTCAGGGGCACATTCTGGACCCCCATGAAGGTCCCCAGTTACTCAGCCATTTTGATGCCCTGAACGTAAACGGGACACTGAGCCTTATGGCTCAGAACATCCCTACCAGTGAGCTAAGGCCCACTCTGTACTGAGACACTGATGGCTGAAAATCCTATGTAGAAATTTAAAAAATAAAAATAAGCAATTTCCCATTGATTCAGAAGTTCACAAGAGTTGAAATGATATTCAAATAGCCTTTGGGTGGCTGCCTTAGAAGAATTCCCAAATTCAGTGATTGTGTATTTTGGCTCATAAGATTTTGAATATAGAATGCACGGAGAGCAGGGAGGGTGTAAGTAAAAGAATGTACACATGCAACACTTCCCAAAGTAAGGAGTTAGCCTGATTTTTACTTTATAATTTGTCATTTTTGAGCTTTTTTTGTGTATGTAGGTAAAAGATTTAAATTTTCTTCCAACTCAATTTGCTCTCTGCTTTTACATGTTTAATTTAGTTTTTGACTAATAGAGGAAATATTATGCACACTATTTTCTTTACAACTACTGCTATTACCATGTGAGATTGGGTATTTTAAGTAGAATGTAATTGATTTTATTCATTTTTCTTATTATGTGGCTTGGTTTATTCACTCATCCAGCCATCACTTCAGCTTGGCTTTTAATATTACAATTAGCCAAACTCTGACCTGGTAAAATATCATTAAAAATTTGTTTCAAGAAATAAAAATGGTTATTTTTAAAAATAGGAAAATATAATTTAAACAATTCATTTAATACAGATTCCCCAAAATTATTTAATTCTCCATAAAGGAAAGTAATATTTATATTTCAAGACATCTTTAGAAGTTTATTTTATTAAATAAGAATTGGTATTTCAATACTTCCAATTTCTACTGCATTTTCAAAATTATATTTTTATCATAACTGTAAAATTTATTTTTGTACCATTCTAAAACATGTAAAGATCTAAGTTATTTTTTGAAACTTAATTTTTGACCATAAACCCCTTACAAGTACATTAGTACTTTTTTTCCTCACATTTATGTAGTCTTAAATTTTATAGACATCTTTCCACCATAGTGGAAATATTTTATTAAAACTAGCAGCTTCACAAATTCAACAGATGTCTCTCCCTCCAAAAAATAGTATAAGAAAGAGTTTAAATCACTGCTGAAGCAGTATGAGAATTATCTCACACTGGGAACCCAGTGTTCTCGTAATTCTTCCTCTTCTTCAGCTTAAATCTCTTATTTACTTCAAAATATTATCAAGTCAATTATGCTGGTATCTTTCTCTGAAACATCCACTTTACACAAGATTAACTAACATTTTAAACATGTGCAAATATAAAGTAAGAAGCAGAGTTCTCTTACAAATTATAACAATATCAGGTGTAGCTCATAAACCAAGTTCTAAGGGCATGCTAATAACAGCAAAAGCCCACACAATCCACACATGGTTGCAGAAATGCCCACTTTACCAGCCTCCATGAAAATGCTCAATATTTTCCAAAGGAATGAGCAAAAAGCACCACTTTTGAATAATACTATTAGATAGAAGACATGACAAAGACACAAAAACAATTCTAATCTAGAAAATGGTTAAATCATAATCTCGTATTAATCTACCCTTGTTAGGAACTATGCTGTGAAGCCCTGAAGAGAAATGCTTAGATCATTATTTATTCTGTAATGTAGCAAAACAAACTAGCTAATCAAAGAGTAAATTAGCACTTTGAAACAAGTAAGTTACAATGGAGACAGTATATAAATTATGTACTGATGGCACAGATACAAGGAGAAACCCTGGATTCAGTTAATGTGTGAGTCTATTCACAAAAACTTATCAAGAGTAAAAGTACATCTGAATTCCACATTAAATATAACTATCAGAAGGTGACTCTGGGGAGTGAGTGAGATGGCCTGGGTTCAGTCCCCAGTACCTCCATTAAAGAAAAAAAAACCATATTTATATATATATTTTTAAAGGTGAATCTAACACAGCCCTGGCTGTTACAGTCCTTTCTGTTTTTAGCTTTATATGACAAAAAAGATTATCACTATTGAATACCATAGTACGTTGTCTATGGGCAGAGTTTTTCAAGAGTTTGTCAAAAGTTAAAATAAGAACTAAAAGAAAAAATGTAATGACCCTCCCTTTGCAAATTATTGAAAAACAGTCATTGGCTTGCTTTACATATATTCCAGAGCATCCTCTGAACTTAATCCAAAATTGCAAGGACCATGTGAAAAAATGCAGTAACATTTACCAATAAATTTATTCATTAAACCTTAGAAAAGTAAACAACACAGTCCGTCAGTGATGTTTCATAGGGAGGACAATACAACTCGTAAAGAATTAGCAGGTGTAGAAAAACAACATGTGTATATTTGACGAAAATGTTTTGTCATTATTTTAGGAGACTTGATATGGGAAAAAGTTTGAATTAAAAAGTCACTTGATTTATCACAAGAAATGTTCACTTTACATCTGTTAATGAAAGAAAAGGAGTTAGTAGGTTTAAAGAATGATCAATGATTATACATGTAAAGAGATCAGATTCTCAAAATGTAGAAATGGTGAGAAAGAAGCCAATAGGAGCAAAGCAATAAATTCTCTTCTCTCATTTTCTGTCACCTGCCTATGAGGTTTCTCCCTGATGGTAAGTGCCTGAGAAAATGAAGAGCCATATTACAGGGACTTCACCAGGAATTACGGGTAGCAATTTCAAGCATAATAACTAACATTAAAAAAAATTATATTCATAAAAACACACTCAAGTTCCTCATTTAAAAATTTAAAAAATTTTATTTGGAAGTTTTATACAAATTTAATATTTATTATCTTTTCTTTCACTTGGTAGTTTTATTACAATTATATAATATAAAGAAAACATAATGATTATTTTCACCAAGGTCCATGTAAGATGTCCCCAAAATCCCTTGAATTCACCCGAGTGACGTATCGTTATGCCCATATTCTATGTGTGCTGCTCACGCGAAGTCTGAGGAACCCTGTCTGTAGCTCAAACGTCTAACGTGAAACTTCCCAGAATAGGTGGAATACATCTAAATAAGGTTTAGTCAGTACCTTCATCCAAAAATATTGGAAAACTTCAAAAGAACCAGAAAAACTTAGATCCACTTACATAAAGTTTACCTTTACAAAATGTTTTTTTAAAGAGTTCTGCTTTATTTAAAAAAAAGAAAGCTAAAGCACAAAATCAAAGATCTGAAGTAAACAAAGTGATAAAAATGACAAACTTCAATCTGATGCCCTAATTACAATTATATAATTAATTGGGGGAAATACTGCCTATTAAAAGCCCCATAATTACTCCATATACTAATCTGACTTGTTTCCTTTTACTAACGGTTATACTGAGGAGTTGGTCAATTTTTCCTCATGTTCTTCCACTCTTGTCTTGCCATTTTCCCCTAAATATGTCAGGCAGGATGAATTGAAGAGGATTCTCCAACAGCAGGAACACTCTTCTCTTAGGAAGAACACTAGAGGGACCCTAACCTTTGCAATGGTGATACTAGACCTCAAAACTAACACTGAAAATGCACAGGTAAGTCATCAAAAGCGGGGCACCGAGACAGAAGGGCACGAGCTGGTTCCCGAGAACGTCTGATCGCTTAAACCACCTAGTTTCATAGAACTTTCATTCCCGGAGGCATGAACGAGACATAGTCACGATGGTAACAGTCAGAGCAAATATCTTCTTAGGAGATGAGGAAAGGAAAAAGGAGAAAAGGCACCTACTGTATAGGCTGCAATAATCTCAAGTGCTCCAAGTAAGCCTAATAAACACTAAGTGTTCAAATATATTCCATATACATGAAAACACTGGAAACAAAATTTCTCAAACAAGGAAGAGTGCTTGGAACATAAAAGACAATGAAAATAGTAGTAGTAATAATTATTACTGCTACTGCTATTAATCTTTGCTATACTACTTTTATAAGAGAAGTCATAGACACTTTATCTCCAGATGTCCCAAAACCTTAATAAATACGTAGTTTGTAAAAAACACACCTTACTGGAATGCCCCTTATATTCAATCAGAAGGTGAAATTAAAATCTCAGCCTAGATAGCAGCTTCCAAGGCATCAAAAACACTTATATCCTATTCTATCTTTGGTTATTTTCCTTAATTCCAGTCCTGAAAAAAATTAATGAATTCAGGACATTAAAATCAGATACATTGTATCTGGACTGAAATTACAGTATTAAGTGTATTAAAAATGTCCTCTGAACTATTAACATAATTTTGAATTATTATACAATTTAAAAAGCTAAACATCTAGAAAAATTATTATGGATAGAAGATACACTTTACATTCAAAATCATGGATTATTACAATACAGTTTCAGCCTGTCCGCAGAGGGTCAAATGCAACAAGTATATTGCAACAGATTTATTTAAAATAGCTCAAAAATATGACATGGAGTTAAAACATTGCAAACAAATATTCAGTCTATTGCGTTATAAAGCAGTTAAACACCCAAGTAGTCATATACAATATAATACAGGCATGTAATAATGATAAATATATTATGTTAAACAACATTAACTTTTCTTAGTTAACAAGAATCCCTTTTAAGTTATTTTTGGCTTGGTGCAGAAGGCTCTATCAAATAACTGGATGCAAGGCATTGCGTATTTACAGGTTCACAACATGCAGCGCTTGGAGTCTTCAAGTTGATATGTGGTTAAAACGTAGGCTTGTTCATGTATTCTTCCATTGTCTGAAAAAGAACCAAATATTAGAACAATTTCACTTCAAACCACATCCTTTAGCAGACTTTGTAAACTTCTTCATTCTTCTACATGTTTATTTTGCCATTATTGAAAAGAAGCTTCTGGAAGTGTACATGGACATAAATCTTTGTATTCTACTCAAGAAAGGTGGTTCAACGTTTGAGTATGATTTGTAAACACATCCATATGGCTGGAATTAAATAACTTTCAACAAGAGAAAAAGCTAAGCTTGACCATAAAATGAATGTCTGATAAGAGAAAGGCTGAAGCAACAGCTGCCAAGCTATCACTGTTGACTTCAGAAAAACGTGCCTGCTAAGATGGTCATGAGGATGACCTCCAGGCACAGGTATTAGAGAAATCTGAATTGTATTTGTATAATGTGTATCATTACAGATACAGAACATCTTATTGCCAAGACATAACGGAAAACAGAGCACATTTCTTAAGAATTTCCTCCACGTATTTTGAAAATGCTTCCCTCCAAAGTATACAAATTCTGTTTCCTTATCCTCTTCATCACTTACCAAGTTTGCTAACAGGCCACAAGGCCATAATTTTTTCCTAGTACTTTAAAAAAAAAAATGTTTGAACAGATTCACAATTACAGGCAAGCTGAAAGTTACAGTGATGTTGTAAGCCCTTTCTCGTGCGTGACAGGATGGACTTTCTCTCGCACTCCCTCCTGTCATAAACAAATATATCTGTGTAACGTAGTGGCACCTGGGTTGAATCAATAAGGGATCTCAAGGGGGTAGCCTTAGGTAACACCCCTACCTCTTCCATGTAAGTCACAGGCAATGCAATCAGCCATGTTCAACCTGTTCTCAAGCTTGAACCCCAGGGGACGTGATCCACGTGCACCTGCCAGGGAAAACATCGCCCAGCGTGGGCCAAACAGACCAAGACCACGGTAAGGAAGATGGCTCAAAGGATACCAGGGTTAGAAACCAGGTTTTCTAACTGGCTTTCACCAGCTCTGCTTAGAATTCCAGTCTTCCTCTGCTGAAAACACTCGTGTTCCATCATCCGCACTTTCTTATAAGGCTCTTATGTCCCTTCTACGAGCACTGGCCAAGAGAAGCCCCCACCTTAAGACCTCTGTCCTGTATAGACATTGCCTGTGTTTTAATCTTGGCAGGGGTAGCACATTGGCCAGAGGTCCATGACTGTTTCGTGGTACCTAGAGTTTACACCATTTAAACAGGAACACAAAATTGGGTATAGAGTTTACTTAGAATGAGACAAGAAATGAGAGTACATTACGAATTTTTTTTTGGACAAATATCGCAAAATCCAGAACAAGAGCATAAGGGTTTCATTCATTAAGTGCCTGACACACTTTTGTAACATCTTATACATTCCTTACACGGCCATGAATTCTTTGCAGCCGAGATAACCTACCTTTGCAAATTTGACCTTATGAGCCTGCAGGGAAGGGGCCTGGACCCGGAAAGGCCCCAGAGCTGTCAATTCTCTGGCTTCACAGCTGACTGGCCTCTAGCTATGCGCTCTGCTCCACATCACCGGAGAAGTCAACGTGCTAAGGACTGCACTGGCTGCCCCTTCTGAGCTGTGCTGTGACTCAGGTTACATGAGTCAATGACATTTGAGGTTGATCCTTTCTCGAGCTTGTCACTTGAAAGGTTGGAACAGGACTGGCACATTCTTGAAGTGCTCTGCCCTGGCCTTTCACAAGCGGACTCGAGTACCTTGGGACCCCTCCAGTTATCCATCCAGCACTGCAGTGTTTGTCTTGTGTATTTAGTCATATACACACTATTTTTTTTTTACTGTGTTATGGTTTGGCTTAGCTGTTTTAACATGGTTTTTGCTTTTAAGGTGACAGTGTTGGGGTGCACCTAGCCTTTTCTCATGAATCTGCACATACGCATATGAGGTACCTTATTGCTTGACCTAATGAGGTATCATTTGACCCTCCGCTCTTAGCTTGCTTTCTTATTCTGCCGTCCTACCATCTTCTGTTTGTCGCCCCCACTGGTGATTCCAGAAATTGCAACCTCTGCATTTGAAGATCACTAGCTTCTTTCAGTTTCTTTTTCCTTCCAATCATTTTTGCAGCATTGTCCACAGGTACCTTCAAAATAAGGTACCTCTTAAAGTCATCCCCAATCAATTAAACTGTTCCTTTCTCTCCATATCATCAACTTCTAGCCCCAGTACATTTAGAAAAAGTTTAAGAGCATACAAAGGTTTAAGATTATGCCTCTTCTTACTAAATACATGGAGACAGTCTTTTTATTCAAAAAAATTTTTTACTGAGTAAGGGTCAGGGGAAAGTCCTAGGGCTACTTTGAGATTTGATTTTCAGTTGTACTAAAAGTAAAAGCAGTATCACAAAGGCCTCAAACTTTAGCAACTACCAATACATGCTTAGGTCCAAAAGACAGGGGAAAAAAAAAAAACCACAGCATTTTTTTCTCCTTATGCAATCATATTACTTGTGTCTATTCATGCTAACCTTTTCTAACCAGCTATACACAGCAAACCACATATACAAAGTCAATTTTTCAACGAGCTCCCCCAATGTTCACTGACTTAGCTGAAGTACCAGAGCCCAGGAGAACGCTAGGTAACGCTGTTTCTATTTGGCGGGTGCTGTTAATTCAGTGAGAGATTTAGAAGGCAGTCATGATACTGCCTGCTCACCATGAGGACGCAGGGGCTAATGGAGGGTCCCCTGAGACCCACCTATCAAGACCTTCCACTTAATAACCAGGGACATGAACGACCAATAAATGTTTAATTGTAAAAGGCCTCTCTCTTGAAATAGCAGGCAATATCTGCTTCCCAGCTCTAAATGGAACCCTGTGAGTTCTTTAAAACTATTTCCTACAAAGGGGGCAATTCAAAATAACCCAGCTATGTCTTGGCCCCAACTCAAGGAGCTTTCATTACTGAAGTGCTAAAGACCCCGATTAAATGTCTGTTTCTCCTATAAGGTGATTCCACAGTGAGGGCCCTGGGGATAGAATTATAAATAATCCCTAGCATATTTTTAAAAAGGTTGTTCTGTGGAATTTCCAAGCCACTGATTTCTCAAGTACGTTGTAAAATTCCCTTCCTGCGGCATTTGGAGAGAGCCAAGTAAACATCAGAAAGCTGAAATGCATTTTTTGAGGTGATAAGCCCTCTAGAAAGAAATGCATTAGCTTCCTAATAGGAACACACCCAGAGGCTTGGCGGTGCCCTGCGTCTTTCCCAGGGTCAGTTCTCCGAGGACTGGCTCCCGGGATGGGCAGGAGCAAGGAATCAGCTCAAAGATGCGTCAAAGATGTTGCTGTATAGGCCGAAGCAGGCTCTTATTTCCAAACAGTGCGCAGAAGGGCTTCACACCAATTTTTAAGGACTCTTAATAATGCTCTGGAATGTTCTGACCTGCTCTTAAGAAAACAGAAAAGACAGACCCAACGATGCTGTGGGAAGAACCCAGAGGTGGCAGAGCTGGGAGGGAACCCAGGCCCTCAAAGGCACGCTTGAGCAGGGGCTGGTCAGAGCATCTCATTTGGGAGGGCAGAAGTCAGTGGGCTGAAGTGGGCAGGACATGAAGGGGCTAACGTAGGTAAGTTTGCTTACTAGGGACGATGCAAAGCTGGACTGCACTATGAGAAAAGCTCCAGTGTATTTCATACAAGTGTGACCAAATGATGCTTCAGGGCCCATTCATACCTTGGTTAGCAAGCCACAAATTCCCAATTTATTTATGCAGACAGGAGCACACATACAGCCTCTCCATGAAGGTAGGAAATTTTAATTAAAATGATAAATGCCGTCTTCAATAACAAAGTTCTAGTATTCCTGGCAGACACAACAGCGATGTACTGCTGCTCTCCTTTCCCAGGCCAGCACAGACATTTTAATGAAAGTCTTTTTATACCTCCCAAGTAAGTATTCTTGAAAAGAATAGCACCTAGTGTTTAATGCCATTTTGACAGTGAAAAGCTCACTGAAAAGCTCAAACATGAAGAGCAAAGACTTCGGAGCCCAACTGCCTGGGTTCAAATCTCTATTCCACACTTACTGGCTGTGTGATGTTAAGCAGTCACTAAACCTCTCTGTGCCTCAGTTTACTCATCCTTAAAATGACGGTAACAGTATACCCACCTCTTAGAGTTGCTGTGATAATTAAATAGATTAATATATGTAAGTTACTTAGAAACTGTACCCAACACAGAGTAAGCACTCAGTGAGTGTCAGCTAACACATCACCACCACCACCACCTTTTCCCAGGGCTTGGGAAACTGTCCTGATGCCATCATCACCATCATCATCGTCTCCCAGGGCATCAGAAACTGGATACTGACCTCCTGTAACATATCAGAATCCTCGATGGCTTTGACAGCGGATTTCTTGGATGTTTCCTGGATTTCTCCACCCATTATAAACTCGTCCAGGATGAAGTAAGCCTTTTCGAAATTAAAGATAATATCCAGCTCGCAGACCTGGTAGGTCAAAAACAAATGTTTTGATTAACTTGCTGCAGTATCAGGGGAAACATCCACTGATGTCTGAAACTTTTCAACACTGACCCCCAGGTGGCACACCAAAGGGAAAAATATCAGAGGGTATTTTAAGGCCAGAAAAGTAGAACTAGGGAAATCCAGACCCTGAATGAAAGTAAAACGGCATTCTATTAAAGCAGAGCGCGTCCTTAGATAATACTGTTTAATGTCACAGCTGGAAATTTGAGGCTCAGTCGAGGGGGGAGGCCGCCCTGCTCATCCTCCCATCTCACAGATAAAAGCTGAGCCCCCACCGCACTGCAGGCAGGAGGGCAGCGCTCCCTTCCTCTCTGATCTGTACATTTGGCTGCCAGCTTCAGAACTCTCAGAAGCTCACGCTTCAGAGGCAAATTAGCTCAACTGTGCTAATTCCTCTCAAAATTATGTCACAGGCTAGTAGTTCCCAAACTTCAGAGTGTGTCCCAATTACGGAGAAAGCCTGTTAAACCACCCACCGCTGGGCCCCACCTCCGGAGTCCCTGATACAGTGGGTCTGGGTAAAGTCTTCGCGTTTGAACTTCTAAGGAGTTTCCAGGTGATGCTAATGGTGCTGGTCCGGGAGAACCATCGAGAACCACGGTCACTGCCACAGACCAAAGCAGAGTCTGATGGATTTGGTTAACTGTAGCAAGGAGCTAGAGCCCTCCCCGCAATCCAGATAAGGCTCGCTTCCAATGCTTCAGCCACACACAGCCACTCAGGCACTGTCCTTGCTGTCTTCCTTCTCACACGTTCCTCAACTCCCCCGTCCACACCCTCCTGCAGGTCTAGCTGGACGTCCCACCTCTACCCCTCAACAGCATCAGATACTCTCCCCCAGTCTCTTGCTTGAAAATCTCCTCTCCCTTGCTGCCTGATGTTTGCAGAACTACTCAAGGCCCATTTCCCTCCTCCATCTCTGATGGTTCTTCTCAGGTTCCTTGGATGCTTTTTCTTCCTCTCCCCCACCATCTTGCATTTGTTTAAGAAAGTATTTACAAAGTGCTTGGGACACATCAGTCAGCAAAACAAACATCTCTGGGGCAGGATGCTTACATTCCAGGGACCCACCTTCTCCTTAAAGACTGGTGTTTCTCAAGAGAGCCTCTTCTCTCTGCAACACATGCACCCTCCTAGACAACTCCGACTCTCTACAGCATGTGTCACATGCAGGTGGCTTAACAAACCTAGATGTCTGGGCCTGATCTCCCTGTGCAGTGCTAATCCAGTATTTCCACCTGCTAACCAGACATCTCCACTTGGATATTCCTCAGTCCAGGTCCCCACATCCCAGAGTGAAGTCAACCATAGTCTTTTCTCCTTTAGTTCCTATTTTGCATAGTACATGCAACCCCTATCTAGTGGCTCCAACTAATCCATTCTACAGCTCAATTTATTTTCCCCGTCTATCATTCCTCCCCCTCCCACTCTCATCCCTGTCCATTTGGTTACCAGTTCCTATTGACCCCATCCTGTAAAGAAACCCCTAACCCTCCCCCTCTTGCCCACTTTGTCACTGCTGCCACTCAGGCCTGTGACATCTCTCACTTAAGCCACTGCAGTGACCTTCGCAGTGGCCCTGTGCCCACACAGGGCCAAGGACCCCTAACACTTTGCTAAAATGCTGATCCAGTTCCTTTCCATGTAAGGTCTTCTGTTCGGGACCGTTTCAATTCCTCAGCATGGCGCACCGGGATCTTCACAGCCCCGCCCAGGTCCTGCTCCCTGGCTTCCTATGCTGGCGCTCACCCCAAGCCACAGCCACACGGTCCACAAACTCACCCTGTTCTTTCACGCCTTTGCCCTTTGTACATTCCAGAAACTCCTGGAATGTTGCCTCAAATGTCCTTTCCTTCATTCTGCCGGCAAAAACTCAAGCTCATTTTTCATGGCCAAATTCCAAAGTTATGGGCACAATGATTGCTCCAAATGCCCTTTCCTCTCGTTGGGATTCTGCATCGCCTCCTGTGTTCTCTCTTCCATCTTGTGTGCAGGAGTGCGTGCCTACTTCTCATCACTGCCCCTGTACTGAGGGCTCCGGCTCAGACCCTGACTTAGTCATCCTCAGATCTCTGGTTCCTGGCACACAGTAGGAGGCAGTAAGTGTCTGCAGGATAAATGAACGAGTCAGCCACCATGCAGGCCTTGTTTTTACGATGCTGGGGATTCATGGCTTCCCAGGTCAACAGTCCTCTGATCCTACTGAACCCTATGACTTTACATAAAGTGGATGTCAATATTTTCACAAATTGTTCCATATATTTAGGATGTAGGTCAATAAACTTGTAGATGCCACAAGGAAAATGGCTTATATTGAAAGATCCAACTGAATCTAGAAGCATGAGAACAAATAAATACAATACCACTGTAATAAATGGCCAACTCAGAAGAACTAACCTAACTCACCTGCAAAGGTTATGGTCTCTTCATTCATTAGAAAACAGCATCAAGTCAACACGTGTGTCTGTATAATTATCAACCTCCATCCCCTCTCCCTAGAGAGCCTGACTCTCTCCCACTCTCTCCCTCTCTCTCTCTCTCTCTCTCTCTCTCTCACTCGCTCACCCTCTCCCCTCCTCCCCTCCCTCCCTTCCTCTTTTTCTCTCCATCTATCTATCTATACATACACACATGTACATATATGCATATATATATGACCGATTCAAAATTACAGTCTATTCGCTGAGACACAATCCTATACCCCAGGACTTCCCCCAGACCTTTAGGGTTCCTTCTTGAGAACAAGTATCAGAAAAAGGATGGCATCAGAAGAGGACATGTTCTCAGCTTATTAACCTTTTCTTTTATTGCTAGAACACCCTCATTCCAGGAATTTGAGTGACAATGAAACCAAGCTGCCCAGGCAAAACCGTGGAGAGATCAGAGTACAGCATGGGCTAGGTGCTAAGAACAAGGTTAAAAGTACAGCGATGGATTGGGGATAAAATCTGCAACACATATAACAGAAAGGAAAGCACAGTATCCATGATATAGAAAGAATTCTTGGCAGTCCCTAAGATAAACATCACAACATAAAAAAAAAATCAAATGAAGTCTGTCAAGAAGCAATTAATATGTAGAATAGATAAACAAGATTATACTGTATAGCACAGGGAAATACACACAAGATCTTATGGTAGCTCACAGAGAAAAAAAATGTGACAATGAATATATATATGTCCATGTATAATTGAAAAATTGTGCTCTACACTGAAATTTGACACAGCATTGTAAAATGATTATAAATCAATAAAAAATGTTAAAAAAAAAAAAGAAGCAATTAATAGACAAGGCAAGAAATGGAAAAACCCAATACTCATCTAATAAGATACATAGTCTCACTAGTAATCAGAAACATGCAAATTAAATTAATGACCATCTGACTATTAAGAAGAGATAATACCCATTGTCGGGAATTGTATGAATAAATAGGTACTCACACTCACCGTTGGTGCAATCTGTAAATTTTATAGGCCATTTTGAAGGGTCAAATTGTAGCATCTACCAACTTTAAATGCACAAATCTTTTCCACAAGGAATTTATTCCTATGCGATGCCCAAACTAGTGCATAATAACATATATTAACAACGAGGATAATGGCAGCATCATTTATCATAAAAATTGGAAACAACTCAAAGTCTAGCCATAATGGAATTGTTTAAATAAAGTATGGTCCACCCCCACCTTGGGTATGGCTTCATATGCCATGAGAACTCTGTGTAGAAGTTGGAAAGAATGAAGTCGATTTCCATGGATAGACATGGAAAGAGCTCTATGATAGACTGGTAAGGGGAACAAAAGGAACTTGCAGAATTAAATGCATAATATGATCCTATTTTTCATTAAAAAAACTGTGTATTCTAGAAGGATATGTAAAAATATGCATTATTTTGCAATTTTAAACAATACAGATACACAAAAAGAAAGCACAGTAGATCAAATATCCATGCACATCAAAGAAGGTATGACAAGAAAGCCGTTACCAGAAATCAGGAGAGGTGGCAGTCAGGATTTATAGCTAGCAAGAGCTGGAGAACCCCAGAGTTCAAGGCAGGTGGAGGCCAGGGACCCAAGATAGATAGGAACCTCATTAGGAGAAACCAGCAACCAGCATCCTGCAAAGTGAACCTGACAGATACTAATGCAAGTTCCCTGGGAACTTCTCACACCCCACTCTCCAGGCAGCAACGCACTCCTCCCAAGATTGTAGGGTTCACCAGCAGCCATGGGGCAATTTTACTACACCTAGTATCAAGGGACAGGGATAAGGTAAGGTGGTATGCAAAGCCAGACAGACACAACACACGCACATACACACATACACACACACACACACACACACACTCACACTCACAGGTTACTACCTCCAGATCATAAGGGAAATGGATACACAAGTTCTACTGGCTTTACAGAGAATGTTACAAACAGAGCAACTCTTTCATGTGTAACAACTCCAAATGCTACTCTATTTTCTATTCTCTGAGTCTAACCCAAGTGGATTAATGTAAGAAGAGAGTAAGAAAAGAAAACATTTCAGAACCTAAGACCTAATGCTGGTTTCTTCAGCTACTAATTATGCAAATACTATTTCTAATTCTACCTTCAGGGCGCTGCCCCAGTGTATCAAAAATGTGCCCTTGATGCTCAAATGACTGCACTCCATCTAATTATGCAAAAGTACATGGCTTTTGTGTTAATAAACACATGAGCCCCTCTACTTATTTTTTTCTCTTTTCCTTGTGTCTCTGTATTCTGGAAGAAAGCTTATACAAGGAAGAAACAGCAGTAATTTAACTTTATCTTTGATCTCCTAGCATTGTGCTTTACTATAATTTTACTATAATTTGGCTTGAGGGACTCGCAGCAGAACACATGATGTATTGAGGTTATTTCTGGCATTTCAATAAATAAATCCTTTTGGATAGAATCTAAAAGGGATTGTCTCTTAGTGAATTCTGTTCTAAAGTAAATACAAGTTCAAGTTACATATAACAAATGCATAAAACCATATATAAAATAATAACACAAGCTGCAGTTACATAGCAACTGACAGTTTATAAAGCATTGCTAATCACACCATCTCTTGGATCCTCACAACAGCCCCCATGAGATTAGCAAAGTAAATATTTCTATGAAACGTTCTGGGTGCCACTTTTGTTATCTGTGAAATAGAGATCTCTGATGAGGAAAACCCGGGGTCTGGTGAGTGAATGAGCTGTCCAGCAGGACACAGAGCGCCCGGCCGCTGACAACATGAAAGCTCCCCACGTCACGATCAAACATCTCCGGCTCGGCAACATGCACACTGTCTTGAGTGCATCAGTAAAAGCTCACACAGCAGCCCGTCATGGGAAAATGTGGCAGTGCCTAAATCCTCAAACCGACCCTTACCTCTGGGAGACTCTGAGGCATTGCCTCTTAGCCTCTATAAATTGGGGTTAATGCTACTTACTGAAGGCCAAAAGACTTAACTAGTTAATCCTTGTAAATCTCCTAGGAATTGAAAAGTGTTAAAAAAAAAAGAAAAAAAATTAGTAGCCAGAGATTTTGCAATCTGCTATAGGAATATTTTCTAGTGTTATGAGAAGTTCAGCACAGAGGGGTTTTTTTCTGGGATAATATAAGGGCAGAATTCAAGGAAACCTTCCATACTAACACAGGAGGAAAAGAAAACCAAAGAGAAAAATGTTATTCCTGAGACAATGTCATGAGAATCAGTATTGTTGGGTTTGCACCTCACGGTTAATTAATAAGAACTGAACACCTCCTGGGCACAGAGTCTTGAATTGTTCTTAGCCGCTCTTAGCTTAATGAAAGATTCATTGAATTTTTTTTAGTGAATTAAATGTTGGCCCATGACAAAGACAGCTTCTAAAGGCATGCCAAAATAGGATAAAAAATTAATGTTAGAGAAACAGGAATGCATTTCAATTCTGAAGGTGATTCCATATCTCTTGACAAAGCAACGTGTTCTGAAATATCTGAAATTTGGTCAGATAAGATGGAGGTCAAAATTCAACCCCAATTCACATTAGTACAGATGGATAAACCTCAGAAGACACGATAGGTCAAGCCAGAGTGGAAAAATGAGCAGGAGAAGGCGGGTTACGGGAAGGCCCCGGCGTGAGGAGGACTCCTTCAGGGCTTTGCATTGAAGGCGAAGCCTGCAGTTTATTTCAAAGAAAGTACCCCAATGTCAGAATTCATTTGAATAATAGAAAGCATAAAATTAACCTCCAGTTTGAAAACATGCCCTTATATATTCGCAAATCTCTTTAAAAAACAAAAATAAACTTGGCAAACCAGGAGAAAGCAAGAGAAAAAAGGTCTGGCTGTCTTACCACTTTTATACACTTACCAACAATCTGAAACTCCTGAAGTAATATTTAGGTCTTATAACATCATTTACAAAGAAATAAAAGAAGAATCAAAGAGAGGAAGGTAGGGAGGGAAGGAGACAAAGTTATTTCAAAAACCTTTCAGGTCCTCATCCTTGTGAAGAGTGTTGCAACAAATCTGACAGAACCTTAACCAACACCTCAAGTGCTGTTTGCTCCGTCACATAGAATACAGCACAGAAAACTCTTCTGAAAGCAAATTCTCCTAACAGCACTTGGATAAAAATCTTCAGTGAGCAAGGGAACATCACTGAGAAGTATTACTGAGAAGAAAAAAAACATATTCCAAATCCACCAATTCATTTCTTGAGACTGTAAACTGGATGAAATGTTTCTGGAACATTTGCTAAAATCTGGCCCTGAGCTGGTTCCAAGCGATGAAAAAACAAATAAGTTCAGGTCATGATCTCAACAGACTTGCAATTTGGTGGTCAAGCAAATCCCATAAAAGGGGAGGATAATACAAGTGTGGTCCACGTGGCTGGAGCACTGGCTGTGTCAGGGACAAAAAGAGAGAGGAGCTAGAAGGCTGGAGAAGTGGTCTGGGCCCAGTGTTTAGAAAACTTAAATGCAGGATGGGGAGAAGGTAATAGCTCAGTGATAGAGTGTATGCTTAGCAGGCACAAGGTCCTGGGTTCAACCCCCAGTACCCCCACTTAAAAAAAAGAAAGAAAGAACGCAAGCTAAATGCCAGGCTAAGAAATTTGAATTTTATTCATTTAATATGAAGGAGAGTGACTGAGGAGGAATGTCACCCGAGATCTGTGCCTGGGAAGGAAGGATGGTAACTAACAGGCCAAGAAAGGGACAGAGATGAGGTTTAAAAGAAAAGCAAACCTGTATCCCAAACTATATTGGCAACAGTGAAAGATGGAGATGAATTTTAGTCCAGTTTGAATTGACAGAGGCAGACTCAGTAAAGGGTGGGGAAAGACGTAAGAAACACTATCTTTTTGCGTTGAAGGCTCTTGGGACATAATCATTTCAATCACAAGACAGAATAGCTTTAGTTCTTGTCACGTTAAAGCTGAGAGGACCATGAGAAGTTTAGTGAAGACCGTCACCTGGTGATGGATTTCCAGGGGGGAATGTCGAGTAGACACGCAGGAGAGTAGAAGGAACAGGGGGGCACTCAGAGGGCACGGGGAGGAGGGGGCTAGAGAGGACACCAAGGAAGGGCTTCAGAAACACGGGGTGAGAATCAGCAGAGCTCAGCGTCAGGGCAACATCAAGAGGAGCAGATTGAAAGAAGGGGCTGTGATGAGCAAGGGTCCAGCGCTGCAGAGAGGTGAGGGCAGGTGAGGACAGGAGAGGCATCGCTGGTGTGGACCCGCATGAGCACCTCACAGCAGTAAAGACGAAGCCACGTTGTAAGCTGCCTCGGAGTGAATGAGATCTGGGGATCAGGGCACCTCGTTAAGAGTCTGTTCCTTGGTGGCAAATGCATGGAGACTGAAAAGCAATGCGAAGAAAAAGGATTTTGGTTTTGTTTATTTGTCTGGTGGTTTTTTTAATGCATAAACAATACTAAAGAACACTTGGCGCTTAGTAAAAGAAACCAGAGAGGGGATAGCAAGTCAAAATAGAAGAGCAACAACAGTCAGTGGGGAATCAAAGACGAAACATCAAGGAATTCTTCACCATTAAATTCCAGTTCATTGGAACAAGGTGTCAGGTGTGGCTGTGGTCTGAAGATACACACGCCACCTGCCTCTGGAAAGCTCCGGATCTTCCATTTACGAAGAATTACAAGAAGGCAGGGGGAGAGCCTTGCCTTCTGATCTTCGGCACAAATGCAGCTCATATTTTAGACCTGAGAGAGAGAAGGAATGTGTGGAAGGACAGAACTGAAGTCAGAGCTGGGAAGGAGACTGGCTACTTCCAGGAGGCCAGGACAGCCACTTACATTTCCAAAGTATTTGTCCAGCAACTCCACATAACGATGCACAGTCTCTAGCGTCAAGAGCTCATTGTCCTGATTCTCTACTGCACAGCAAAAATACAAACTGGCATACCTTGAAAAGAAAGAAAGAGAAAGCAAACTATGATGGCGCATCGCGGACCCTGAAGATAGATGGTTTTCTCCATGAATACGCAGTTGCCTCCTCCTCTCCAGAGACTCTCCCTGTCCACGTCCAAGAGAGAAATCATTATTCATCACATCCAATATCCTTCCAAAATGTAAAATGGGATATATAAAAATACGGTGCTGACTGGATTATTTCTGTTAATTATGTGAAAGGTCTTCAGAAAAACTTGATCTTGAGGAGCTGTTATCAGGCGACAGAGTCCTTGGCCCACGGTAATCAGGATGCCTGTTTATACCTCCTGCCACAGATTATGAACTGGCCTTTCTAACCTCCAGACCCCTGACCAAGGGTCCCAGAGCCTACGGTCCCCACTCATCTTTTCACCTCAACTGTACTGCAGTGTCTCTCCCAGCCTCAGCTTGTCAAGTCCTCCCCTCCTGTGTGTTTCTTCTGCCTAAAATACTCCTCTCCTCCCCATCCGTGTGGCTCACTCCTACTTCTCCTGCAGCTCTGAGCTTGGATGTCGTCTCCTCCAGGAAACCTCTGTCCTCTCTGACTGCACGGGATGCCCCTGACACACACCCCTGTGCCTCCTCCACAGAGCACCCAGGACTCTGCATTCTGTATTGCACGGCCTGTCTCTCCCGCACTGGCTCAGTGGCTTCCTGAAGGCAGGTGCCGAGTCTGTCTTATTCACCATTGCTTATCCAGCACCTGTGAACACCTGTTGAGAGAACTGCTGTAGCCTATTTTTTTATACAATGGCTTAAATCACACTTGAACCCAAAGCTTTAGACACCAGCAGGCAGAGAGTAGGGACAAGCTTCTTGTCCTCAGGTATGTCCTGGGACTTTGCCTTCCCACCCCTGAGATGCTGATTGCTCTAAGGGGCCTCTGCTGACATCTCTCATGATGCGAGTCCTCAAAGCTCTGACCTTGGACCCAGCGGAAGCAGCTTTGCCCAGGCACTTTCTGGTAATTTACTCCATTAAATATAGCCTTTGATGTTACCTCTCTTTCCCCTTCCGGTTTTATAACCACTCCTTGCGAGAGCCTTTCTATTGTGTATTTTCCTTCCGAAAGTTGCAGTATGATGTTGGATCCAGGATCAGATCGCTGTGTTCTGGTCCTGGTTTAGGCATCATTTATCTGGGTCTTTAAGGGAGAAATTACTTCTCAGGGCCTCAGTTTCCTCACCTATAAATTGAGATCCCTTTCTAGTATGGTCTTGCCATGGCAAGCAGGTTCAGTAAAGGGAGAATACACAAATCTTGGACTTGAATCCTGGCTCTGCCAATCACCACTCAATTACTGGGGCTGCGGACTAATTACTTAAACTCTCTGTGGCTTCAGTTTCCTCATCTGCAAACATGAGGGATAATGACCATAATAAAGAACTGCCCATCCCTGGATCACGTTAAGCTGCACTTTTTTTCCCTATAAAACTTGTTACTAACTGAAAATGTTTTGTTTACTTAACAGATGAATAAGCTTCATGAGAGCAGGAATGTTCTGTGTCTTGTTCACTCCTGTAGCCACACTCACTGGAACAGTGCTGGGAACATAACAGGTGCTCTTAAGATACTTCTTGAATGCACGTGTGCATTATCAACATAAAAATTAAGTCCCTAGAATCCATCCTGGCACACGGAAAGCCTTTTTAACAAATGAGATTTCTCTTCTGTTTAGTCTATGGGTACAAACACTTGGGCTCCAGCCTTCCAAGGTTTCAGTAAACGATAGAGTTGGTGTTGCAATCTACAATGTGCAGGGTTGAATAAACCAAAGCAATAACGGGAGATTCAGTTCTCATAAAGTTACTCACACCTTTTATAAACAAGCTTTAGCTCCTTCCAGTCAACAAAACTGCTTGTCCTCTGACCACGGGAGAGAATAATCTGAACGATTTCCCGGGTGATCTTTTTCCTTTCCTTGTCAGGGAGAGTAGTGTACCATTTCTGCAGCCGTAATTTCCCTTGTCGACTGAAGAGCAGTATGAAATGTATCTAGAACAAACAAAGGATAGGAAAAAAAAAAAAAAAACAGAATTTGGTCAACAGCATCATGCTACCAAAGACACTGAAATTCAGCAGCAGGCTTTACAAAGGATTTTGATTCGGAACAGATGAAAATTATCGGCATGCAAACTATCTCATCTGACAAATTACGTTTAACTCATCAGAGAACAAAGAAATGCATACACTGCAAACATAGCTTATTTATATTGTAGAGGAGAGATAAGTTCTTTCTTTAATTCCTTTTATGAGCCACAAACTGCTTGTAGGGAGAAAAATATATCACGGAGGAATATAACTCTTTTGAGAAAATATTAAATTCTTCCTTCACAAGCCAAAAAAATGTTAAAAACAGTAGACAGGTTTACTTTAAAAACTACACTTCTGATCCCCCTACCGTCTGGGGACGGAAAAAAAATTATACTCCTGCTCCATATCACAACTGTAGAAGCATAATGATAATATAGAAACAAAGGAGAGAAGGTAAAGAAAGGAGGAAGCAATGGGGAAAAGCGAGAAAGCTAGAAGGGGACCATATCCTAATTTTTTGAATAAAAATTATGTATGTTTAGGGGGAGGGTATAGCTCAGGGGTAGAGTGCATGCCTAGCATGCACAAAGTCCCGGGTTCAATCCCCAGCACCTCCATTAAAAAATAAACAAAACCTAATTATCTTCCCTCCCCCAAAAAATTATATTTAAGGAGTGCAACATGCTGATTCAATATGCAGATACACAGTGAAGTGATCACTACAGTCAAACTAATTAACATACCATCTCCTCACACAGTTACCAGTTTTTGTGTGTGATGACAGCACCTGAAATACACTGTTAGATAATTTCTGGTACTCACTATAGTATTAACCATAGTCATGTTATAACACTAGATCTCTAGACTTATTCATCCTACGTAAACGCAAATTTGTACCCCCTGACCAACATCTTCCCATGTCTGCCACCTCCACACTTCTGGTAACCACTGTCCTACTGTCTGCTTCTATGAGTCTGATGTTTTTAGGTTCCACGTATAAGTTAAGATCATGCAGTATTTGTCTTCCTGGGCCTTGCTTGTTCCACAGAACGGGATGCCTTCTAGGTTCATCCATGTTGTTACAAATTACAAGATTTCCTTCTTTTTTAAGGCTGAGTAATATTCCATTATGTGTGTATGCACACACACACACCATACTTTGTCCATTCATCTGTTGCTGGGCGCTTTGGTTGATTCCATCTTTTGACTGCTGTGAATACTGCTGCAATGAATGTGGGAGTGCAGATATCTCCTTGAGATACTGATTTCATTTCCTTTGGAAATATACCCAGAAGCAGGATTGCTGGATCATATGGTAATTCTATTTTTAATTTTTTGAGGGACCTCCATCCTATTTTCCATAATGGCTGTACCAATTTACATTCCCACCAACAGTGTGCAAGGGTTCCCTCTTCTTCACGCCCTCATAACACTTGTTACCTCTTGTCTTTTTGATAACAGCCGTTCTAACAGGTATAAGGGATATCTCCTTGTGGTTCTGATTTGCATTTCCCTGATGATTTATGATACTGAGCATGTTTCCATATCCCTGTCAGCCATCTGTATGTCTTCTTTGCAGGAATGTCTTTTCGGGTCCTTTGCCCATTTTTTAATTGGGTTATTTGTTTTCTTACTATTGACTTGCTTGAATTCCTTATATGTTTTGGCCATTAACCCTTTAACAGATGTAAGGTTTGCAAAACTTTTCTTTCGTTCCATAAATGGTCTCTTCACTTCATTGTTTCCTTTGCTGTGCAGAGGCTTTTTGGTTTGATACAATCCCATTTGTCTATTTTTGCTTTTGCTGCCTGTGCTCTTGGAGTCATATCCAAACTATCACTGTCCAGATCTACGTCAAGAAGCATTTTCTGTATGTTTTCTTCTAATAGTTTTACAGTTTCAGGCCTTACATTAAAGTCTTTAATCCATTTTGAGTTGATTTTTGTACGTGGAGTGAGATAAGGGTCCAATTTCATTCTTCTGTATATGGATATTAGATTTCCCAACACCATTTACTGAAGAGACTATCTTTTCCCCATGATGTGTCCTTGGCACCTTTCTCAAAAAATCAAATTAAGTCTCAAATGTAAGCTCTTTATTCCACTTTGTGGGTTACTAGGCTGAGGGCTTTAGAAACAATCATCTCAAGATACAATTATTTCTGGCATTACAATAACTGTTGAACAATTTAGATCGTGTGTTGGCCATGTTAGGGAGAAACCTGATCTTATTTTTTCAATTAAGTTCCAAAATGTTGATTTGAAATGCATGGTCACATTTCAATAGATTTTTGAAAGCTTTAAATGAATAAAAGACACTATGACATGTAGAAATTTACTGTGGAGCCTGGGAGCTATGGAAGATTTATTTTCCAGAAATTGTCGGATAGTCTGATCTTGATTTTATAAGAGATTAGGTTTTCTCAATCCATAGTATGAGAAGATCAAGTTTAGAATCATAATTTGAGTCTTCGTTTTGTTTTTAAAAAAATAAAATTCATTATTGAGGTTAATTGTGTCATGGAAGGAACAATATATACTAGAAACAAAATAATTAAAATTTTAGAACTTTTTACAAATAAAATATTCAGCTCTTTATTGAAGAGGTTTGGCTCTGATTGTCACACCATAAGTCACACAAGGTGATAGGAGGTGGCGAGATCTGAGGACCAACAGAAACCAGGCTCTTTGCTCAGAGCGTCCCCTACCCCCAACCTATAGAATTTGAGGCCTTCTTAGTAAGATATAGTCTGTCTCAGAAAGGAAACACCTGTTATAACAAGGACTTGAAAACCCTTGTTTTCACTTGTTTTCAAGTGAAAAGAAAGCAGGTTAAAAATCCCTGCTCATCCAGCAGCTTTAAAAAAAAAAAAAATCACCCTCAGTCTGGAATTTAAGTGCCTGCTTAGAATATAGTATTTTCTTAAATACCCATTTCACTCTCAGCACAGGCATACATAATTCAATAATGGAACACAGCTACTGCTTCCTAAAAATCACACTGAGAAAGGCATTTTTGTTTCCAAGAAGAGATCATCACCAAAGTGACATTCTAAAAGGACAACACTGAATAGGGACAGAATAATAAAACCTCAGGAAGTTGAGAACAAGGCTCAGCTTCAGGTCATCACCAAACAGAAAAGACTATTCAACCCAAAGTCTAGTGACGGTCAGATTTTCACTAGAGAAATGAGAGCCACACATGTTCTGGGTGTTCCCTTTACATTTCCTGTCAGAAAATGTACTTCTTCCCATCTAACCTAAATCTCTTCTGTTATAATTTAAACCAGTTTTCCCTGTTTTTTTTTCACAGAGCATATTAAAAGACAGTATTTCATGATCCTTGGAATAACAACTAACTCTTCACATATTTGAAGGCAGGCTTTAAAGTCTACCCCAAGTCTTGTCCTTCCAGAAGAAATCACCCTGGTTTCATGTCATCTTCTTATTGGTTCTATTATCACATCTCAAAATGGTCATTGTTGTGATTCCTCCAGGATTTCCTCATAGATGAATGTTACTCTTAATTTGAGGAGCTCAGGTGAATGCCCAAAAGTTCCAGTGAGAGGTGGGAACTATTGCTGAGTTTAATTGTGGATTATTTTCCAGTTCTTCTACTGCAACCTTCTCTCAAGATCAAGTGTCTGCCTTCTTAAACACAAATCAATAAGGCAGAAAATAAAGAAAGAACTATTCTTCATTCTAACAATGAATTCAAAGAGAAAGGATGATCAGGAACCTAATATACACATCTGTAATGCCCATATGAGATATAAAAATGTGTTTCAAATTCAAAAGAAGCAACAAAGAGGCTCAAGTTTATGCAATAATCACATTGCCTAAGGACAGTGTTGAATGATTTTGTCCTTTCAAGTTGTGCTCTGAGGAAGAACTGTAGCCTTCAAGTTGTGGTGTCTGGTGTCTGTTCCTTCTCCAGAGTTAAGAGTGTAGCTTGAGAAAACCTGCAGAATGAATTGCAGTGATTCACAGGAGTTCGTCACCTCCAGCAATTAATTTTATCCAATTTGTCAGTTTAGTCATTCAAGGCATATTTGGATAATATGTTCCAAGAGGTTAATCAAATACATTTTTATTAGCATTAGTTTGAATGAAAGAGAAAAGGCAACTGGAAGGGTTTGGGTTTTTTTTCCAGTATTTACAAAGAGCCAACTTAAATTCAAGTTGATGTCATAAACAAACTTCATCTGACTTCAGAATACAACACGCAGGAATTTTGTTTCAATAATAGTGCTGAGAAGAAAGGAGTAATGGAGAGACTGGCAATACTCTTCTGGGAAAAGCCAACTCCACAAATAACCATAAAATCAAATGGAATGTGATGAGCAACGCTGACTTCTTACATTTGGCCCAAATCCTCCAGGCCGCAAGCGGGCATCTGGCTTCAGGGAGCTCTCCCCTCCCTATCTCAGAAGGAGACCCTTCTATCAGGAAGGAGCCCTTTTGAGCAGCCTGGTTCTGTCCCAGATGATCCTCCAAATCCAAATATGTCAGGTTAATCCAAGCATTCCTTGTCATCAGGGTGTCCACTAGAACAATCCTTGACCTAACTGGGTACAGCCCAAACATCTCGCTTCGACCCATGATGTAAGCTACTCTGGGTGTTTTCTTAACCACATATTTCTAAAGCGTGTCCAAAGAGGCACCACTGAGCCTTCACGGGAAGCACAAAGCACATTAGTACCAACCGACTTCTTCTGTTGCTCTGAATCAGTGTTAGTATCTTCCCTCTAGTTGAAGATCAACAATGAAGACTTCCTGTAGCACCTCTGATTCTTAATGTTTGCAAATCTCTCTGCTCCCAACCCGAACTCACACAGTAGGTCCACAACCAGCTTCTAAGAAAAGAGTTATCCAGGAAACTTTTCCTATCCCCAACACCATCACGCCATAAACAGCAAGGACCTACTTGTGTTTCAAGAACTGAGCTGCAAACACAAACACACAGAGTATGTTCTGTTCCTCTCCTTCAACTCCATCAACCTGACAGGTCCTTGCTCTGGTGGCCCAGATCCCAGGATGCATCAATTAAGCTGACCCTCGGGGTCAGTAATGGACAGCAAGCAGCTGTTGCTGACGATGCTGTCTGCACAAGGCAAGGCTTTACCCACCCTGAGCAGCTCAAATTTGTGCAATGCCGTACTTCTTCTATACTTAAGGTTTACGTTACCTATCAGAGGACTTACACAAATTAGCTATGGCTTTAAGAAGAAATGCTTATAGACACTTGCAACCCTCCTGGATCTTAAACCTACTTCAGAGCCTGCAAAGCCATATTTTTTTTTTCTGCTAAGAGAGGAAAGTGTTCCTCCACCTCTACCGCCAGCTTTGTTTTGTACCAAAAAACCCATCTCTTAATCGGGAGACTGAATGATTCCTCCCTGGAGATACTAGAAGGCAGAGAAAAGACCCCTAGACCTGACAACGAAGCCTTGCAGGCCGCCTGACACGCCCCCAGAACTGCCTACTGGCAGCTTAGCACCCACTCTGAAATATGAGCAGAGACCAAGGGTCTGCAGATATTTGAGAATCATCACTAATGTCAGAGAAAGAGACTGAAAAGAACAAATGGGAAAAAGTAAGCGCTGGATACAGTAAAAAAAAAAAAAAAAAAAAAAAAAAGCATGGAACAGGACAAACTGTTATACACACACACACACACACTCACACACGAATATGCTCAGAGTTCAAAGAAGATGGAGTTCCTGTATCAACAAAATAAAAACAGGGTGGGGAAACAGAGACAAGAAAAAACTCCTGAGAATTAAAAAGCATGATAAACAAAATAAAGTCAAAGGAGTCTCCAAGAGACCAGAACAAACAGAAAAGCAGATGGAAAATTAGAGGAAAGATAAAACTAGTAAGGGGTCAATCCAGAAGGTGCAAAAACAGAGATCTCAAAGAAAGAATTTAAAAAAATGTCCTAGGCCTAACGACATGAGACTTCACATAAGAAAGGCTCATCCAGTGCTCAGCACAATGCATCTTAAAAGCACAGTCGCCTGAAACGCCAGAATACTTAAGACAAGGAGAGCAGCCTGGGAGACTCTGGGAGGACAGAAAGTTCACAGTCACCGGATCAGCACTCAAAAGTGCGCTTGACCACCGGCAGCGCTAGCTGTGGGAGGACCAGACGTCCACATCCAACCAAATTATCAATTGAGAGAAAGAGGTGAAGAGAATTTGAATTTTCACACTTGCAGAGACTAAAAAGAAAAAGAAAAAAAGAAATCTGCATTCAGTATATCTTTCTCGGGAAGCCTCTTGAAGACGTCTCCCAGCAAAGTACTGGAAAGAGTTAGAGACCGTTACCCAGGGCACAGGGAACCCAAAGCAAAATGGTGCTTCGGAAAGGAAAGGGGAGAGTGACAGCCACGTACCAGACCAAGAGAGCAACCGTTCCAGAGGGAAGTGAGGGAGGCTGCAGGCAGGGGAGGGAGAAACAGAATTCACAGATGACTTCATTTCTTTGTGTAGTTGGAAAAAATGCTGATAGCCATCTGAAAGATCTGTTGTGCATTGGGAGAGAAAAAAAAGTGACAGATACATAGGAAACTAGACAAGTGCAAAGAACATTTATAAACTCCAGAAAAGAAGCGATACAAGCAAGAAATCATACGCCTAGTTCTTAAAACCGCTTTGGGAGAAGGAGAGGAGAGGAAGCATGTGTGCGAACAAAGAAGAGGCAAATGCCCAATCACTGTAGCAGGAAGTCATGGATAATGTAAAGAATAATGAGTGGACCTGTAATGGAAAAAAATATGAAAACAAATACATGTATGTAAATGCATGACTGGGACACTGTACTGCGCACCAGAGATTGACATACTGTAATTGACTGTACTTCAAAACAAAATTAAATTAAATTAAATTAACGTAATGAAATGAAATAGCAAAAAAAAAAAAAAATGAGTGGAAAGCTGCCAGCATAAATATATTACTTAGAAATGCAGGCGTAAATACCAAAAGAAAAGGCTGCAATTATTGAAAGTAATTGCCCCTAAGAGAAGAACGTGGTAATGGAGGAGTTGCTGTATTTCACTACAAAGTATATAACTCTATTTGATTTTTAGACTGTGTACATATATTACTTAGATTAAAAAATTTTAAAGGAATTAGAAATAAATAAGGGGTGGTAGAGTACTGATATTTGACAGTGACATTAAAAACATATTCTGAGATATTATCCACTCTCTCCCCCAATATTAAGCTCAAAAATTTAAAGGGAAAAATCCTTAAATACATTAACTGTTCTAAACTATCTGTTAAGAGCTCTCATTCGATTTTATCTGATGCAGTTTTATTTTTCAACCTGTCCCAGTTCATGGATAAGAGGGCCATTAGTTTACCAGCTGCCAGGCAGAATAATGCATTTTAATATATGCCCTGATTTTCCTTCAAGGCACTTAACATTCGACCAGAATTCTACCATTCCTAATAAAATTTTTAAAAAGAGAGGATTGACAGGAGTTTTTGCAGATTCTTAATGCACTAACAGTCCACTCAGCTTCCACCTGTGCAGCAAAGAAGTTCACCTCTGCAGCTTCTCTTTATACCATGGGTTTCTCAAATTCCTCATCATTCTGCATATTTCTTCCTGAATCATGTCGAACTCCATTCTTTGCTCATAACAGGGACTCAGAAAATATTGGTGGAACTGTTGAATGTTGAGAAACAGAAATTAGCTCTGGATTAATATTCTCAGTAGAGAACTGGGTTTTCTGTAAGGGTCAGAGAACACTAGTTTTTTTGAGAAGACTGTCCTTAAAAAGCCCAGGGTTTTACTGGGCATCATAAGCTTACTCCTGGGATGACTTTTCTCCAGATGCAATAAACTCAACTATCACTATCACTGGTTGTATCTGCAGATCTTCTGGTAGCTTATCCTGACAGGTTTAACCGTCCTCTGGCCAGAAGAGCCTCCAGCTGCTCAATTCTCTCTCCTAGATCAATTATAAAAATGTTACATGCAACCTTACTGGGTCCTCACTCCTTCAGGACCCACACATTATATTTGTATATAGGAATGATCCCGTTAACAATTACCCTGATTTCCCTCCTCTAAGCCTGCTCTGAAAGTGACAAGACCAACCCTCCAGGGCTGAACCCCTATCAGGAGGGCTTCCAGAAAGCACAAAGAAGGGCTAGCCACCGCTTCCCCCCCAGCCTCATGTATTCACCTTCTCAAAGGGCTCCAGTTCCCTCTTCCACAAGCCAAGTTGCCTTCTCTCTAAAAAGGTCATTTGCTCAAGCTTTCAGTGATCTACCCTCACTACAGATTTTACCAGCATGCCCCAGGTGGAAAGATGAGTCAGACTAACGTTTCCCAGAATTCATTTATACATGTTCTTAAGACAAAGATTCACTGACAAGTAATGACTCCTCTAACAACAGTGACCGTATGGAAATTAAAATTCTAGTTTTTTCAAACTCATTATATGCCATCCAGCCAAAATGGTGCATCTCAACCGCTGTTTCAGATTTGGTCCAGGACATGGTGTGCATTTGCCACTAGGCCAGCCCAACTGGATAAATGTGGGGCATTTATCACTAGGCCAGGCCACATCCTTGGCCCAGGGGCCAAGGGCAGAGGGGTGGGGAGGGGTGCGAGTGGTGGACATTTAAGCAAGTAGGTTATTACGTGGGATGACTCTGGTGATGGGCAGCTTGCGAGTTTGCATTTGAATCCTGGCTCTGACATTTGTGAGCTAAGTGAATGTGGAACAGTTACCTGCTCTCTCTGGTCCTCAGTCCCCTCATCTGTTAAATGAGGATGACAACAGTAATGACATCAGTCACATTAGGGGGACACAATGATATCACATATGTCAACCTTTCAGTGCAGAGTCTAGCACAGAGTTAGCTCTCAATACATACTTGCTACAGCTAACACATCATCCAGTAGTCAGCCCCGCCCATTTATAGCCCCATTTATCTTCACTAAGGCAAGAAAAAACTTCTCTGCTTCCTCCTTTGAATTCACTCCATGTCCACTCCATCACTTTTCCAGAAATTGGTCCCCATGTTCTGAAGGAAAGGGCCTGTGACTGCTACTTCGCAGGAACCCAGAAAAGCATTCTGCCGTTCCTTTGGATAATCAGAAACCACCCAGTTTCTAGCTGACTTGCTACCTTGCCTGTCTCATCAATCACCTTCCAAGGAGTTTACCCCAAAGACAGCCCAAACATGCAGGGAAGTTACTTAGGGTTTCTTTATTTCTTTTGACTGCTGACCAACGGTGTTCCGATCATGTATTTATTAATTCTCTCCAAGTTCCTTGTAAGATGTTTACTTTAGGGTTCCCCATTTTTTCACTTGTGTTTCTATCATTGAGTCACAACAGTTCAGGTTTTCGCCTTCCCTCCCGACTCTACTTGAACTGCATCACTTGTCTGTGGTGGGTCCCTCTCCGTCTTGCCCCACCAGTTTCTCTTTCACGGAGGCAGCAGGGCTCAGTGGGAATTCCAGGGCAGGTGTGGCACCGAACCAGCCGTCAGCTCCCCTCTCCAGGCCTCATCTCTTTGCCTAAGAAACAGGAGAGCAGGGTCAACTAGTCAGATACCTTTCGTGGGCTGGGCAGAGGCAGGCCACATTTTCAGTGAGGGCCAAGGTTCCGCATCATACAACAAGGGGTGGAAGAGACAAAGTCAAACTACAAATCACAGGTTCCCACTGGAGGCACAGCCTCAGCTCAGCCATAGCAACGTACTGCCAACAAAAACAGCCAGTCTTGCCAGGCCTCCAGATTTTTCTTTTTCCAAAAGAAGCCTGAAATCTGGATGATTATGGGAAGTACTGGGATTATTTTAATATTGGCAATTAACAGGAACCCTGACAACAAAACCCTGTTTGAACAAAGCACACACTGTGGGTGGCTGTGGCCCGTGAGCTACATTTGGGCCGCAGGCCTCATTCGAAACGGCCGAACGGGGTGACAGCTGCTGCCCCTGGTTTCACGGAAGCCGTTCCACAGCTCTGCTGTGCTCGACAGATTTCCCCTTTATTGTGATCTCTGAATCTACCCATTTGAGGAAGTGGCCCTCAGACCCGTGAACCTTGCTTACCGCCTCTGGGCCTAATATTATTGTTGAAACTGTTCGGAGATCAACATCTCCTATTAACTCTTTTTGTTTCTATTTTTTTAAATCGAAGTACAGTCAGTCAGTTTACAATGTGGCATCAGTTTCTGGTGTGCAGGCATAATGTTTCATATGTATACATACATGTATTCGCTTTCATATCCTTTTCCATTACAGGTTACTACAAGCTATTGAACAGAGTTCCCTGTGCTCTACAGTAGAAACTTGTTTATCTATTTCATATACAGTAGTTAGAATAGTATCTACAAATCTCGAACTCCCAATTCATCCCTTCCCCTAGAAACCATAAGTGTGTTTTCTATTCTCCTATTAACTCTGATTCATCAAATGTTTTAGGTTTCTTTTCCTCAAGATTTCCAGCTCAGGTTTCTGTCTCCACAGTACAGGACGAGACACTGTTTATGGAGAAGTAAAGTCCACACAATCCCAGGACCTCATTTTTGGCTCATTATTCCAGCTTCCTCCTGAAATAAAATGTTGACAAGCTGCTACACTGGCCAATGTGCTTCATACGCTTTCCCAGTCCTTGCACACCATCTGGTGGCGGGACTGTCTACTTAAAACAAGTGAAATGCTCAGTGAAGAAGGAGAATTTGGTGAACTGGGTGAGGAGGAAAGAGTTCGGAAGAGTAGAGTCAGAGGGACAGTAAGAGAGAAAAAAACAGGGGCGGGAAATGAGACAGAAACAGAAGTCACAAGTAATCCACAAATTAAAAGGTCAACTTCTGAGAATTAGTTCATAGCCATTTATGCAAAACTTTAAAGGTTCCCCTGTAAAGAAAATTCCTCATAAAACGGTCTGTTATCCATCCACCTGTATTGCACAATAATGTTTATTGGAGGAAAGGAAGGAGAGAAGGATGGATAGATGGGTAGTTACATGACAAGGACCAGATAAGCAGCCTGTCACGGGCTGACTTGCAACACCTGAAAATTCTTATGCTGACGTCCTAACCCCAGAACCTCCAAACATGACCTTGGTCACCACAGATGTCATGAGTTGAGATGATACTAGAGTGGGGTGGGCCCCTAATCCAATATGATAGGTATCATTATGAAAAAGGGAAATCTACACCAAAGACTGGAGGCAAAGCACCAGAAGCTGGGAGGGAGGCATGGAAGAGCCTGTCTCTCACAGGCCCCAGAAGGAACCAAAACCTTCATCTGGGGCTTCCAGCCTCCAGGACAGTGAAACTATAGATTTCTGTTGTTTAAGCCCCTCAGCGTGTGATGCTGTTACAGCAGCCCTAATGCACAGCTTGTCTCTGGCTTTGAATTTTATGTCTTTCATTTTTTCAATCTCAAAATCACCACCATTGTTTTCTATGTCATTACAGTTCAATATCATAAAACCAAATCACCTACATTCCAGAGATAAAGTCAGCAGACCTCACTCAACTTAGCAAATATTTAGTCAGTGTCTACCCTACTGAGGTATTTAAAATGAAATCACCACTCATTCCTGGACTCACGAAATGGTAACATTAGAAAGGACAGCAGAGCTGGCTGGGTGCAAGCCTCATCTTAAGACAGAGACCCTAGGCTGTGTAGTTAGCAAGAGGCAGAGTTGAGACTCCCGCCTGGCTCCCAGTCCAAGGCTCTTTGCACTTGCAACCTTAAATCACTTTTTTTTCTGGCAGAGTTAAAACTACTACTGTTTTTTTTCCCATTTATGTGAATAATTACAATCAGGAAAGTCTTAAGCTAATACCAGAGACCTACTTATAAGCACTGACATGTGAACAAGTGCCAACACCATGCTAAGCACTTTACATGCAGCACCTCATTTAATCTTCATTAAAATCGTTAAGATATAGATACTACTTTTACCTGCACTGGATTGATAAGGAAACTGGGGCCCCAAAAAGTTAAGTACCTTACTCTGGGTCAATCAGCTAGAAAGTTCTAGAGCTGGGCTTTGATCCTACAACCCACTGTATAAATGGCTATGGAACATCACCTCGTGGGGTGACAGCAAAGATACAGACACTGGCATCAATGAGGCTGCATTCACCCTCACTGACTTTCACCTTTTTGAGTAGGGGGAGGTAATTAGGTTTATTTATTTATTTTAATGGAAGTACTGGGGATTGAACCCAGGACCTTGTTCATGCTAAGCACACGCTCTACCACTGAGCTCTACCCATGCTCCGACTTTCACTTTTAAAGTCAATATGATATTGACCATCCTTATAACTAGAAGGTAGTTCTTGAAGCTCCCCTATCCAATACCGAGAGTTTCTGTACCAATCTTAAAAATGAGCAGGAAGGCCCAAAAGGCCTGTGCTTATCGAGATTAAAATAAAAGAAACAAATATTCAACTGAAGGTAACAATGACAGCAGCAAGGAATCACACTGGGTCACTACTATTAAACAGATCACAGCAGGGACACCAAGATGGGTGGGAAAAGTTTGAAGCAAAGTTTCCTGGACTTGAAACTTTTTGCTAGCAGAAAAAGATCATCAGAAGCCATCTATGCAGTTTAGCCAGAACAAACACGGGCCCTTACCACTTCTCATATAAATGAGAGCAATGAGGAACTTGAACTTGGGGGAAAATTCCTTTGAGGTGATAACTGTAACAGGGAAGTCCCTGTTTCTAACAGAAATGGGGTGGGAGGTAATGAGGAGGATGGCAGGAAATGAGAGGAAGAAATACCGCTGAAGCCTGCTGGGCTTGCCTGCTTATTGAACATGCATTCTGTCTTTCTTTGTTTCCTTCTTTCACGTATTCATTCAGCAAGTACTTACTGAGTATCTACTAAGTACCAGGCACTGTGCCAAGAGTTGAGGATACCACCCAGAACAGGACAGAAAAGCTCTTACCTTCATGGAGCACACCTTCCAACAGAGAGAGAAGGACAATTAAACAGTATGAATTATATCCGCGCCTGATGTGGTAACACACACATAGCACAAAGAACTATGAGAAAATAAAATAACCTTGTCTACACTTGTCCCTTCCTCAGGGAACTTTTGAGGAAGTGACCTTCAAGACAGGACCTGAAATGTAGGTTGCTTCGGGTAGTGTGGCCATTTTGAAAATGCTGATGCTTCCAATCCAAGAGCACAAGACATCTTTCCATTTCTTTGTATCATCTTCAATTTCCTTTATCAATGTTTTACAGTTTGAGTATAGGTAACCTCCTTGGTTAAGTTTATTCTAGGTATCTTGCTGTTTTGGGTGCAGTGGAAATGTATATGCCAGTTATAAAATTCTGGTTTTTGAAGTGAAAAAAAAAAGTGAATTAAGGGCTGCAAATGGCAAAATATTCTTTCTTTCTTATGGGTGAGTTGTATTCCCTTACATATATATGCTGCATCTTCTTTATCCATTCATCTATTGATGTGCATTTAGGATGCTTCCATATCTTGGTAATTATAAATAATGTTGCTAATAACGGGGTGTATTTATCTTTTTTAATTAATTCTTCTTTTGTGGTTGGCTTTATTCCTTTGATAACTATGTAAGTTTAAAAAGCTAAAGCTCTAAATGTTCTTAGAAACAATGAACAGTACATATATGTAAATTACAAAAATATGTGCAGTATATTGTATTTATGTATTTACATGCAATATATTGTATATGTACAGCCAAATTGTAACAATTCTTTCTAATAAAACTGAAAAAGGAAAAAAAACAAAGATAGGATCTGAAAGATGAAGAGGATTAGCCAAATGGAAACAGCAAAAGGAGAGGGTAGGGCTAAGCAAGAATGATCAGACAGTGGAACTGAGGAAAGAAAAGCCACAGGAGGGAAAGGATATGGCGTCTTCTGCAAACTGAGGACAGTGCATTTGGCTGATTGACTGGAAAGGAAGAGTGGGGAGAGATGGCACAGGAGAGGTGGCAGAGGCCAACAGAAGGAGGGTCCTGTAAGCTGTGGTAAGGAGCTTGGACTTTAAGGAGGATGGGAATGAAGAAGCTCAAGAATGGAGCAATACATCAAGAGACGACAACAGTGGCTTCCATCGATGCCGCAGTGAGGATGGACAGAAGTTGAAGGGGTCTAAGCTACTAAAGTAGTAGAACCAATGGGACATGGTCAGCTGAGGGTGTGAGAGGGAGAGGAGATTCAAGAATCATTCCCAAGAGTGGGGACAAATTTTCTGAGCCAAGGAACCCCGGGAGCTAAACCAAAGAGGAGGGGGCAGTCATGACAGTGGCAACAGGCTTGGAGACTCGACCAGGTCATGCTTCAAGCTCCTCTGGAAGGCAGAGACTGTCCTCCAACAGAGGTCCAGCTGGAAGAACCTTTCTACATCATTTGCCCTCATCCCATGTTTTTAAATAAAGAAACCGAGGCACAGAGACAGGAAATGACTCACCAAAACCACGCAGGAAGTGAGTAAAATCACATGTAGCATCCAGCCCATGTTTAACACCCCACAGTGTTTCTCATGAAGCAAGAGGCGAACTTTTTTACCCCTTCCCATCACCGCCCTAGAGCAAATCTACCCAATTTGACAAGAAAGACAGCATTAGTTATATCCCGCACTGCTTGTCTATTCCTTTAAAACTTTGGATTCATTAAAGAAGAGCATTTCAAAACATCTCAAAAAAAAAATAATAATACTATGTAGATTGAGAGTATCTCAGTATTTTGCAATAATGAACCATTTTCCAACAAGAAACCACATAATCAGCGATGCTTATACGGAGGATCCCAAATAATGTTATTTTCACAGGTAAGAAAAAACTAACAGTGACTTTTGCTAGATTGTTTAAATCATTTCAAAGTTCTTCAACATAACGACAAAAAAAAAGTATTTTCTTATAAAACAGTATAAAAATTATTAATGGCCTTTTGCCTTTTTCATTCCTAGTAATAAACCCTATCTTTAAAAAATAGTTCCCCAAATTATAAATTACATTCTTAGGCAATATGGGAACTATAATTAAAGAAGACTAGCTCTTAAACAATTTTAAGAGCACAAATCCTAAATGCAGCAAAGGCAAACCATGTTACACACACATACGCTTTTTCATTATAGGTTGTTACAAGATATTGAATATAGTTCCCTGTGCTGTACAGAAGGTCGTTGTTGTTTATCTATTTTATATATAGTAGTTTGTATCTGCTAATGCCAAACCCCTAATTTATCCCTCCCCAACTCCCTTTCCCCTTTGGTAACCATAAGTTTGTTTTCCATCAGACTAATCTTTTTCTATGACCGCTTGAACCCCCTTAGAGAAACTTTAAACTGCAATGATGCTATCAAATGCAAACAGACACATCTATCAGCAGTCGGGTGTTTTCTTCTTATAAATCGTTAGTGCTCAAGGAAGACAATCCACCCCAACTCCAAAATCGTCTATCCTCAAATAGAGCATAAGTTCACTTATCTTCCTCTTTCACTTTCTGAAAGTGAAAGTCTTCCTCTATCAGAAAGTGAAAGGGTTTTTTTCACCAGTTAATTTTTTAATTTATATCCAAGACAATCAAGAAGAGTCAAAACCGCATACCAAAAAAATGAAGACTGTTAGCAAGGTTTATAATGCCCCGATTTCATGGTGCAAGTTCAGTGTCACCAAATGTTTCTGCTCGGAATTCCACAAGAAAGTGCTGTCACTTCATGTAATAATAAACTGGCTTTATCCTAATAACAGCACGGCACCCAGCATGGGAGGAAAGGGGACGGGTCAGACTCAAAGAAAATTTTCTTCAAAGTCTCAGGATGGCAGGTCACTGATTATCTTTGGTGTGAAAATCAAGTCTCCAAAAGATACTTAACACTGAGTACAGTTTCCCTGACCTTTGAAAAGTGGAATGGACAGCACAAATGTAGGGTGTAAGGACGTCTTTATTCAAACTTAAATGTTGAATTTTGACCCAACAGACCCTGCGTCTCCCTTTTCCATAGTCTGAACAATGGCCCTTTAACAAAGAACAATGTGTGGTGACAGCCAGGTAAAGCTAACTGTGGAGAACCTCCCAAGTGATGCCGAGGTTCACGCTCCTAAATGTAGGTCCCACCCATGGCCCCGGCATGACAGAGCAGCCATCAAGCGGTGGCTGAGCACGCATGCCAAACCCTCCAAACAAGTGGCTGCAAATCCGCGCTGCCAGCCAGAGGTGGAGCCGCTCATTAACCCTACCACGCACGCTCAGCTGAGCCTGCCCGCTCAGCCAAAGCCACAGTCCCCTTTCTTCCAGGTCACTGATTCCAAACTAGGGAGGTTAGAATAGACTGGGATCATCTGGATCAAATGAAAGGAAATAGAGTTTCTAAAATAAGAATAATCAATGGTAAAATCTGCAAATTGGGTTTGTGGGTCCATCTCCAACACTGCATCCTAGGGAAAGACTGGATTTTACAGCAGTGTTGTAGGAAATGGGCATTTCATTGCTAGTTAGTTGAAAACCACCTTGAACTAAACAGCTGAAATTACATAGGCTTTAAGCTCATGTGTGTACAACAATAAGTCAAGGAGAACAAACCTGTGAGAAAACATTCCAGGAGAAGCAAGTGCAGAAAGAACTTGCCTCTGAAAGGCCAGCAAAGTAAAGGCCAACGTTGAACAGAAGCCTTTAAACCCATCAGTGGGCATGGGAAGTAGGAAATAGTGATCATTATAGTTTTAACATATGTTGATGTATAATTTCCCAAAATACCTCTGAAGACTATGCCTTTATGTCTACAATACATAGTGCTACACTTCTGGTGTCAAAACAAAGTGATTTAGTCTCAAAGTTTATTCTGCCTGGGAAGTGATCCACCAGATACTTTAGATGTGTATTAATACCATTCCAAATTACTTTAACAAAAATATGCTAATGCCTCACTGTCGTTCAGAACCACATCTAACTTGTTATACATTTGAAAAAATGTATTTTGGTTCCTCACAGGCTGTTCTTCCACCTACTTTACTTTAAAGTTTCAGAGAGCTTTTTCCTTTTGCTGTATTTGTTTTACCCAAGTAGTATACATAATTTAGTTATAACTTTTTTCAGAAATTTTGCAAATGGTGATGAATCTGCGGTTAACCGTGAATACGTCCTGTGCCTTCACTAGTGTGAGTACACCAGAAACCTCCATTCCGAACACTGATTGATCAAGAACGGAATCAAATGTTACAGGAGAGTCGGTGCTGTACCAAGTAAAGGTGTAACCTAATGAGAGACAGAGAAAGAATTGTCAAACTTTTACTTCTAGAAAAACAAAAATAAAGACAGACTTGAGTACACACACTAGAAAAATTGCAAAGCTGTCCAGCAGGCATGCTTGCCAAGTTAAAAAGAAGCCAGACAGGTTCCAACTGAGTGGATGACAGCACACATTCACTGCGGGAAGTACCAAACCCGAGTAACCCTCCTGCTGATCACGGTGCACACTTGTGAAATTCACGGCCACATTTCAGGTCTTGGTATAAACAGAGACTTATTTTTACATCCCTTAAGCTGTACACATTTCACATATTTAGCTGATAACTTTTATATCACTTTATATCACGTAGCTGTATTTTATATCATTTTAGCTGCATACCATTTCATATCATTTTAGATTCTCCCTTTTACTTTTCTTACCTTTGGAAGTTAACGTTATACTTTCAGTATTGAGAATATCTATAAATACATACATATATATGCTGAGATATTGTTTATGTTTACTTTTTATAATATTTGAAGAAAAAAATAATAGTATAAACAACATTGCAGTGGTTCTCCCAAGGCATTCTTTCAGGTGGTTTTTATTTTCTTCTTTACATTTCTGGGTTTTTTCCAAAACTTTTATAATAATTATGAATTAGTTTTTAAAAAAATTTAAATGTCAATCCCCAGGGAAATACAGAACACAGTAGCTACTCCAGCACAGGAAGGGAAGAACTGGGCTTTCTGGAATGCTGGATGGCTGGACGCAGATCTATTATTACTCAGGGACACGGGAGCAAGGACTCCGCCACTCACCCCGCCCGATGCCTCCACCCAAGGAAATAGGGCTTTGCTGTTGTTTGGTTTAGGTCAAGAAATGACCAGTACTTGTAACAACGTCCTTAATCAGCAGTGAAAAAGAAAACAGGTAACATAAATTCTTCCCGATGGCAGGGTAAGGTGACGTGGGTAGAAGAGAGCTTCAGGGATTTGGAGAACCCCATCCTGCTGTCATCCCATCGCTGGCAGCTGCGGGCCGATGTCATCCTTGAGGGCCCAGGAAGTCAGGCTGAGAAGGGCTGCCTCTGCTCTCCCTGTGCAGCCCCCTCCCTTCGGATAAGTTTTAAATTCTAGGCTAATTAATGGGAATTTAATGCCACATGGAAGGGGAGGGTTCTTTGCTTTTTGTTTTTTTCAGTCACTCTATAGGCCACAGGAAACATTAGAAAAGCAAGGACTCTTTCCAGTCACTTTTACCTTAGAAAGTTGTATCATGTACAAGTTCTAGTTTTAAATGGCTTATCTTTTCCTTTAGACAGACCTAAGGAGGCCCCTCAATTTTGATTCTTTGATGGCAAATCAACCAGAATGCAGTAGACTAATGAACCAGAAAACAATGCAGCTAAATTTCCTTAGAAATACTCAACATTTTCTTTTCAATAAAATTTTGACAGGCTGGTGAAGGGTTAGGAGAGCCCTCATTAGGAAGATCAGAGCAATTATTTCAACCATTGCTCCCTCACCATCTGTTCTTAATTCAGCAGCCAGATCCGCTGTAGGTCAGAGCAGGTCATTCCCCTGCTCAAAGCCCTCTCCCCAAGTAAGAGCCAAGTCCTTACCAAGACCTTCAAAGCCCTATTCAGTAAGCCCCTGTCTGCCTCTGACGTCGTCATCTGTTCTTGCCCTCTGTTCAATACGCTCTTCCCCAAATATCTGCTTGGATCACTCCTTCAACTCCATCAAGTCTATTAAAGAAAATCTGTCTCTCAGTAAGGCCCATCCTGAACTCTCTATATAAGATGCACTGCTGTCAGTCCCCGACCCCAGCACTCCTAGTACTAAACCCCACTCCACTGGCCTTCCCAGTCCTTGGGACCTGCTACTATATTTTGTTGTTATTCTGCACTCCACAGTGTAAGCTCTGGAGGCAATGATTTTGCCTTTTGTTCACTGACGTTTCCTAGTGCATTCTGAATGAATGAATGAAGTGCCATGGCAGATCCACCCTCATGTGAAGATGATAAAGCAATGATTTACTTAACAGTTCCGTAATACAGAAAATACAACGTGCAGAATGTAATTACTTCATTAACTTACAATGGAACTGTGAGAATTTAGATTTATGTTCAGAAAATTGAGGGGTTTCGAATTATGTGTAAATCCATGACTGCTTCGCATTTTAAAAGTAGATTTTGCCTGTGGGAGAGGAAGTAAATTAATTTTCTCTGGAAACTGTTGATACACTATCAACATACAAGTATATCTGGTGTCAGTCTCTGATGGATAACTCTAGGACAACAACCAAAAGCAACATAACACTATGAATTTTTCTTCCTGTAAACATCATTGTGAAAAAAAAAGTAAAAATCTATCACAGCCAAGTCAAAAAAATCTCCTTGGCCCATTCATTGGTAAGACTAACAATCATGAATAATTGCCATGGGGACTTAACATTCAGTTTAACGCAAAATGAAGAAATGAACATTTAACTTTTCAACTGGCTGCCAAATATCTGTTTTCCAACATATTCAATAACATTACCTCCTCCCAGAAAACGACACAGTCACGATAAGCAATCAGAAAACAAATAACGGCCAAAGGAGATGTCTTGACAACACAAAAGTACCTCGGACTGTACGTCTAGGATGCAGCTAGCTGCCAAGAGTTACCACGGTATAATAAGCGGAAAACAAACCTCTAAGGACTCTTGAAACTGTAGGTAAACACGACATTTAAGGGTTTTCTTAAAGCCATTGTTAGAGGTGGTCATTTTCCTTTCTCGTTTTGTTGGAAAAACGCAAGTTTTAATTTCCAAGCCACTAAATTCAGAATGAAGATCCAAGCCTTTGTCACCATCTATCCCTTTCCATTTGTTCTCCTTATGATTTTTCCAGGACAAGAGGCAGGACAGCGTGGCGTCCACCAGCTCTGGAACTCTAGAGTGAGCGAATAATTGATTCCATCAGCACTAGTGTCAGGGGCTTCCCAACAGTTTTCACAACACTGCTTCTATAAATGATACGCAGAATGATGTAACAGAACAGCTTCTAAAACCAAGATGCCTTCTCAACTCAAGGCCAAGAACTGGGTCCGCTGGGTTTCCCAGAGTTCATTCAGAAGCAGTCTTGGAGGAGTTTTTTGGGTTTAGAAATTTGAAAAGAGCTATACGGATCAAGAGCAGAGAACAGTATGTTTTAAAATCTGTGTATGCACTAAAAACCCCAACATAACAGACCGAGGAGTTCACAAAAGGCTAAAGATGGATAGAATCTAATGGAAACTCAGTTTTACAGGAAAAGCCTCAGCTCAAAGTCACATGGCCATTAAGCTTTTGAGTCAGGATGAGAGCCTGGGGACCCTGACTTCAAATATGGTTGTCTTTTGACCAAAGTAAAATACAGCTGGGTCAGTGAAAATGTAGATGAAGTAGCTTAATACATGACTGTGGAAAAATAAACGATACCTGGCCCCATCCCAGCGCCCTCTCTCTCATAGTCTTCTAAATGCACTACTCTTAAGTTTGTACCTGGCCCAAAGAAGCAATATTATTTCCTTTCCTGAAACAACACATCAGGTAATGCCTGCTTACCTAAATGCAAAGATGTGCTGTCCCACCTTAAAAATATACATACTCCAAAGAAAATGCTCAGCAAATATTTTGTGGAGGGTAGAAAACTCCCAGTAATTAGGTAGTCATTATTTGCATTGTAAGAGACCATTTAGGGCTTCTCCCTTACAGACCCATTCACTGCAATACTCTTTCAGAAAATACATTATCTACTTACTATGGTTTAAATTTTGGCTTCATTTTAAGTTTTTTTTTTTTTTAATTTTTACTGTTAAAAAAACACACATAACATAAAATTGTCATGTTAACCATTTTTAAGTGTAAAGGTCAGCGTCATTAAATGCATCCATAATGTTGTTCCCAAAATGAAACTCTGTACCCATTAAACAATAACTCCCCACTCTTTCTTTCCCTAGCTCCTGGTAACCACCATTCTACTTTCTGTCCCTATGAATTTGACTACGTACTTCTTATAAATGAAATTACACAGTTTGTCTTTTTTGCGACTGGCTTATTTCACTTCTCATAGTGTCTTTAAGGTTCGTTCTGTTGTAGCAGATGTCAGAACTTCCTTTTTAAGTCTGAATAGTATTCCATTGCATCTAAATAGCACATCTTGTTTATCCGTTCATCCATCAATGGGCACCTGGGTTGCTTCCACATTTTGGCTATTGTGAATAATATTGTTATGAAGATGGATGTACAAATATCTCTTCAAGTCCCTGCTTTCAGTTGTTTTGGGTGCATACCTAGACATGGAATTGCTGGAGCATATGGTAATCCTATGTTTAATTGTTTGAGGAACTGCCATATTGTTTTTCACAGCAGCTGCACCATTTTACAAACCCACAAGCCGCACACAAGGGTTCCAATTTCTCCACATCCTCACCAGCACTTCTTATTTCTTTTTTTTTTTTTAACCATAGCCATCCTAATGGGTGTGAAATGCTATCTTGTTGTGGTCTGGATTTTCATTTCCCTAATGAACCGTGATGGTGAGCATTGTGACATTGTGCTTACTGGCCACTTGGATATCTTCTTTGGAGAAATGTCTATTCAGGCCCTTTGCCCGTGTTTTTGTTGAGCCATTTTTTACTCCATATTTTAACACCTCCACTTACATAAATCTATGGATGCTGGAGGCATTCTGGTTTAACAGTTACTTGGACTTGGGAGTTGTGTTTATGTCTTGGGGCCCTTGGACATAAGGTGTAGAAATTAGAATATGTGATCTGGTAGTTTTCAGGTGTCCTACAAGTAGCTGAAGGCCTGTTTATTCTCTATTTACAATTGATCCAGTAAAATAATAGTTTTAGGAAAACCAATACGGTACTGTGGCATAAAATGTGGTTACAAGCCCAGATTTTTGCCAAGAGGCAGTTCTGTGTGACTGTGCAAGCTGACCAGCACCTCTGGGATGCTGGGCCTGAAATAATTCCCCAGGTTTTTTCCAACTCTAACTGTCTGACACTAGACATCTATCACACAAGGCAATGACAACCACACATTCTTTAAAATAATGGGATACAGAGAGTGATTATCAGATCAGCAGTCCCAAAGCATTTTCACATATGTCTCAGAAACCATATATTACAGAAAAACACAAATACATTTACTGACCAAAGTCCTCCCCCACTTACGCATGTAGGTGTGTGAGCCACTGTTTACCTGGCGTAGGTAGGCAGGTGCAGTAAGCTTGCGTTCCCTTTCCTACCCCTTGCCCTGGGAGAAGTAGTCTTCAAGCTTGAGAGATTAAAAAAAAAATGTAGACTCTAGATCTAAATAAAAGTTAATTACAAAGAGTAAAAAGTAAAATCTGACCAGCTATGGTTAAAGAGAGGTTGAGGGCTTCAGAGAACTCCATGGAGCTTTGCTTGAATGTCACTGTCTTATTGTTCAAACAGTGGAGGGAGAGGGGCAATGTAAAATTAGGAATGTGTAATGATGTCACAAAAACAGAAACACTGAACTCAAAACTATCAATAAAAACAATGAAAAAAATTCGCTTTCTTCTACAATTGCCTTGTGTACGCCCTTTTAACCGCAGAATGCATGTTACAAATCTCAGTGAGCAATTGTTCTACGATTTCCAAAGCCTGTCTTTTGGAATTTATGCCCAGAGCATCTCCATTCAGGATACTCATGGGCCTTCATCCCTTATATGAGCCCAGGAACAAGAGAACAAACATACTGAAATCTTGGGAAGAAGAATGAATAGTACAACAAACAACAGTATTTATTACTATTGTACATTACTTGGACTATCATTTGCTCCATGTCAGGCCCTGTGCTAAGTACTTTACATCATTTAATCCCCACAACAAACACATGAGATGGATAACAGTTATTCTCCATCTTTTTTTTTTTTTGAAGTATAGTTGATTTACAGTGTTAGTTTCAGGTATACAGCAAAGTGATTTCAGTTCTGCATATACATACATACTTCTTCTTTTCAGATTCTTTTCTATTATATGTTATTACAAGAAATTGTGTTATTCTCCGTCTTTTAAGTTGGGGTAACTGAAGGGCAGAGAGGTTAAGTAACCTGCCCAAGGTCACACAGCTATACGGTAGAACTGAGCCTGTAAGCTAGGCAGGTGAGCAGCAGATCCCCGACTCTGAGTATTTTTTACTAACTAAAGCCCTGTTTGGAGGACCCAGCCTGGCTAAGCCCACTCTGTGACACAGCCCCTGTATCCTCCTTGTAAGCCATTTTCCAACATATGGTCATGATGAGTGCCAACGTACAGAACAGCAAAGACAAACACATCAGCCTCGGAATCAGAGGCAGCCCCACTGAGTGCAAGCGGGAAGCAGGAAGGGGCAGGCCTCATATCCACATATGGTCTCAAACTTAGAATCGTGCATTACTTAGGCTGTCAGAGAAGCTCTAACCAGGCTGAAAGACAGATTCATCCTTTATATGGCTAGAAGCTTGTGCCCCGTTACTAGTTCAAGATCCTGGCAAACATGGTGAATCAATACATTTTTATAAATCCTAAAATATTTTGCAAAAGGCAAAATGAAACTGCGCAGTATTTTATGCATCCTGCATGTGTTATCTTGTTAAGCATAAGGCTTGAAAAGGTGCCACGATATTCATATCCTTACTTGAGCACTTCTTCATTTTGTCACACGCCAGAGGCTTTAGAATATGGAAGTGGCCTGGGCTTTGCACCCACACCGTCCCCAGGCTCTGACACCCCCATGGCTCTCATTGGGAGTAAGGCTGCACTGAGTAAGTTAGAGAAAAATCATGGGCAAGAGGCCACGGTAGGACATGGCTGGCATCGCTGCGTATCTCACAATCTGTTCTGTGTTTTGCCCATTAACAATGGGAAGCAGCTGTTCTCAGCCTCTCATTTTCTGTTCTGCTCTGTCTAGTTCACAGCCTACAAGCAGAGACCCCGCCCATCAGTATTGAGCTTAACAAAGAAGCAAAAATGACAAAGGGCTGGCCTTTTTGCTTCTCAGACATCACCTAATTCTGAAACTAAATATGCTTTAAAGGTAACATGTAAACCATCCCTGGCCACTTTCAAGGCCAAAATAATCAGGGACGTGTGTCCAGGAATGGTTTTCTAAGGACCCTACCAAACTTCACAAACAAAATTCTCATTGATCATGTGACAATCCATCATTTGCAAAATATGTATAGTCTCGTGTTTCAAACACAGCTGTACTTCAATCAAAACGAGGCTTGTACATTAAATTAAAAAATACAAGAGTTCTAAGACTACAGGAGATTTCAAGCTAACAATAATTGTCAAGGACTCAATCTTTATTTCATTTTATTTCATTTTTTTATTTCAAAAACAACTTTATTTATAAAACAGTGAACTTTATAAATACTTTTAAAAACAGTGAGTCAAACCCTGCTCAAGGTAATCTTTATTTTAAATGAATGTGATTTAGTTTTTGACCTGGACTTTTAACTTCTTACCAATAGGGTGGATAGTTAGTAAAACTATATCATTGATTCTGAAAGTTCTATAGACCACACTGGAAAACCTTTGAGAATCTTTTGCTATAAAACTAAGGACAGTCATTGGTCCCCTTGCTTGGTAAATTCCAGTCGTGGTCTCCAGTATACAACACATTTTCTTAGAGAGGAAGAGCTTGGAGCAACTAACTCTAGGAGAAACCATCCAGGGTAGCTTTTGGATACAATCCAAGGAAAGCGAGAGACTGTTAAGTTCCAGACAGACCCGAGTAATGATTGTTTAGGGTCTAACCCAACTCTCAGATAACAATCACCTTCCCTCCTAAGTTAATGAACCATCTTCAAATTCCTAAGGGCTGTGGTAGAAACAAACCTAACAGGAACATTGCATAGATTTGTGAAACCAACCTAATGTGTAAACCTTGTAAGAAAAACTAAGGTAATGGGCCTTAGTTAACTAGGAAATCTAATAATTGTTCAATGTGACAGCAAATAACCCAAGCATTCTTATTTATACACTACTCTGCATTCCACAGAGCACAATACTACCAGAACGAACTCTGTCATCAACCAGGTTAATTGTTTAAATTAGGAATGTAAATAGTATGTTCAATGATAAACCTCCACGACAGACAGTGGATGATTATTTTTTCCGTCCCTGTGCATTTGTAAAACAATGACTTCAACCGATCACTTGTCAGAAGCGAATCAACAGATCTGATGGCCCTTTTTGAGCAAAGCCAGGCTTTGCAGGCCATGAACCCACAGCGCTGCTAAGAGAAACAGGAAATGTTAAGTAGCCACCAGCCATCACAATAATGATAACCACCAGCAAGGAACAGATAGTGAGTGTTCATTCGAGGCCATGGGCAGATGCACCATTGATACCCATGTTAACAACTGAGCTGAAAGGCTAGTAAATGGCGGAGAGGGATTCCAGCACAGATCTGACTGTAAAGCCTGAGGTCTTCCCAACATCCACACATCAGTCCTCCCCACAGTCAAAAGCAGTCTTCATATGCACACACTGTCGATGGGACTGGTTACACGACACGAGTCTTTTGCGTCTGTGTTAAACACAGATGCATAGCATTAGACTCAACCATACTGCTGACTATTCACAAAAGACTACAGGTAATCCCCATAGCTTGGCAATTAAAATTAAAGAGCCCATAGGCAGCGTGAAGATAGACGACCTGGTCCAATGGACATGACCATGGTGTGGTCAGAGTACGACACAGCTGGAATGACAACCAGAAAGTGGCCCCAGGTCTACAGCTGCCTGTCTGAAAAAGTGATGTTGACAGCAGTGGTCTACTTAGAGTCCTTGGAAGAGAAGACAATTTAGAAGAATGTGTGAGCACACCTCCGGGGGAAAGGTGCCCATCCAGACTCTATGAGTGTCTGCTGTTGACCTTGTTACCTCAAGAGGAGACAGATACAACAGCTATGAGTTAGATGACACTAGAGATGCTGTCACTGGCCACGAACTCTCCCTTCTCTGGTCCTAAGCTCCCCCAAGAATCTTCTGATCATCATCTAACTTCTCAGGGAGACTTTCCTCCAAGAAGACTCGAATCTGCTGACAAATTAATACAAACATGGTATTTCACATGACAATTATATTTCTCAGTAAAAATGACCCGCTGCATGGGGGTACAAGGCAGGACACATGTATATACACTACACTGTTTAATCCATATAACTAGGAGATGTACCAACATTGAAGTCAAAATGATAATAATAATAATGGTAATTAAATTGCTGACACACTTAAAGGACTTACCCGGAGTCATCACACTATGGGTGGCAGGGGTAGGTATTGAATGCAGGTAGGATTCTACAGCTTTACAAGAAACGTCTAAAGTCTAAGGATAATCTGGAAGAGAAAAGGGTGTCAGAAGACTTCCTAAAAGCATATTTTGGATTTATGGGCATTGCTCTAAGGAAAAGGTCAAGAAATTTCAGCAGATTTCCAAAAGGGTTCTTATCCCAGAAAATATGAAGAACTACCAGCTACTTTGAAGAGAACATTATTTCACCGTCACAGATTTGAGCTTCGGTCATGGGGAAATAGTTTAATTCTATTTTAATTGCCATTCAAGTAATTCCAGGGCTAATTACTTGATGGTGAACCTGGCCTCCTGCTCAAATCTCAGCATATAATTCCTCTCTGGGCCTTTTTCTGCTCTTACAATGCGATATGATTAAGGGTGGGCAGTAAATAAACAAGCATTGGCTAGGGTTACATGTGTTCTGTACCTGCTGGCCTCCGGCTCCCCACACAGAAGCAGCACAGGGGACATCAGCCCCCGCCCAGCACTGGCCTGGCCCATCTGGGGTCAGAGCACTCAGCCATGTGCTGAGAGGGCTGAAGATGGACTTGACATCGTCAATGTTGGACGCTTGTTTCTTTTTTCATTAGAATGGCCAAATAGCATGACTTTTTTTTTAGGGAGGATGCAACAGGTAGTCTGGGGTCACTTTTACTGGAAGTAACCATTCTTCATGCCACCCGGTGGAGAACCAGGCAGCGGGAGAAAAGCACACTCTATTTCCTCATTTCTTTCCCCTGTCCAACATTTTATACAGTTGTCTTAAAATTCAGAAATCTAACCTAATTTTAGGAATGTGCAGCTACAGAATAAAGTCATTGGCACCCATAAATAATTACGGCAATTGGCAGTAAAATTGACATTTAATTATAAACCCATCAAGGGTGTTACCAAAAAAAGTACCACCCCAAGATGCTTTGGTCTATTATATCTCAGTAAAAGTAAGGAGAAAAAAAGATGCTTTGTAAAGAAAAGGAAGTTCTATTCTTTTTGTGAGAATCTTATTTCACAGTTAATTAAAAAAAGAATTTATGTCTTTTTTTGGTCACTTGCTCAAGTGTTTAGCTTCTGTAGCCAAGACTCTAGGACAGAATATAGTTCTAAATTGGAACTATACCATAGAAGCATTCACGTTGTAAATATTTGCTAAAAATAGAATGATTATTATAGTTAGTTATCTTAAACATTCTTTTCTTTGAATTCTTACTGATAAAACACAATTATCGTCACTGGTTATAAAAAGGAGCTCAGGAAAATGGGATTTAAAAGCTGGTTTTGTTTAAAAGTCTTGATGTAACTCTTGTTAGAAGGATTTAGTGGAGTCTTTCAGATAACAGTGTTTTGACCCCAAAACTGACTTATGTGGAGGAGAGATTGCACCAATGCAAATTTTATCAACAAAATTGACACAACGTTTGCTAAGCTGGTTGCTCCAAAAATTACTTTCTATCATGATTTAAAAGGCACTTTTGATATTGCTTTCACTAATAAATATGGATCAACAACAGTTACTCAGACAAATCCATTACTACAAAGAAAGTCAATTTAAAAAGGTTTCTTCTCAGACTAAAAGTTATTTGACTTGCAATTGACACTGGATAACTCTGTTTCCAAATGCTTTACACAAGGAGCCAGAGTTGAAATGTTCACATTTGGTCCATTATGTTTTAAAGTGTTTTCTTCTTCAATAAGTTTAATGGTTTCAATTTTATCAAGCAATAACATATAAATATTTATTACCTGGAATTCCTTCAAAAATGATCATGGACATTCAGTGATCATTTCACAATATACACACATATTGAATCGTTATGTTATACACCTGAAACTAATATAATGTTGTATGTCCAGTTATATCTCGAAATACAAAGGAAAACTTTATAGCAATTTGGCATTGCCAACATCCAAGTTGACAATCAGTAGGTTCATGCAATAGAAGATGTTAAAAAAAAATTACCAAAGATAGACTCGTTTTTCTAAGATATATATGTGATTGTTCAACTTAGCTAATAAAAAAGAAAATGAACATAAAACTTTAAATTTCACTTTAAAATCCTCCTGAACAGAAATGCAAAAAAGCCAGACCTTCCTGGACTGTCCTCCTGAAAAATGACAAGGAGAAAATCTCTGTCATTCAACATCCTCCACCAAATGACTCCATTTTTTCTCAGGAACCAGGTTTCCAGGAGGGGTGCATGTGTGTTGGATGCGATTTCCAAATTTATTCCCACAGGCAGCCCTGCCAACCTGCTTGCAGGCCCTAAAATATGTCTTGTTAGGACCCATCTCACACACCAGCTCCCCACTTCCTGCCCCATCCCTGAAACACACTCCTCACCGAGCCAAGCCCAAAACTCCCTTTCAGAGCCTCTCATACAGTGTACACTTCCCCGTGTACCCTAAACCCTCCCCACCAAGTCTTTATTTCCAACTTTCTTGGAAGAAACCCACAGCTTGGGGTAGCACGCAGCTGCTCTATTTATGTTTTCCCTCCCTGTAGGATCAGAAGCAAAATCATTTCTGTCTCCTTTGTATCTCTTAACCATCTCTAATCCTGGGGAAAGCCGCAGTCGGGATTCAGAAGTGTAGACCTACAGCAAAATAGTAACACTGCGCTTCTTTTACATTCTACTTGATTGAAGTCAAAACTGCACTTTCTCCAGAACTTCAACACATACACAAACAGGTCTGTGAGCAACGCGATGACTCCGCATACAGTGACATGGGCTCTGTCGGCACGGCCCTGGCACATTCACGGTCCGCGATGACCCCCACCTGCGAGCTGCGCTTCAGACGAGCCCAGCTCCTGATCCACAGTGGCACCAGGGCACAAGGATCAACAACTTAGCATCAGGTCTGTGCGTCTTGATTCTGACACATTCATAAAACAATGTGCATTGGCCTTGGAGAGGCATATGACTTTCTTGTAGCTGATAACAGACTGTGAGAGCCAGAAAGGATTTTCAAGATTAGCCCTCGGGCCCCAGCTCACCTCAAGTGACAGGTGAAGACAGGCACCAGGAAGTCATGCCACCTGGTCAAGGTCACAGCTATGTGACCACCTACAGCTGGGTGCAGGACCTGAATCTCCTTATCCTCCAGTCCTGCAACCCATCCAAGCGTCATGTTCCTCTGTCTTTCTAGGGATGTTTGTCTCATGCTATGAAAATAAGCTTCCTTTTTCAAAACTTTCATGAACATGGTGGAGGAAGACAGCGTGGGAGCAGATATAGAGGGCAGTGCAAGGATGTAACAGCATTTGGATTTTCAGAGATACACAAGGAAACTAACCCACTCAGAGACAAAATACACGCACACAAGCCTAAATACACCTGCAACTTCAGTACCATTGTTTCTTGGCTGCCAAGAAGATAACTCATCTCCAAAACCCCAAGTTTTAAGTGAAGGGAGGTTCCTCCTGACGTTGGACAAGCCTCAAGTTACTTTTGACCCATTTCCTAAAATGTTTAAGGAAGGCATTGTTTATTAACTCTAAAAGAACAAGAAAAAAAGTTCATCATTTTTAATTATCTGGAAAGTCCACATGTGAGAGCCATCATTCCCTACACATGCTGAGTGAAAAACTTCCTGGTGGGGTTGACTGGAGGATGGAGTTGGAGATGGAAGAAACAATAAGAAACCAGTTGCTGGTGGTAGATGTTCTGGCTCTCCTCCTGGATTTGCATTTCCTTAATACTACCTTTCCCTGTAGTCTATGTATTAACTCCTTCCCACTCACATACATACCAGACACACACTCGCACACCCTTTTCTGAAAAGCTGAAGGCAGGGTCACCTGCCTCCTTTCCAGACTCAGCCCAACGCCTGTCTCTCCCCTCAGCCCCTCCCCTGTCCTCCTCCACGGATTCCTGCAGTGGTTATATAATCTGAATGACAGACTTCGGAGCTTAATTATCCACTCTCATAGTTGTTGAGATTTGCTATGCCTGGAAGAAATTTCTTTCCAACAACACAAATAATCTTGTAATCAAGAAACAGATCTTATACTTGTAGAATTTTCTTTTCTTTTCTAATAGCCTGCCCAGTTAAGAGCACAAGGTTAACAAATGGGAAAAAAAAAAAAAAAAAAAAAAAAAAACCTCAAAAGTGATTCACATACTATTTCTCCACTTATCATTTCCTCTGGACAGAATAATCAACTCAGGATATATCAACAATACGTGTTGGTGCTTTAATTTTGCCTTAGAGTCACGATGCCCCTAATTAGATCTCCGGGAGTCTTTTGAGAGGCAGACTGGCCTTTGGTTCTGTTTCAGATCATTCAAGGAGGAAAAAGAACCTGGAAATAGGGAGCAGAACTTCCAGGCAATGTTCAATATGACTTTGAAGTTGAATGAAACATTAATAACTTGGGATCCCATTCATATTTCATAGTGGTGCTTTCTTTGATCTTTCTTAGTGTGAATTTTTTGAGGTCAGGACCAGCTTTGTACAAGAGGCTATGATTGCGAGGCTAAACGCAGCACTGTGCATGGTAATGACCACCTAAACACTTACTAAGAACCTTCCTTTCTCTTCCTACTGCAGCCTACTCAACACTCATTAAAAGTCTGTCCCCTGGGCCTTCACAACTTGACAGCCATGCCTACAGTCGTGAACAGAATTTAAGAGAGTAGGAGGTGGTACATCCATCACATCCATCACGTCCTTTCAAAGTCCAAATCCCATGTGAGAGACAGACTGGCCTTGTTACACAGTCAAGCCTCCCCGTGCCCCCTTACTTTTTGCCAAGATTGTTCGTGTAGCTGGGACTTTCCGAATTCTTAAGGCATCCAAATCGTGAGGCCAAGCAGACTTAGAAAGGTGGGACTCATACACAGGGCACTTGGGACTGAGAATCTAACATCTTATAAAGAAACTGAAGGTAAGTACTTGTTCAAGAAATAAAAGGAAGTTTGCAGGCATTATAGAGGCTATTACTGGAGACTCGATAGACATTTTTATTCCAAATAAGTCCTTGTGGACTGTGCCATCTGTGGGAAATCTCAGGGCAGGTGTTTATATCTGGTATACACTGAAGAAATCATTTTCCTCCTACTAATTTGACTAATTTGTAATAGCATTTCTGAGTGTTTTCCTTTTTCCATGCGTGTAGTTTCTTTTATCTGCAATTAACAATATTCTAATAAAAGCATCGCAATTAAAAAAAAGAAATAAAAGGAAAACGTTGTATACACACAGTGAGTTTGGAATCACACTTTATTTTTTAATGTGATGCTACGCTAACCCTCATCTCCTCCCACCTCTCCAATATTTGGAGTCTGTGATATTTTGTTTCTTTATTTCATATGTTCAAATAAATTTCTCATTAAAACACAAACAAACTTAAGAACCATCTTTAAGGTTTTCATTAGTTTTTTTTTTCCTATTTCTCCTAAAAACAGCCTGGCTAATCTTTAGGGAGTGCATGTCAGGTACCAGGCCCCACCTAAGGGCTGAACCATATTGGCTCATTTAATCTTCAGGAAAATTTAAGAAGTGACCTGGTCATGAGAGCAAAGAGCAGAGTGTCTGGATCACAGAGCCTGCACACAGGGCCCGGAGCTATCTGCCTCACTGCATTTCCTGCCGCCTGTCACACCCACAACCCACACCCGCCTTTACAAGTGAGCACCTGAAGGCTTCCTGAGATGCTGTATGTATGTTGGGTAGCTCGCCATTCACACAACAAAGACGTCTCCGCCACCGGAAGACATTCTGACATTCCTCCCGAAAGAAACCATTTTTTTCCACGTCTCTTCTCATAGCTTTGGTTACATAAAGAAAAGTCGCTTCCTTGATTTTTTTTTTTTTCCTCAAGGAAGGCGAGGGAAGCTGTGGGTGGGCAGCAGACACTGAAATTGGGGCGGAAACACTCAGCCATAATCTGAATCTGATACCGGCTTTGACTGGTCCTTCCTGACTTTTCAGGGACATGACTTCTCGGGCTTGCGAGAATGTTCCACTGCCTACAGAATGCAGGGAGGCCAAACCCAGATGACCTGACAAGCATCTCTGTACTCTAATGGCTCCATCCTTTGAAGCGACGAGAAATGCTATTTTATCTCATTACCGAAAGTGGTCAGAGTCGGTGAAGTGAGAAAGATGGATCACGTTTTTTCCCTCAGCTATTCTGTTCTCATTCAAAAGCAAGGTACAATCAGCAGTCCTGGAAGCCTGGCCAAGAGCCCAAGTTAAAGAGGAAAAAGGAGAGAACATGTCTGTGTGCGTATACGTGGATGTGTGTACATGGATGTGTATGCATGCATGCGTGTGTGTATGTGTTTTAAGGAAACTTCTGCTTCCATCCCAATTCCAGACACATCCAAGCGTAGGAAGGTAAAAACAAAACAGAGTTCTGCTGGAGAAGTCGTATAAATGGAAATATTTTTAAAGTCATTTTTCATATAATTTAAAAGGAATTCCATCCAAATAGAAAAACCTGAAATGTCTAATAGAACATGCCATAAAGAGTGAATCTTTCTGCCACACCAGATGTTTAGAGCCCTTCCCGGAAACAGTCACTGTCTCTAGTATATCCTTCTGGATGTGTTTTGTTTGTAAGTAGGCATACCTGTCTCATTTTACGCAAACGGGGAAATAACACACGAGGTCTAAGCTGAAAAATTACACCAGATCTGATGATCGGGGCAGATGTGGGAGGGGCCAGGGAAGCCATGGTGCCCTGTGCCCAGTGCTTCAAGGGAACGCGGACAAAAGCAACGCCAGCAGCAGAAGCACTAATCTAAGGATCTGATTTAAGGCAAAGGCGGAAGGATGGATGTGGTTCTAAACTCTCTGTCCGGTCAGAACTGGTTCAGGAAGTAACTGAGCCCAGGCAGAGAGAGCTGCAGGAATGGCCCCAGCCCTCAGGCCATGAAGGGATGGGGTGACAGGGCCCCCAGTGGCCACCAAGGCCAGTCCTGCTCCCTGCTCCACAGGCCTGGAAGGGGCCCCCACACCACATCTGCAACTCCTATTAAGTACAAGTGAGATGATGAGTAACGAATGCTTTACGGCATAACCCTCTTTGTGCTGGGTACAAAATACATACTCAGAAAGTTTGGAGAACCTTCTCCCGAGAATGCAGGCTCCAGGAGAACAGGGGAGCTCCTGGCTTGTCAAGCATGACCTCAGGGGCCTACACCCAGACCTGGTTCTGCAGACACAAGAGCCCTGTGTTCAGAAGGGCACCACCCTTGATTTAACGCTTGGCTGCCACTGTCTCCAAATTCTCAATAAATTCTGAAGAAGAGACCCTACACTTTCATTTTGCCCTGGGCATCACAAACTATGTAGCCAGTCCCGCCAGGAACACTGCCTGTCATAGGGCAGGTAACCAATTTATTTGTCAAATACACATATGCATGAATTAATGGACGTTGCCTTAGAACGTGGGTCTACAGAACAAACCACCACATCATGGGAGGGGATAGCTCAGTGGCAGAGCACAAGCTTAGCATGCACAAAGTCCTGGGTTCAACCCCCAGTACCTCCATTAAAGAATAAATAAATAAATTAAAATAAACCTAATTGTCTCCCCTCACACAAAAATAAATAAATAAAAAGATAACATTAATTTTAAAAAACGGCGGGAAAGGGTATAGCTTAAGTGGTAGAGTGCATGCTTAGCATGCAGGAGGTTCTGGGTCCAATCCCCAGTGCCTCCTCTAAAAATAAATGAGTAAACCTAATTACCTCCCCCCTCATGAAAAGTTAAATTAGATTAAAGTTGAAAAAAAAAAAAAGAAAAGAAAAGAACAATCGCCTCCACTGAATTCTGGCCAGCCATCTGTTTTTGTAAGTAAAGTTTTATTAAAACACAGTCACAGCCATTTGCATCTTGTCCGTGGCTGCTTTTGCTCCACTGTAGAAGAACTGAGCACTGCATGGCCCATGAAGCCCAAAATATGTACAACCCAGCCCTTTACGGGAAAATGTTTTTGACACCTGCCTTGGAACACTGTCTCACATTTTTCTACCCAAATAACTGTAACAGCAGAAAAGACAGGGAGCCTTGTGAGACCCAGAGGGTAAGCCTTAAGCCACTAGCCATAAACAAGCTATTTTTTAGGTTTTTATCTTTAAAGTTTATGTGAATTTTGCATCTTGGACCCAAATATATTAATGTTTTAATGCAAAACAAAATTTTTAATCTACAATGATCTGGATGAGTCATTTTTATTCCTTGAGGTCCCCCATCCCCTGCCTCCACCCGAGCCCACCCACCTCCACACCACACAAGGACGAGTATGCAAAGGGCCCAAGCTCGAAAGTTTGTAAACTGAGGCCTGAGTTCCTGCTGCTTGACAGACCCAGTGTGAAAGGAAGGCTCCCACTGGATCTAAGAGGTCACAGAACCTCACCCCACACCCACCATCTCTCACCAGTCCAGATGCCCTGCTAGAGGAGATCCAACAAGAGCATTAAAAGTGGAATCCTGAAAATATATACAAGATCTTGTGGTAGCTCATGGTGAAAAACAATGCGACAATGAATATATATGTATGTCCATGTATAACTTAAAAATTGTGCTCTACACTGGAAATTGACACATTGTAAACTAACTATAACTCAATAAAAAAAATTTTTTAAACTATTATGTATAATTGTAAAATGATTATAAATCAATAAAAAATGTTAAAAAAAACTGCTATGTATAAAACAAGCTACAAGGATATATTGTATAACACAAGGAATATAGCCAATATTTTATAACTATAAATGGAGTCTAAACTTCAAAAACTGTGAATCACTATATTATACACCTCTAACTTATATAATATTGTACATTGACTATACTTTAATAACAAATATAGTAAAAGAAAAAAAAAGTGGGATCCTGACGTCCTTGCTCTTGACTGAATGTAACACAGGTCTACGCCCCAGCGCGCTGACTGTATTATTTTCCCCCAGGCAGTTTTCAGAAACTTTTTAGAGGGAGCTATTTTAGAACCCAGCTCTACCTGTTGGGAAGTTTTCAGACCTGGGACTTTGTCAGAGATTTTTTTGAAGGCCAGCTTCCTCATAGCAGTCAGTGGCATTTCATTTCTAACGTCAACAATTTGCAGTACCCCCTTGCCACTGTTAAAATCCTTCCTCTAGCCCACTGTTAGCAGCCACGCAGTAAGTCCTCTTTGGCTAGCCAGAGTGCTGCCAAGACAGTTTAGAAGATCCCTGAGAGGATTTTAGGGGTGTTTGCCTCTGATATCTGCACACACTCCTTTACATCACAGGATCTGGGGCTGCAAACGGTAGAAAAGGAGTTTCTCCTGGGCAAATGGCTCGCAAGGAAAGGCCCCAGGAAAGCAGGAACCCCAGGGAAGTCTCGGACCCTGGGAGAATCTCTGTGCAGCAACAGCAAAATAAAACTCAAGAATGACTCATAGAGATGTCAAGACACACTTACCTCTGGGGACTCCTACAGGGCGTTTCTTTATTTGTGTGGTGGGGAGGTTTACCTTTATCTATTATGTCTTTGTCCGTAATAAAATAATTCATGGGACCCCAAAGGACAGACATTGGAAACAGTGTGGCAAATCTGCACTCTGCTGAACATTTCCTTCCACTTGCTGTTAGTAAAATACTACTTAAAAATTGTAAGCTGTTGACAGTGTTTGTCACAAAAACCAGTATTGGGAACTCAGAAGTAACGATCCTGGTGAAGGGTGAATACAAGTCTCACTGGTGGTGTTGGGAGACCCAGGGGAAGGGCCTGTTATGGGTGAGCGCTCTTGGGAGAAGTAAAACCCCATGGAGGGTCATTTCCAACCCTATTCGCAACCCCTCTACCCCACGGGAACTGTGGGCCAGCAGCCCAGACCAAGCCCAGAGGAGGAAAGCTCCCGCGGCTCTAACAGGCTACTTCACTCTTCAGCTGGAAATTAAACCACCTAAATAACCACACACTTAGCACCATTAAGCCTCAGACAATAAAACTGATATACTGTGATGGGGAGGGGGGGTCATGGCAGGATCTCCCGGCTCACAGTTAGGTACCTCCACCCTCACCCTCAGCAACCTCTTCTCACCTTTCCTATTTCTCTGTAATACAATGAGATTATGATGAACATGAGAAACTTGGAATTACTCGATGTAGGAAAACTCATGCTATTTTCAACATGATTTCAAATAAAGGAATGACTTCACAGTTCAGCTTGAGAAGGTCTCTCTCTCTCTCTCAAGTCAGATGTAAAAATCACACACAAAAATTCCTCTTTTTTTTAGCATAAGTCTATCTCACTTTAGATAAATAACACACATGAGAATTGGATTTGCAACACAAGATGCTTACTCATATTTCAAAAGGGGGCACCGTTTGAGTTTCTTTCAAGGGGTAATTTCCCTATTTTGTTCACAACATGGTTTTAAAAGTCACCTCAACTTTTCAGAAGCATTCGGACTGCATTAAGCGATATCCACATGCATTTTTATGAAGGGTGTTCCCAAAGCCTTTCAAACTTCACCCTATAAATCCTCGCTGCTGTCTTTTTGCAGGGAAGGAAGGAAGGAAGGAAGGAAGAAAATAAATGAAGGAACAAATGTTTAAAATCTTCCTTCCATCAACACTGTCAATCATTCAATAGTAAATTCTTCCCAGTAAAATGTTGAAGTGCACAGCGCTCAGAACCATGGGGATCCCCAAACACAATAACCCTAGCATTGTTTTCCAGAGCAGAGATTTCTAAACAAAGGCAGGGTGTAGAAGTACAAGGTTGATGTAACCAGCAATATCCAGGTGCAAACACATCCCCAGGATGCACAAGGTATGAAATCTCTGCACCAAAAACCTGGATCACTGGCCCAGCGGAAGCCAGGACCATCTTCTGTATGTAGGTACCAGGCGGGATGCTGTAAGCATCTTCTAGTTTCCTAGTGTAAGAGTCAGCAAGAGTCAGGACTGAAGCAGGGGAGATACAGGGAGTCACAAAGTGGCCCTCACCAAAAGGCCTAGAGGTGCCAGGCAATAAGGAGGGCCACTTCTGCTTCCCTACCACGTGACAATAATGGCAGATGAGAGGCAACAGCCGCTGAGCACTTACACCTGCATTAACGTACCAGAACCTGTCTGTGACTCCTTTTCACTCTTAAAAATTCTGCCCCAAAAACCTTTTGTTTATGTAGGTTGTAACCACTGATGTTTACTGTATTATGAATTTAACTAGAGAAAAATTTTAGATACTTATTAATTCACTTAAAAATTATAACCAATCTATCACACATTAACAGAAATAACTTTTTTATGAACAGTAACAATACTTCACAAAGCAAAAAATCAGTGAGAAGAGAGGCATTGTTATACATTTTGGCAAATTTCCTTAATGCCTAACTCAACAGAAGACAGCTGGACTCTCCTAACTGCTTTTGTATTCAGTCTGTTGCCCTCTCCCAGGTCACGTTTGCCTCAAGAAAATTGGAACAGTCATGTGAAAAGGGCAAATAATATCACTGTGCTATTATGAAGATAGGTTTGGCTTTGTCGAACTCTGGAAAGTCTTCATGATTCCGAACGGTACCCAGACCACACTTAGAGAACCACTGCCTTACGAGTTTGGAACATTTATTACTTTCACTTTACATATGAGCAACCTGGCATCGGGAGGTCAAGGCATGGTCCAAGGACACATTGCTGGGACAGGTCAGAGCAGGTAAAACGCAAAGAGCATAATACCCTTGTTTGGTTGTTTGTTGCAAGGACTGACTGAGATCATGAATGTAAAGAGCTGACCATTCTGCTTGGTTATCACAAGCACTCAGTAACATGAGTATTTCCCATTGTGCAAGGGACAGTGGAAAAGCTAGGGAAACTGCACATTTCTGATGAATGACTCATTCGACACCAGCACACCAGCAAGAAAAAATAAAACTCCACTGCAGGTGTTGTCCAGAGCATGGACGCAGCCCCAGCCCTTAGGGTGAAAGCAGTGTCTTGCTGCTCAGAAACTCTGGGACCTTATTCCACCCTCCATTAGGGAAATGATGCAGCAGGCTGCACACATGTCACCTTGTTCCTTGGGAAACCTGAGCAAGCCAAGAGAGCTGCTCCATTATTTACAGCCTCCTTTTTACACCACGCTGTATTTACAAGGAACCCTCAACAAACCACAATAGTGCCTCCAGTCTGGGCAGCCAAACCTCTCCTAAGAACCAGCACCTGTGGTCTTCCTGCCTAAGTGCTCAGCTCTGCCTCTCTTAACCCGCATGGCGCTCCTGCCCCTGCCTGCCCAGGGCGCAGGTCACTTCTGTTTCTCCTTGGATTTGGGAAGCCAGCTCACTGAGGGTCGTGAGTTCAGCCCACTGCCCTCTCAAAACACTACCCTAAGCTGAAGGTGAGAACAAGAGGAACCTGGAGCTACTACTTCCGCCCAAGTGCGGCCACCAGGATCTCTCACCTAGAGCACTGCAAACTGGTCTCCCTGTCTCCACTTTGACACCCTCCTCCTACCCCACCCTTCTGGTCTCCACAAACAGCCAAAGCGAGCTTTTAAAGGTACAGAAGAGATAAAGTCAGTTCTCTAGCTTAAAACGCTCCGAAGGCTCCCCCACTCCATTGGAATAAAAACCAGTCTCCTTAACTTGGCTTATAACATCTGGCCCCTGCCTACTTTTCTCGCTACAAGTCCCTCCTCTCTGGCCTTTGCCCCTTCTGCGCCCACTACCTTCAGTGCTCCCCCCAGGACCACCAACAGCTCAGATGTCCCCTCCTCAGAGGCCTTTGCTGTGTGCCCTCTGTGGAGCTGCCTCTCCATCCCTCCATCCGGTTGTACCTGAGACTCCAGAACACTCACTCTCGGAAGTTACCTTGATTACTAGTGCATTTATTACTCAACTCCCTGCCTCCACATCCTCCTCCCAGACGGTAAGTCCCGGATAGCTTATCATCTACCTGGTCCCCGCGACATCTCCAGTGGCTGGCACCCTGCCTGGCACAAACTAAGCGCTCAGCAAACGGTCGAATGAATGAAGCGGCAGCGCTCGGTGGCCGCGAGCGTCCCAAGCCGGCTTTCCTGGTGCCCCGGGCGCGTCTTCATCCTCCGGGCGCCAGGACCACAGGCGAGCGCGGGCCAGAGGGGTGCCCAGCAGGGCCGGGCGGGACAGGCTGCTCCCCTACCCGGCCGCGCGCCCGGCCCGGCGCAGCATGTGCCTCCCGGGAGCGCGCACACACGCCCCCATCCCCCCGCTCCCCCGCCCCGGTCCGCCCCGCCGCCCCGCTCGCCCGCACTCACCATGGTGGCCGGGCCGCCGCGGCCCCCGGCCGGCGAGAGGTGAGCGCGGTGATGGACGCGAGGGCCAGAGGCGAGCGCAGGAGCCGGCGCGGCTGACAGGTGAGGAGCCCGCCTCAGACCATGGCTGCTTCCCACAATGCCCTCGAAGTGAAAGTTTGCAGACTCCTCCCCGCGCCGCTGCCCTCCCGCCCCTCCCGCCCCTCCTATCTCCCTCCTCCCTCCCCCTCCCTCCTCCTACCTCCCTCTTTCTCCCTCCTCCTACCTCCCTCTTTCTCCCTCCTCCTCTTCCTCCGTCTCGTCTCCTTCCTCCCCCTCTTCTTCCCTCCTCCCTTCTCCCCTCCCATCTCCTCCCCCTCCCATCTCCTCCCCCTCCCATCTCCTCCCCCTCCCATCTCCTCCCCCTCCCTCACGCCTCTTCCCCTCCTCCTACCCGCCCCGCCCGCGCCCGCAGCTGGCCCCGCCCCGCGCCGCGCTGGCCGCCGCAGGTGCGAGTACACCTGCGCGCGCGCCCCGGCGCGGGGCCTGCTCTGCCCCCGCGCGGGTGGGCCGGCCCCCGCGGGTTCTACGAGGGGGCTGCTTTCCTGATTCTGCCGTGCGAATGTAACATTCATTCATTCCACAAACGTTTCATCAGACCTGACTTGCGGGAAATGTCTTAGGTTGTCTTGCCCTAAACCGCGTAAAGGAGGGAGCCTTTGGCAGAGCCGGAACTAGAAGCGATTTCCTGCCTCCGATTTCTTTCTTTACATATGTAAATTACATAATATAACTGCAATCCGAGGACATATGTCACGTCAGCAGTCCCGGTTTTAAGAGTCTCCCCTAAGAGTGTGGAGTCGAGTTTCTAATCTCTCCTCCTCCCCTTGATTTTTCTTAAGTCTGGAGTTTCCACGTGGGGCCTTAGGAGTCTCCAAGCCCCCAAGTTGTAAGCAGAGTTTTGAGTGCATTTTAATGTTCGTTTGGGAGAGTCGGTTAGTTTTATCAAATACCTAAAGAGACCTGTGACCCTAAAAAGGTAAAGAACCTTTGCTTGAGTGGATTCTGGAAGCCAAAATTGATGAAAGTCCTTCTCAGGATGTTTTCCGGGGGGTGTGGTCCAGCCCAGGTGGCTTGCATTATTTCCGCGCACTGGTGCTGCCGAGCCAGGCTGCAGGATCGTGGGAGGTCCGGCCGGGAACAAACAAGCCGCTTCCTTCTGAGGGGCCCAACAAATAATAAACAAGCAAATAAACAATTACAAAGTAATGAGCGCCAAGTAAGTGAGATTATAAAGACGATGGGGACAGGTTGCTGGGACAGGCACAGGCACAGGGGAAGCTATTTATGTAGCTGTGGGTCGGGGGTGGCTGCCCAGGAGGTGACATGGGAGAAGAGGTAAGAAGCCAGTGCCCTGAATGGGAAAAAAAGAGTTGTCCTCAAAAGACCCAAAGAGGGACTCTGTGGCTGGAGTTAAGTGAGAGGAGGTCAGAGGGTGCCAGGAGGCCACCCACCTTTAGGCAACCTGTGCACTAAAAGCCCCAAGACAACCTCAGCCTTCAACCTCAAAACTCAATGAGCTCAACTGCCTCCTAGCCCTGGCTTTGCAGATGCTACACACCTCCCGATGGCTTCCACCCCTAGTGTCACAGCATCTGCCAGAGAACTCTAGAAGAGGATTATTTAATAAATAATTAAACTCCAGGCTATGGAGTGAGTTCGCCTCCTGACAGAGAAGCCACAATTCAATGTAAATTTAGGAAAGCTGCTTGCTAAACTAATTCTACCCCCAGGGTGCGTTTACCTCCCCTGCTGGGTGTTCTGGCTCCTGTCTAAGCTTTGTGCCGCCTCCCCTCCATCTGACTTCAGGGCAGGCCCCAGCCCTCTTCCCCCTACCTTGCCCGATCTGTGAAGCTTGTGCGTTAAAGATTTTGTTGCTGGTGGAAAGAGAGGGGAAGGCTAATGATGAGCCTTGAAGCTAATCTCAATGCTCTTGTTAAGTAAAGGGTAAAAGAAACTTCCCTTACTCTGTGGCCCATGTTAGGAAAAGGGTGATTGGAGAATGAGAGGAATCTTTGACTTCCCTCACGACCTCGCTGAGATGGGCAGTGGACGCTCTCCTGGGCCTCTGCCCCTAATGTTCTTCCCTCCAGATTCGTACATCACACCTCAAATCATCCTCAGGGCTCCACACTCCACATTGGTTCTCTTATCTGACCCTCAAACAACCTACAAGAAACAGGTGCTGTGCCCACTGAACAGATGAGAGCCTCAGTCTCAGAGTCGGCAAGGCCAACGCAGGCACAGAGAGCTAATCGGAGGCAGAGCTGAGTCTGGAATCGAGGCACTGAGCTGGTTCCTACAGAAGCTTCACACCCAGCAGACTGCTTAGGACACACAGTGGGGGATAAGCACTGTTTATTCAGAACGTCCATGGGTCTTAGTGGCATAACTTGCATTTTAGAATCTTGACTTCCCCATCCCATCCCTGCTCCTTTTCAAACTCCACAGCTGGTCCACCAATAATGAGTCGGATCCCAGTGAAGACCCAGAGACCCTGTAAATCAAGATGCTCCACAGCGAAGATGGTCCAGTTCTGAAGGGGCCTCTAGATTCCAAATCATAAGCAGAAGCCAGGGAGCGCGGTGTGTGATATACTTCAGGTCGGGCTGTCTCTGAGCTGATGGGTATGATTCCGGGCATGTACATCTACTCACAACAAAAGCCCTGGTATTAGGTCAACTCAATGTATGAGTTTCACTTCTCACATCATTCCCTAACTACATAGTAACAGAAGGTACAGAGAATCCAGAAAGAGCCACCATGGAGTCCAGGAAGTTGGTGGTAGCGAGGGTTACAAATCAGAAACATGCTAATAAAGTGATGATGGTAGTCCACAAACCAAAATATCAACTTTCTGGAAATTGAACTACGAGTTTAAAAAACTAAAAGAAGCAAAGAGAGACCAACTTCAAAGCCAGCCTATGCCATTCCTCCCCAGCTGCAGACATTTGGTTGAAGCCTGGCCCTGCTATTTTCTTCAGGGCCTTGATATTAGCGTCTTAGGTAATCAGCATCTCCAGCAATCCCTTCTGCGGTGTTCAGGAATTTCCCTTGTCATGGAGAAAGTTTTGGTTTGAGGCCTTATGTTCTTGAGAAAACCCCTTTTCTTTCCAAACTGTACATTTTTATTCCAAATAAAAGAACCTTATCCAAAATATTTCTAAAGACTATTTTAAGAAAAACTTTGGTTAAAAAATGTTATACGTTCATCGTCAATTTGGAAAACACAGGCAAGTGTTGTTTTAAAGCCCTATTCTTAATTCCACCATCAAGGAACAACTACTGTTGTATTTGGTGTATTTACTTTCAGATTTGAATTTTACAGGCACAGAGGTGGGGAGAGAAAGAAATTTAGTTTTTAAAACAAAAATTGGAATCCTACCATATATACTGGTTTATATTCTACTGGCCGTTTTTTGTTGTTGTTTTGGAGGGGTTGGTAACACAATTATTGAACAAATGTTAATCGAGCATTAGCTTTGTGCTAAGAATGGTGTTGGCTACTGGGCATAGAACAGTGGAGGAAAAAAAACAAAAGACTGGGTCCCTCCCAAGGTGAGTATACAGTGTTATAGAGAAGACAAATATTTTTAATAATATACATAAATGTATAATTATCAGAAATGCTGTGAAAGGAAAAAAGTTTCTATGCAAATATGTAATAAAAAATTTCCTGATGGACTCTTGTTTTTTGTCTCTCCAGGATCCCTTCCCCCTGCTTCCTGAAATCCCAGTTTGGGCTTGGGGACCCAGTGCACACATAGCTCTTAGCCATAGGAGGAGCACGTGGCCTGACAGCATCTTGGCTGATCAGAGCATTGCTTTCTTGAAGCGATAATGATTGGTTCTAAAATAGGCATATACTTGGAGTCAAGTAACCCAGGACAACAAGACTAAATTCTGGAACGTTTATTGGTATCCTCTTGGAGAAGTATATCTACTCTTCCTACTAGATTTAAAGGTAAAGGAGAAAGCTGGAGCCACTGCAGCAATCTTAGCACCATGAGAAATGAGCTTCACTCTGGAGCCAGCATAGAAGTGAGGTCAAGAGGTGAGAAGATTATCAGGTCCTGGTGACACTTTTTGAGTTCTGGATCAAGACAGAAACTAATCCTGGGTTGTGCAGTTACCTGAGCTAGTGTGGGTTGTCACAGTTTGGATGACTAAAATGATGGAGGCATAAACAATTCAGGGGAGGTTTCCTTGAGGAAGGCAGGTGTAAGGTGAGACCTGGCGAATGAGTAGGAATCAAGCAGGGCTAGAGCAGGAGTGAGGTAAGGAGAGCAGTTGAAGGCAAGGAACAGCACAAGGGTGTGCAGGGGCCAGGAGCAGATGAAGGTGCAGAATACTGGAGCAAAAAACTTCAGCACAGGGAGGGGGCAAATCACGCAGGGCCTTGGAAGTTGGATTAAGGATTCAGGATATGAGATCAAGAAACAAGAAGCCATTTAAAGCTTACAAGTAGAGAAATGTCAAGATTGTGTTTTAAAGATGTCTGTTAACAATCCCATTTGCCATGGTGTGGAGAACAGAATGGGTGGCGGACAGGAGAGGATGCAGAGAGACCAAGTGGTCTTTGCAATATTTCAGGTGAGAGATGATAACAGTGACTTCAGGCAGGATGCTTGTAATGGATTTTGCACTTAATACTATTTTGTGAGAATCTCTCAATATCAATTTCTAGTTTACAAAAAAAAAAAACACAATCCTGAAAGGACACAGAAATAGTCCATTCATGGGCTAGTCATAGTCTATTCCCCGAAAACCAACGCAATGAATTTCCAGGAATCTAAGTCCTGATGACTAAATACTGAGATTGTTTCCAGTTGTTATTTTATGAATATGACAATGGAAATCTTGCACATGAAATTTTTCTCCAAGTTTCCAGTTACATCAGGATACATTCATAAAGTTCAAATGACTGGTTTAAAAAGTAAACCTTATTGAGGCTTTTCTCGCTATTATCTACCCATCAAGAAAGATGGTACCAGTTTACACTGGTCCACATTCCCACCAGTAATAAACAACCTGTGGAACTCTTAAAGTAATTTCAGTATGAACAAAGTGCCAGCTGAACTTAACTGGGGAAAATGCACGGCTGTGCCGGCTAGTCTCACTGTAAGTTCCTGCCCACAAATTTAAATAATCTTCAGGGCCAACCGGCAGCCTCACCACAGTGCCCCAGCCTGCTTGCTCTCCTCTCTGGAAGAACTGTTGAAGACTTTCTCTTCTCTCTGTGTACTTCTGCACCTCCTCCCCTTTCCAAACTCTCAGCTTTTTATTCCCCTGAGAAAACAGAGGCAATCAAAAGAGAACTTCCTCATCCTGGAAACATCAATGTTCCAGGCTTCTCGAATTCTCTCCCGTCTCCCACCTGCTCGTCCCTCCTATTCCTTCCATGGGTGGCCTGTCTGCACCCCTCCACTTGGCCACAAGTACCTCCCCCGCAACTCACAGCAGCAAGGATCTTGCTCTGGGACTGTCACACATCCCCATGCAACATTTCAACATGCAGTCATAGCCTCCATCTTTAAAAAAATGAGACAAAACTCTCTTTGGCCTTGTGGTTCCTTCTAGCTGCTACCCTACATCGCTTCTTCCCTCCGCAGTAATGTCTCAAATGCTGTTACTCCCTGTCTTCGCATCCTCTCATTCTTTTGATCCCACTTCCGTGAGGCTTTTGCCCCATCACACTGCTTTTACCCCAATTCATGCCCCAACCCAGGGGGTAGCACTCAGCCTTCCTCACAATCCATCCATCCGCAGTGTGTGACCAAACCGCACACAGCCTCCTCCAGGAAACACTCTTTACTGGGCCTCCAGGACACCACTCGCTCGGTGCCCCTTCTGCTTCACCGGCCCTATCCTTCACCCTTTGCTAAACCCCCCTCATCTTGCAATCCTCTAGGCGTCAGCCTCCCCAGGCACAGTGTTTGGACCTCTCTGGTCTTCACACTCACTCCCTAGTTCAGCTCAGATGTGACGTGGGTTAGGATAGTGAGTGTTTCAGAACGGCTAGTGTAGGTTTGGACCAATTTCTGAAGGACACTCATGTCAGTCAAATAAGTCCTGTTTTCGACAATGAGGAGCTGTTGAAGGTTTCTCAGTCGGGGTGAGGGTTTCGGGAGGGGGTGCAGTGGAAGGGGTTGGTGTGTGGCTGGAACAAAGCTGTGCTGGAAGGAGATTGACCTGAGAACGTATTTGGCTGCAGGGCATAAGGACAGGATGCCAGAAAGAATTGTTCAGACAACTAGATGCCCAGTCAAGTGAGACTTTAAATGTACTCCTGGAGATAGGAGAAGAAACTAGTAATCTGGGCAAGAAATTCAGTGCGTGTATGTGGTTTAATTCACTGACATGCACGTATGCACATGCGCGCACACACGCACACATCCGTGATAAAGGCAAAAATCCCACAAGGATTCAGTTTCTTTGCGTTATGGCTTTTACTGATTACTGGAATCAATCACCAGGGAAGGCAGTACACAGACTCCTAAGTTGTCTCCATTTCTATGTAAGTATGTTTCCAACATGCTTCTCATGCAATAAGGATTTTTTTGTTGTTGTTGTTGTTTTTTTTTTTAACATTTATTTATTTTACAATGTTATGTCAAATTCCAGTGTAGAGCAGAATTTTTCAGTTATACATGAACATACATATTTTCATTGTCAAATTTTTTTTCTCTGTGAGCTACCACAAGATCTTGTATACATTTCCCTGTGCTATACAGTATAATCTTGTTTATCTATTCTGCATATGCCTGTCAGTATCTACAAACTTTGAACTCCCAGTCTATCCCATCCCATCCCCCACCCCCTTGGCAACCACAAGTTTGTATTCTATGTCAATGAGTCTGTTTCTGTTTTGTTTTTACGTTCTTCTTTTTTTTTTTTTTTTTTTTAGATTCCATATATGAGCAATCTCATATGGTATTTTTCTTTCTCTTTCTGGCTTACTTCACTTAGAATGACATTCTCCAGGGACATGCATATTGCTGCAAGTAGCATTATGTTGTCATTTTTATGGCTGAATAGTATTCCATTGTATAAATATACCACTTCTTCTTTATCCAGTCATCTGTTGATGGACATTTAGGCTGTTTCCATGTCTTGGTTATTGTAAATAGTGCTGCTATGAACATTGGGGTGCAGGTATCTTTCTGAAGTAGGGTTCCTTCTGGATATATGCCCAGGAGCAGGATTCCTGGGTCATATGGTAAGTCTATTCCTAGTCTTTTGAGGGATCTCCATACTGTTTTTCACAGTGGCTGCACCAAACTGCATTCCCACCAGCAGTGTAGGAGGGTTCCCTTTTCTCCACAGCCTCTCCAGCATTTGTCATTTGTGGACTTTTGAATGATGGCCATTCTGACTGGTGTGAGGTGATACCTCATTCATGCTGTAAGGATTTATGGAAAGAGGGGAAGGAGTCCCAGAGCCAGAGCTGTGGTGGGATGGGCACAGATCCTTGAGAAAGGTGGGAAAGCCAGCAAGTCAGATGCTGCAGGCTTACTGTCACCCCTACAAGTTCTCAGTGGGGGACACCTTAAGCAGGCCCCTCCCTCTTCAGGAAAAGTCCTGGACTGCCTGGTCCCACTGGTTCATCCATAAGTTAATGATATCCATTATCTCCAGAGCCCACAAATTGTTTTTTTTTAATTGAAGTATAGTTGTTTAACAGTGTTTCAGGTGTACAGCAAAGTGATTCAGTTACATGTATGTATATATTCTTTTTCAGATTCTTTTCCAATATAAGTTATTAGAAGATACTGAATGTAGTTCCTTGTGCTATATAGTAGGTCCTTGTTGTTTATTTATTTTATATATAGTAGTGTGTATATGTTAATCCCAAATTCCTAATTTATCCACCCCCCACTTTTTCCTTTGGTTACCATCCATTTGTTTTCTATGTCTATGAGTCTGTTTCTGCTTTGTAAGTAAGTTCATTTGTATCATTTTTTTTAGTTCATCATATAAGTGATATCTACCATACGACATTTTTCTGTCTGACTCACTTGCAAATTGATTTTAAAAGCACAGCTACGTGCATATCATCAAGGTGGGCTGATCTACCATTTCTTTTTTTATTTTTTATTTTTTACCATCTCTTCTTGACATACTGAAGGATTCATGCGGAAATCTCAAATCCCTGAGAATGAGGGATTTTATTAAAGAATATATTAAAGAATGAGGCAAATATCCCTGCAGTTAGCTGCATCTCTGCCTTCGAGGTTTAATGGTATCTAACCAGATGACATATATACTAATTAATACTATTCAAATGTTACTTTATCACACTGTAAATGCAGATTGTCTTTAGAAAAGAACAAAGGTGCAAAGTGTGCATTTGTGTATGTGTGTGTGTATGATTATGCAAAATGCTTCTTGATGGCTATTGAATTCTTAACAGTAATCTTTGGAATCTGCGAATAAATAAGACTTACTGATGCCATCAAATAAGATTTGTCAGGAAGTGAACAAGATTTTTCCTTTCTAATCATAATGGTAATCTGGTTAAAGGCTAACTAAAATAAAAATAAATGGAGGGGGAGAAGCAGTTCTTGGATTTTTCATTTTTGTTAATGTTGTCAAAAACAAGGTAATTCAACAAAGCAGACTGCTGCACCGAAAGAGAAGAGAAAATGAAATGCGAATACACCTTGATTTTGCCCGGTTACAATGGTTACAATAATCATTAAAAATGCAGAAAATGTCAGCCTACTAGGTGCCAAATAAACTGGAGAGCCTTTGAAACAATTTCATGATTTGATCCTTCAGTCGTGTTCAGAGACTTGCCTTCCCCACTCAAGGTCTTGGTGTCAAAGGACTGGCGTCATTCCTGACTGCCGCGTCACACTTTCAGCTGACTTTGGCCACCATTTCCTCACTGCTTATATCCATCCTACTTTGGAATTCTGAATGCTCGAACAGTGGCACACCCCTGGAGGTTCTTGTGGCCGCTCGCCATACCCAGCGGTGGTGACGCTGCTGAGTGGCCCAAGACATAGATGTGATGTTTGGGGCCAGATTTATAGCTGGATGGGAGAAGACGCCTTCCTACTTGAGAGGTTTTCAGTTTGTTCTGAAGCTTAATGCCACATTGGTATCATACGTTGCCAGTCTCCTGTGGAATATACTGAACTCTACAGTCAATATTTGTTTTTGAACATTTTTTATTGAGTTATAGTCATTTTACAAGGTTGTATCAAATTCCAGTGTAGAGCACAATTTTTCAGTTATACATGAACATACGTTTATTCATTGTCACATTTTTTTCGCTGTTGTGGTTGAGATTTAAATTCACATCAACCAGAGAATTCTTAGCCCTGGTGTTCCAGAGTGACAGTCTTTGGCTTTGTAGAACTCAGTCGAACTCCCCATGGAATCCTGTGGCCACGTGTAGGCTGATCATGAGTACAGAGTCACTAGATTAATGTATATGTTGAGCAAGGGACGAAACTCAAAGCCAGTGATTTCAAAATCCAGGTCAGGGAGAGGGGATGGCAATGGAGGACAATTGGAATCACCTAGTCCTCAACTGAGTGGGACAGAGAAAGAGTGGAGAGGTAGCGTCTGCCCAGAGTAATGTGCTGGGGTTGTCTTAGGAGGAGAGGAGTTTCTGCAAACAGATGCCCGAGGTGCAGGTCTGGTTTCTCCTTTTACCCGCCATGTGACTTTGGGCAACATGCTTAACCTCACTGTGCTTCAATTTCCTCCCTATAAAGTGGAGATAATCATTCTTATGCCTCCAAAAGACGCTGGCAGGATTTCAAAGTTCACACTCAATCATTACAGCTGTTCCTACTACTAGTAGTAAATGTTAATGAGTATTAACTTTATTTAAAAGTTGCCTTGTATACTCACTGACCAGATCACCTTTTCCAAAGCATGATGTGCCTTCTTAAAAGCATGTTTCAAAGCAGTGGAGAGAGCTAAATGGGATGGCACCCAGCAGTGCAAGCCACACTTGAGTTTCACATGAAACTCAAGCAATAAGCAGAATAAAAATCTGTACACACAAGCAGGACTTGAGCAATCACATCCCAAGGTTCTTCAGGGTAAATAATGTGAATGCATAAGGGTGTTTGCTGGATCCGCAAAGGTGGAGATTGTCACCCGAGAAAATGTCAGCTAGCTGTCTGCTTCATTCAGGAATTTGTGAGAGAATGCTTTCTCTCCTGTTGGAAGAGACCAAGTTCTCTGCCTTCTAATTTCTGTCTTTATAATATTATACTGTCATAAATATCTAATTACATGTTGGCTCTTTTCTAATATGAGTCAGTATTCTAAAAACAGTGTTTGTTGGTGGGAATGTAATTTGGGGCAGCCACTATGGAAAATAGTATAGAGATTCTTTAAAAAACTAAAAATAGAAGCATCATATGATCCAGCAGTCCTACTCCTGGGCATATATCTGGAGAACACTCTAATTTGAAAAGATACCTGCACCCCAATGTGCATAGCAGCAATATTTACAATAGCCAAGACATGGAAGCAACTTAAATGTCCATTGAAAAATGACCAGATAAAGAAGGTGCAATATATATGTATATACATATATAATGGAATATTACTCTGCCATAAAAAGAATGAAATAATGCCATTTGCAACAATATGGATGGATCTAGAGATTAGCACACTAAATTAAATAAGGCAGAGAAAGACAAATATGATATCACTTATATGTGGAATCTAAAAAGTGATACAAGTGAACTTATTTACAAAACAGAAACACACTCATAGGCATAGCAACAAACTTATGGTTACCAAAGGGGGAAGGAATGGGAGAGGAATAAATTAGGAGTTTGGGATTAGCAGATACACACTACTATATATAAAGAAGATAAACAACAAGGACCTAGAATATATTACAAGGAACTATATTCAATATCTTGTAATAACCAATAATGGAAAAGAATCTGAAAAGAATATATATATATAAAAAACTGAATCACTGTAATCTGAAACAACACAACACTGTAAATCAACTATACTTCAATTCAATAAGAATTTTTAAAAAAGATAAATAAGGACCTACTATATATCACAGGGAACTATATTCAATATCTTATAATAACCTATAATAAAAAGAATATGAAAAAGAATCTATATGTATAACTGAATCACTATGCTGTACACCAGAAACTAACACAGCCTTGTAAATCAACTATACTTCAATATAAAATATATATGTATGTATACATATTGTTAATAGGTAATAGATACTGGCTATTAATCTTATCTTTAATACAAATATTCTGCCCTTTTGACTCTAGGACTTGGGTGAAGCAAACAATTCGCAGTAATCCATTCAGCCATGAGGTTTTCAGTGCAGGCTCAGCCCCTTCTTCATCTGTCTTCTTCAACCACATAATTTCCTCTCTCAATTCTTATCTTCTCTCTGATCACACTTAGTTTACCCTCATTTTCTCCCTAGTCACACATTTTGGAAAGTACTGAGATGCTCCAAAGGTTCCGTCTAAGTTATTGTCCCCCATTTGGAGATGAGGAAACTGAAGCTCAGAATGGTGAGGAACTTGTTAAGATCACCTCACTAGTTAAGTGCGGAGGTGGGGTTCAGATTTGCTTCACCCAACTCCTAGAGTCAAAAGGGCAGAATATTTGTATTGAAGATAAGATTAATAACCAGTATCTATTACCTACTAACAATTTTTTTTTTAATATTGAAGTATAGTTGATTTACAAGGCTATGTTAGTTTCTGGTGTACAGCATAGTGATTCAGATTTGGGTTCAGATTTGGGCATCCCTGCCTCCAAAGTCCACTATCCTTCCCCTAAGGTGACCTTTCAGCCCCCAGCACGTATTTTATCCTGACTTTGAGCTTTCCTTTATTCTTGTGCTCTTCTTTCTTGACTCCAAACCTTCCCGCATTTTTGAGCACAAGTCTGGAAAGGGTTCCCTGTGCTGCACACACCATTCACACTCTTTCCTCCAGCCTGAGGAACGGAATCACCACCCTGGACACGGGTCTGTGTCCAACAGATAGGCAGGGCAAACACAAATACCCATGAGAAAAATGCTGCTGGGGCCACTGGAAGCCCTGAGAACTCTGGCCCTGCTCGCTAGAGTCAGGGGATCACAAACTCTGGTGTGTAGCCCTGGGAGGGAACACACGAAAGATACACTTGCCAGCCCCGCCCAAGAAATGCCGACTCAGGAGATGTGTTCCAGAGTTTAGAGTAAGTCGTTAAGGGCTCAGATTGGGAGTGTCCCACACTTTTCATTGCTCCCATTTAGTAATCATTCAACACGCCTAGATAGTCCTCTTGCACTAAACCTACACTTTCAGGCAAAAGGAGAGTGTGAATATTAGCTCAGAATTTGACTTCTGGTCAAATGAAGCTCTCAGAGCAGTGAATAACCTTTTTTTGACCCTGCCAATTTAAAGACTAGATTCTTACAATCTTACGAGAGTTGGGTATTGTAAGGCGTTCAATGAAGACCAAAAGACTGAGCTAATTTCAAGTCAAGACATCTCAGTGGAGACCCCCTGTGTTCATTTTGAGTAATAGCTGCCAGTCGGAACCTTTTTTCTCCAATCTAAAAAAAAATTAGAGGTGTTAAGTGGGAAAATGTTCTTTATGCACCAGGGCCATTCTTAGGAACTTATTTTTTATATAATTAGTAGCTATCTTTTCAAATATAACTTACTAAACAAGAAAGTCAGCTCAAATTCAGTGGAGCTAAGACGTAGGGCCAGTAATGAATTGCCATTCAGCCACGCTGAGCATTAGTGTTATCAACTGTAAAAGTAGTAAGTTAGGACCATGTACCGTCCAGGGGCCTTTTCAGCTCTAAAATCCCAGGAGCTCGTGTTGAGACTTGGAGAGCTGGGTTCTAGTCTTGCCTTTGCCTCGTCTTTGCTCTGGGTGTTCAAGTCACTGATCCTCACCAGCTCTCGGGGTCAGGGAAGAGCTGGCGGATTGGATTCAGTGCTCTCGTAGGCACTTTTCAATTGCATTGAACTTGTAACCTTCAGAACTTCCACCCCACTTCACAGGCTTGAAAGAGTCCCACTGCAACGTGTCCAAACTGACGGCACTCCCCGAGATTGGCCCCCAGACTGGGGCGGCTCCCGGGACACGGTGGTCTCTGTCCCCCAAAGAGAGGGCATAAGTACAAAAGGCCAGTTGGGAACCAAGAGAAGAAAGAGTCGTGAAACCATGGGATGCAGCTGGGGTCCTTCAAACACCCGCTCACCAAGCAGAACTGGGAAATGGGTGGGAGATTCGCCCCGCATTATCTTCACCTTGACAAGGGTTCCTAGACTCCACCTGCCGGCGATTAGGGGCCTCTGGGTGACTTGCAGGTTTCTGAGATGCATTATTATTCTTTGAATATCTATCTCCTGGCTGGGGGATGAAAAAAATTAAAATTCACTAGGCATTGAGTATATGGCAGGCAGGGTTCAAAACACTGTATATGTATGAGCTGATTTAATCTTCACTGCAGGTAATTACCCTCCCCACCTTATGGATAAAGAAATCTCAAGCCAGAGGTTAAATAGCTGGTCTGAGGCCACACAGCTCCTAAGAGGGCCCCAGTCCAGACGGTGGGCTCTGCAGCCCATGCCCTCGGCCACGCCGCCCGCACTCCCGACGCCCAAGGCTTTGCAGGGTGGGCTGGTGCTCAATGAATACCTGTTGAGTGACTCATTGCTGAACAAATGTTTGAATGAATCAAAATGGAACTCACTTCAAGATCCCACTAAGGAATGCTCCTGGGCTCCAGATTCTCTGAGCCCCTTCCCTTCCTTTCTGACTCCAAGGGGATTCTTGGCCAGCAGGTCTACTGCTGACCCAAGAGCTGCTTCCCCTCCACGACTCCACAGCACTCCTGGCTACCCTCAGAGAGGTGGCCTCACCCATACCTAGAAATCCTGCTCACTCAGATTTTATAGGCTTCTTCTTTAACTGGTAAAAAGCACCCTAGGGTCTGAGCCAAGGAAGACATGCATGCACTGCCCAGTATCAGCCTTCTGTTAAAGCACCCTGTGTTCTTTTTAGGCCATGAACCAGGAACTCAGGATGCAATCAGGCCACGCACCTCACTCTCCACCCCAAAGTGAGCTTTGCCTCAAGCGACACGTCCCACACACTCTCTTCTCCATCAGCTTCCCCAAAGCAGGTTCAACCTCCACTTTATTGCCATCATGCCTCATTCAAGGGAGGGACGGGAAAGAAACTAACATTTATTACCTACTATGGATACTAGACTAGCTACTTTAAACACCTTGCTCTTTATATACATGATATGATTGGACTCCTTTTCCAGGTAATGAAGGAACTGAGTGCCCAGGATGTTTGCCTAACTCGCAAATGTTAACAGAGCCAATGAGCAGTAGCACTGGAATTCAATTCCAGATAAGTCTGGGACCAAAGGCCATGCTCTTTCTACTCAATGCTGTCTTGAAGGTGTTCATTAGCATTTCCGTGGGCTTCCTCTGGGATGCCAGAATCAATGCTTGGGCAGATGGCACAAAAAAACAGAATTTGAGGATCATTTCTTCATCTGTCAAGTAGGAGTGAAGATAGTTTCTACCATAGAGGGTTTTTGAAAGGATTAAGTCAAATAACGCAGATAAAGAACATAGCACTGAGACTAAAACAGAGCAAGCCCCCCTCCTCCCGCACCTGCTCTGAGCTGCAGGTGACCCCACACCGGGCCCACACGAGAGGTGCAGCCGTGCCAGGCCATTGGGAGAAGAATCAGCACCAACGTGCTTATAAAACAAGGGGTGAAGGTGTAATTTTACGTCCAGACAGGCTTGGCCTCAAATGAACACAATTTAAAACCATATGCAGGGAGCAAATGTGTTTTGAATAGAGAAATTAGTTCAGCTCTGATTCGGATTGTTAAATGAACTGCCTAAAATCAGAGAAAAGACACAAATGCAAAGAGAAAGCAAAGAATAACAAGAACACATAGTACTGAAGACGTTAGGTGTCATAAGGAATAAGCCTGCCTCCCCCCCGTGCTAAAATAGAAGCATTGAATTCAAAAACAAAATGCAGTAAAAATATAGAATATAAAATATATGATAACTATACAAGTATAATAAATTTTAAAATATAAAATATATTATATGAATATAATAAATTGTATAATATAAAATATAATAAAATATATATGATAAAATATATAATTTTGTGCCTTTTTTTTCCGAGCATGAAAGAGCTATTGTTTAAAGGCAGACAGTTTCAAATTTATTTTTATAAAAATGAGGTAAATGGGAAGAAACATTAGAGTTTTTTAAGATTACCATTAGAGGGAACCAATGCGGGAAAAGCTGTAAATTAAAGAGAAGAAAATGCATGTACCTCTACATGTTGTAAAAATCTTTAATATGCAGTATTTTCTGCACAACTTCCTGCTCACAGTTTTCTGTCCTTTCCCCAGGGAAACCCTTTATTAAAGTTGTGTATCTATACCTATATCCCCGAGGGACTCTTCACCAACCAATCTAACTAGTCTCTCACTAACCATCTTCACATCCTACTGCGGTGCTCCCCTCTCCACACAAGAAAGAGTCATTTACAATTACCTGAAGCTTCCCAGGAAGATGGACTTCTCCTTCTTACCAAATTCTGTGTTACTGCCCAAAAGACCCTGGAATTTCAATTAAGGTCCAGACAGATTATCGATAGTCCCTGGACCCCAAAGTTTCAGCTCACCATGTCTGTTTTATTCCATCGTGGTGTAATGTAAAATCCGGCGCTCAGAGATTTGCGTGTTTGTTTACTGCTATATGCCTACTGTTTCTTTGGGGGGGAGGTAATTGGGTTTATTTATTTAATTTTTTTTTCTAACAGAGGTACTGGGAAATGAACCCAGGACCTTGTTCATGCTGAGCATGCTCTCTACCACTGAGCTACACCCTCCCCAGCCACTGCCCCAGTGTTTTGCTTAAACTGGTGCCAGTAACTAAATATGTGACGAGGATGTTTGAATGAATCAATCAATAAATAAACAAATGAATCAAATTTATCCTGTTTGAAACCTTGGTTCTTCAGTGCTCTATTTTTTGACTTTGTTGAAATCATCAGTTGGCTCTGTGAACGAAAAATACTGCAAACCATATCAGTAAACAAAGAATGCTGAAGCCATCAAGTCACCAGCGGCTGCCACCACCCCCAGACAAGCCTGCAGCCCAGCCTCTGCAGCCACTCACAATGGTGTACTCTGAGGGGACTCAGAATAAGAAAGGACAGGATACTGGCCATAGATAGTTAGGTGCTTGTCAAAAGGAGTGAATTCAGTGAGCCCAAATATTTGCTTCCTCCCATACATAGAAAAGGGTTAAATTCTTTAACTTGAGATGCCTGGTTTTCTTTAGATAACAAGTAATCTTTTATTGTTCCAACTTTGTTGTATTTGTTGTAAAGCTCCTATATATCCTAGCTCCTCCCCTACCTCTTCGGAGCAGTCCCTCAGAGCCATCTGAGGGGATGTCATCCCGGCTCGAGTCCTCCCGCCAAATAAAATGTAACTTTCAACTTTTAGGCTGCGCATTTATTTTAGTCGACAGCTCTAAGTAATAATCCCATATTCCTGCATTTCACCAAAGTCATCTGGAAGAATATATTGCACATAATTTAATAATATATTGCACTGAATTAGCTCTGAGCCCCCTGGTGCCAGAAAAAAGGGCAACCTGGCTTCAAGACTTACTCAAAGCACATACCCGTCCTCTTATGTTCCTTTGAATATTTGATTTCTGCAAACACTGAGATAAATTCTCTAATGGTATTTTATTTTCTGAGATGCAAATGCCCCTCTGGATCCTGCTGTTACTTGGGTTTGAGTCTTAGGTGATAGGTGTAAATAAACCCAGCCCTCTGCATTTAATTCGAAGATTCCACTGCATTCATTTGGGTGCAGATAAATAGTTTAAATAGGGGGAATTAAAGAGCAATTGAAATGATTATAGGAATACAGAAGCAACTTTGCAACCAGGGAGAATTTTCCGAAATGTTCAATTGCATTTTCAACACAATTAGGTGCTTAATTGTGTACCATCCTTAATTAATACATTTTAACACATAAAACATTAGATTGAAAAAAAAAAAAAACTACCTTTGTCTACTGCCTTTTGGAAATCTCAAATCTAAAAAATATGTGCAGGTTTCTCCCTGCCCTTTACCCAATATGTTACTCAAGATTTGAATGATTTCAAGTTCACACAAGTACAGTCTGCTTAATATTTGTAAACAATGGTTAAAGTTTTTCTAAAGAATTTGCATGGAGCTGTGGAAAAGAAGTATGCACCACATTCCCAGACACCAGCCACAAATTTAACTTCACTGCATAATTAGGACTTTGACATTTTTTACCATAATTAAATATGAAGATTTGAGATAATGCTACGTTAAAATGTACATTTCTTCATTTTCATCTATCTGCTTTCACAAGTTGTGATTTAAATGTGGCAGAAAAAATTTTCAAGTACTTCATTATCGCTGTATCATTGATGTCCAGGTTTAATGAAGACTAACAAATTTTTTGGGGGAAGAGAGAAACACAAAATTGTTTAAAAGCACTCAGCGCTCAGACAATAAAAGAATTCAGTGAAGAAGCAGGCTATAATTTCAAAAGAAAAGAATCAATAACCTTTATGTACACAATTACTGGTTAGAGAGTATAATACTTGGAGAAACCTGCATTTACCATATCAATAAAAATGAAAGGAAAAAAAAAAACACTTGGGAATAAATTTAACACAACCTGTGCGAAAACTTAGAGGAAACATGAAATTTTCCTGAAAGACACAAAGTAGATTTGAACAAAAGGAACATAATCTTTACTTCACATAAGATGACTCAGCATTATGAAGATGTCAGTTCTAAGTTAATTTATAAAAAAATTAATCCCAATAAAAATACCAAGGCATCGTTTATAGAGCTAGACAAGTAGAAATAAAGTTTATATGGAAAAATAAACATTCACCATCAATCAGGAAACATTTAAAAATAACTACAACATGAGACTGGCCCTGCTAGACACTAACACATGCTGTAAAGTCTTGACAACTGAAGCAGTGCAGCACTCTGGCAGGAGTAACGACCCGGGGATGGCATACACAGTCAGGAAACAGACCCGAGTATATCTGGAACTTTATTACAAAGCTAGTAGCTCATATCTCGAATCACTGAGGCAAAGATGAACTTTTTTAAATTTTATTTTTTATTGATATACAGTTCACTTACAATGTTAGTTTCAGGTGTACAGCAAAGCAATTCATTTATACATACATATATATACATGTATATTTTCAGATTCTTTTCCATCATAGCTCATTACAAGAAACTGAATATAGTTCCCTGTGCTATACAGTAGGTCCTTGTTGTTTATCTACTTTTATATATAGTAGTGTTTATCTGCTAATACCAGGCTCCTAATTTATCCCTCCCCCTCCTCCTTCCCCTTTGGTAACCATAGTTTGTTTTCTATGTCCAAGAGTCAAAGATGAATTTTTAATAAATGCTTCTGGGACACTGATTTACCATTTGGAACAAGATAAAGCTAGGTCCATATGTCACTGCATATATGAGAGTAAACTCCACATGAATCAGGAATCTAAATGTAAAAAAGAGAGAAAAGGAAGGAAGGAAGGAAGGAAGAGAAAGAGAAGGAAGGAAGGAAAGGGGGGAGGAGGGTGGGAATCATACAAAGACTAAAGAAAACATATATAAATTCCTCTTTAACCTGTGTATAGGGAAGTTTTGCTAACAAGAGCCAAAATCAGTAAAAGAAAAGATTGATTAATTTGACTACACAGAAAGAAATTTTTTTAATTTCATGCAGGAAAAAAACACCATAAGTCAAAAATCAAAAAACAAATGAAAAACTTGGGGGGCAGGGAGATGATTGGCAACACAGATAAAGGGCTACTTCCCTAACATAGGAAGAATTCCTCAGAGTTGAGGGTGAAAGGATCAAAACACCTGACAGGAGAACCTCTGTCTCTCTCTCTCTCTGTCTCTCTCTCTCTCTCTCTATCACACACACACACACATACACACACACGCACACAGATTATTTTTGCTTGCTTTTTGTTTTTGTTTTCTACTGCAGTGTAAGTGACATCACATAATGTTTTAAATGGCCCTTAAACATATGAAAAGATATTCAACCTTTGAAATGCAAATTAAAACTAGAGATTTCTGGGGGGAGGGTAGAGCTCAGCGGTCGAGTGCAGGTTTAGCATGCACGAGGTCCTGGGTTCAATCCTCCGTACCTCCGTTAAAAACTAAAGAAATAGAATAAAGCTAGAGGTTTCTCACCTTGTTGGCCAACAAAAATTAAACAGTATGATGACACAGCCTGTTGACAGGCTGCGGGGAACAGGTTCTGTGAGCTGATGTCGGTGGTTCCCAGGATATATTTTTAAATGAAGAAAGCCAAGTGCAAGGGTATCTCTACAGTAGGCCACCTTCCTGTAAGAAAAAAGAGCAAACAAGAAAACACATATGTCTGCTCCTTTTACACGAGGAACCTAAACCTGGCACCGTCCGGTTTTTCACCAAGGGAGGGTAGGTGGGATGGGAGTGGAAAATCTAGGAATGTCACTTCTCTACGTTTAGCTTTCAGTCCAGTTCTAATATTTGGATGCAGGTTAATGTTTCACATCTGTATTAGTCAGGGTTTCCTAGACAAACCAAACCAACAGGATGTACGTGTACAGACAGTCCTCGATCTACAATGGCTTGACTTATGATTTTTTTAACTTTACCATATTGCAAAAGCAATACATATTCAGTAGAAACCATACTTCAAATTTTGCATTTTGCAATTTTCCAGGGGTAGTGATACATGGCCAGACACTCTCCTGTGATGTCGGGTAGTGGCAGTGATCACAGCTCCCAGCAGCCGGGTGATCACAAGGGTGAACAACGCGCACGATTAACACCACTCCGGACTGCACAGCCATTCTGTTTTTCACTTCCAGCACAGTATCCAAAATATTACACGAGATATTTAACACTTTGTTATAAAACAGGCTTTGTGTTAGGTGATTTTGCCAACTGTAGGCTAACAAAGTGTTCTGAGCAAGTTTAAGGTAGACTAGGCTAAGTTATGATGTTTGGAAGGTTGGGTGTATTAAGCGCATTGTTTAACTTATGATGGGTTTATTGGGTTGTAACCACATAAATAGTCAAGGAAGGGCTGTGGAGAAAGAGATATTTATTCTTAAAAATTGGCACATGCAACTATGGAGGCTAACAAATCCAGAATCTGCAGGGGGTAGTTTTGGGACTGTATCCCCTCAGGTTAGAGATGGAGAACCCTCAAATATTGGACCTGAATTTAGGAAACAAATTCTCCCTCTTTTCTCTCCTTCCCCCAAGTCCTCTGCCTTTTCCGTCCACAGAGATATAGATTAGGAATTCTCAAGCTATTTCCTGTAAATCCTAGGATTTGACAAGTACATAAATATATCATGGGTCAAGGGAGACAGGTTTCCCGCTGTCATAGAAGGGAGTTATAAAGGCAGAAAGAGTGGACGGTAGCATGAACTCTGTGGGGTTGGACAGCAATTGGAATTATCATTAAGAATGCATCATAGAGGGACAGAATAGAAGTAGGTGCGTGTAGGTACGCACATGTGTGTGTGTAGATGTACATCTATTTCCTGAACTCTCTCCTTTGAAATGCCTAAAAGCAGTGATACCCCAGAAGCAATGAGCCCACCCAAAACCCAAATCTTGCTTCTATATTCCATGAAAGGAAATAAAATTTGAAGAAAAGGAAGATACCAGAACTGACACAGGAGAAGTACAAGAAAAACCCAAAATGTCTTGTTGTTCCAGAAAGTAAGCAAAAAATGACAGTGACATGTCAAAAGGACATGAGAGCCAACCTGAAGGGGCTCCCACGGGAAAAATCTGAACTGATCCAAGCAACAAAATAGCAATAGTAAAGGATTATAGCCTAGTGGGTAAAGTAAGAATTCATGAGTCTACGTGGACTGGTTTATAATCAACAAGCAAGCAAGCTGAGGTAAAGGAAAAGGTTTTCTTACAGTAGAAAGCAATGAATAAACATAGAACAAATGCTGGGGAAAAAATCATCGAGCAGTCTTGGTGAGCACCAAGAAAATCTTCAAGCAAGAATGACCAATGGGTGGTAAGACTAGCGGGTGAAAATTTGAAGAGTAAGTGGATGTTCATAGAGTCTCAAAGTATCTATTAAATGTGTTTGCCCAAAGCGCAGCGAGCCAATAGCTGAGACACTGAGGTTTGCAGCAGAGAAAAGGCTTATTCACAGGGGAGCCAAGCGAGGAGATGGGAGAACAATTCTCAAGTCCATGTCCCCGAAGGGGAGGGGCTTGGGATATTTATGGGTGAAGAATATAGGGTGGCTGGATGTGTAGGGTATACGGTGACTGGAGGCAGGGAAAAAGTGAGGCAATCCCTGCTCTGTGCAGACGTATTTGAGTTACATGCTGTTCATGGGACGTATGTTCAGAAAATTATGGCATTAGCATGACCTGAGGGTGGAATTTTGACCCTCTGACGTCAAAAGGCCATTCATTGGACAGCTGCACAGGTCCAGTTTGAGGGTCAGTGGTCCCAACCAATCTTAGCCAGCTTGAACTGGACAAGAGCCAACTCCAAGTTCCTGAAGAACAACTTAAGATACCATTACTATAGCAACGCGTTTGTCAGAGATTATTATCCTTGGAGGCAGTTAGGGAGTCCTGTAATGCAGATAACCAAGATTACAGGAAGCTTAAAGGGTATACAACTTGCAAAAATAATTAAAGTGAGCTTTCTCAGAGAAGACAGGTTCCAGGATATTATTTATTAAGCAAGTTATAGTTAAAGGGTCTCACTGGACTGCTCTCGGTTTCACACATGGTAAAACATTAACATTTGGAGAATTGGGGAGGGCACGTGGGAATTCTCTGTGCTACTCTTGCAGCTTTCTGTAAGTCTGAAATTGTGTCAAAAGAAAAAGTTAAGAAAAAAGCAGTTGACAGCATTCTCGATTATTGATAACTGAGGACCAAGACAAACTCAACAGTCTTACGTATGTCCCAGATGACTGGAATTTTAAAAAATAATGTTTAAATGTTGACAAATACACCAAAACCATTTGTCTTGAAGAAGTTATTTCTGTAATAGATTTTCTCTTTTTAATAGAGATAATTATTTTAAGGAAAAAGAGCCAGTGAAATCATTTTCATCTGGGGCAAAATTAACCATCAAATCATTGAAAACTAGAATATTAATTGCTCTTTTCTCTAATAATCAATTAGCAATACTATGTCAAACTAAAGAAAGCTGGGTTTTGGGGGGGGCGGTTTGGAGAGGAGGAAGGAAGGAATGAAGTTTTCACATCTTGGGAAAGGTTGTGGTTGTGCTTTAAGTTTTCAATTCATCTGAAATTAAAATGGAAGCTTTAAATATTTTAGTTTAAAATTACTTTATGAGTAAAATGATGTCATAATACTGTTAAGTCTTGGAGCTAAACTAGAAACCTAATTAAAATCAATGTATTTATCACTCGCACTTATGACTATTAAACCATGTGAATTAATTATAAAATCAAAATATAAATTAAAAATGGAAAAATCCATCAGACATACTCTGTAGAAATAATAACTCAAAATCTTCTTTTCAAAATTTAATTCTAATGAGAATAGATCCTGTTTTAACTAGGTCTCTTGAAGAGTCCGATAGAAACCTTGATCTTGACTAATCTTTGGAAATATGACAAAAAAAAGAAGAAATTTTATATGACAATATATATATTTTATGAGGACTTGCAAGAGTACTGGTATTAATCTAAATTTTGCCTCCCTGATTAGTTTAAAGCCTGTCTGTTTCTAGACAGAAGAGATGTTTATTTTAATTTACTAAAGCTTAACAAGCTGAATTTTGAATCTGCATAACATATCCTAACTAAGCACATGTCCTATATGCCAGGCACCATTCTAAGCACCTTTACATAGATTAATTGATTTGACCATAACAACCTCCCAGAGATGTAGGAACCATAATAACGTTCTCTTTAAAGATCAGGAAACTAAGACGCAGAGAGGCTAAGTAACTTACACAAGATCACACAGCCAGTAAGTGACAGAGCTGATTCAAGCCCAGGCATGAAGTCATCAGGGTGTGTACACTTAACAATTATCCCACACTGCTTCCCCTTCCCAAACAAAGTTAGATGCTTGTAAAAAAAAAAAAAAAAAAAAAAAAAAAAAGGTGGAGGGAGCTATCACCTGTAACAACAAAAACTAAAATTTTAAATTGATCAACTGTATTTATCATCAGTCCCAAAGATATTATTCTGTACAGTCTTTGAAATAAACTATGCAAATTTTCTACTACTGGGACTTGCAATATGAAACACTGTGATCCACTTAATCCTTGGGCCTAGTACCCTAGAATTCCCTGAGATTCACCTATGTTTCCTGACATGTTTAAATTAAAACTTGGGGAACCTGAATTAATGAAGAGAAGACACTAGGCCAGTTTTTAGATAAATGAAAAGCCAGTGAAGGGAGAACAATAACCATTTATTTTCAACAAAAGGGGAAAAAAAAAGAGCTTCCATTTCAGCAAGAATGCTGGGCTGGTCTGCTAAAAATGTCCTCACATTCTTTTTTTTTTTTTTTTTTACTTTTTTTATTGATTTATAGTCATTTTACAATGTTGTGTCAAAGTCCTCGCATTCTTTGTGAATCACAGAGCCAGGTGGTTTGGTAAAGTGCACGCAGACAGATTAAGAGTCTTTGGGCATTTCTTTCAATCTAGATTAAAACCTGAAATTAGAAGCAATAATTCTTAGAAATGGAAGACCTCCAGGGACGAAATTATTTGTCCAGCGTCTCCTGACGCAACTCCAGATCTCTGTTTTGGCTGACTGCTCCTTTCTCTGGCTCATTCTTGTGACAGCGATTTCCTGAGCACCTGTCCTAAGCCAGGCACAGTCCCAGGTGCTGTGGCCACCGCTGCGTTATGACTTCTGTGGACCCCAGGCCACTCTCGCCATCATGGTCCCCTTTCCCCCAAAAAAATCTTAAATATTATATTTTATGACTACATTGGTATAAAGAAAAATATTATCCAGGCTAGCTTCATTATTACATATTCATTCTTATTGTGTTCATTTTTTTTTCTGAATTTTTTTTCACAGAGGAACTGGGGATTGAACCAGAGGGCTTGTGCATGCTAAGCATGCGCTCTACCACTAAGCTATACTCACCCCTCTTTTTTCTAATTTTAGAAAGCAAATAAAGACTTCTTGTGAGCCCGGAGGCACGATGCTTCCTTAATCTACTGGACAAGCAAGCCCTGTTTGTGATGAAGAGTTTACATGTTCATTGAGCTTATAGTCTAAGGAGAGAGAGAAACATTAGTCACATTATTCACATCAGTAAATGAACGAAGAGGATGGCTTCAGATTATGATCATTACTAAGAAGACGTGGGTAATGCCACTCAGGGCTGGGGTCAGGATGCAGCATGTGAGCCTCCTGGGGCAGAAGTTTTAAGGAGTCAAAGCCACACAAGCCATCAATCCTGCACTTGCAGGACCCTGAGGGTGAGGGTGATTATGCACCATTTAATGGAACCAGAACCTAAATGAAGGTGAACAAGCTTCCATTTAATTTCAGTTATAACTGAAAATAAGAAACCAAGATTAAAAAGCCCTGAGGCCGTCTGGAGCAGTTGTAGTTGGGCACGCACCCTGCATACCAGCTGATAAAGGTATCAGTGGACCATTTCACCCTTCTAAAATGGTGTAATTGGAATGACTGTTCCACACAGGAATAACGAAATGTCTGCAGACCCCTCTTCTTAAGCAGACAATCCAGGCATCTAATGAAGTTTTCCGGAGTAGTTCCCACCCTACCTTTCGCAGGGCTAAACGGTCCAGCAGGCATTTATCCAGCAGTAACTCCACATCGTCACGGCTCATCAATTGCCTCCTTCTATTGAACATCTCCAAATAATGGAAGTCTAGAAAGATGCAAAACTGTAGTTTATCAGGCACCACAGAGAATCCAGTGCTGAAAATAAGATGGTGCCAAAGTCAGCACAGCAAAGATAGAAAAATTCTAGGAAACTCACGTACCTCCACTTGGAAACCCTAGACATTTAAATACCCATCACTGGGAATTGTGCATCTATTATTAGAAAATCATAGGCAAGACCGAGAGCAACCTGGCGTCAACTGTCTGGCAGCGATGTTTTCAAGCTGTACGAGACTATAAACAGTAAGAACACAAGCCATTCACATTGAGTAAATGGGGTAAGTTAAGTGAATCTGTAGATATAAAGACACTGGAGGATCTATTGCTTCGGGAGAGGGGAGATGTAGAAGGCAGTGACACTTTTAAATCAATAATTAATTTTGTCTTCTACAACTGGACAATTAAGTAACGTATTTTGAAAAAAGAAACAGTGAAAATGCCAGCGGCTGAGGTACCGCGGAGGAAGAGCGTCCCCGGGTGCTGCAGCAGAGAATCCGCAGGCAGCAGGGTCCGAGTGGAACTGAATCCCGGCTCCTCCACTTGGTAGGTTGGGCAAGTTCCCTCAACGTTAATGTCTCTGAACCTTTCAGAACTTTAGTTTCCTTCTCTGCAAAATGGGGATTCGTCCTCAGTCATGGACGTTGTGTGAAACGAAGGTTGGGGGGGGGGGACGCACAAGGAATGAATACTGGCTTGGCATCTGATCGGTTCTGAATACGCTGGACTCCTCTTCTAGGAGGAGCTCAGATCAGGGCTCCACAGCAGCTACTTTTCGGCTCAACAACTGATCATCGTAATTGTGAGCAACATAGCAGCTCCGCCCTTCCAGACGTTTTTGGCAAAACTTGGGAGCCATTTTTCTCTGAGCTGCGATCACCTCTCGCCTGGGTTACTCCGCAGCCTCTTCCGCTACCTCCCTGCTCCGGCCACTAGAGGGCGTGCGTGCACAGCGGAGCAGCGGGGACCCTCCTGCCGTGCGGGTCAGACCGCGTCCCTCCGGTCCTCGGAGCCTCCTGACGGCTGCTACCTCACTCCCAGTCAAAGCCAACATCCTTGCGACGGCTCCGCGACCCAGCCCCCACTGAGCGCTCAGCTTCTCGGCTAAAGCTCGCCCCTTCACTCACTCCGCTGCAGCCACGCCGATCTCCTTGCTCTCCCCTCGACACTGCAGGTTCACTCCCGTCTTGGAGCCTTGGATCCAGCTCTTTTCTCTGCCTGGGACCTCCTTCCTTGATTTCCACACAGGCTCTCTTCCTCACCTCCTTCCAATCCTTTGAACGTGTATCACCCTGATCACTCTCTTTGGCAAACTGGTCCCCACCCTCGCGCCTGCATTCTCCGTTTCCGGAAACCTGCTCTTTGCCTTACTCCGCAGCACTATTACCTTCTCGCACACTGTATAACTCATCTATTCATTAGGCGTATGGTTTATCGTCTGTCTCCCTCTGTAAGAACGTGAACTCCACAGGAGAGGGATCTTTGTTTAGCTCACTGATGTGTTTTCAAGAATCTAGAATAGTGCCTGTGCATGGTAGGTACTCAGTATTTTTTCAATGAATGGTGTTAATAAAAACACAATATATGAAATACACAGCATATGCAGTAATGTTTCAGTGCTTGGAAAACTGAAAAGTCTGTAATTCAGAACCCTCCGTGCCCTAATCATGGTACCTAACTTGTATTTACATTATGGGCAAAGACATTGAGAGAACTGAGCACCTTTAAATACGGCCAACATAAATATCTGAACATGCTTAGTTCCGACTGGGTTAACTCACAACCAAACTCAACGTGGCCAAAAGGAAAAATCTCAGAAAAATCTGGAGTGGAGGTCGGGAGATGGGCTTGGTGGGTAGGAAGATGGAGGGAACTAATGAGGATCATGACCCATTAGCTCCAGGCCCCTAGAGGACTCTTACAAACGCTTCTGAAGAAGCTCCTCACCTGTACCCTGTTGCCTGGGGTCCACTGCTTCCACCTAAGGTTTGGGATGTGGGGGGTCTGTGGTACACTGCACTCCAGCTCCCAGGTGAGGAATGAAAAGTCCAGTGGCCCACTGTTCAGGTTGCCACTGCTGGGTAACAAATCACTCCACAACTTAGCAGCTTAAAACAAGCATTTTATTTGGTTGGAATTTGGGAAGGGCTGACCTCGGCAGACCTCACTTGGCACCTCTCCTGCTACTGCAGTTGTCAGCTGGACCTGCAGCCTTCTCAGAGCTCATCTGGGCTGGACGTCCAAGACGGCGCACTCCCAAGGCTGGCAGCGCTGCCTGTCAGCTGGAAGCTCCGCTCGGCTGCTGACCAGAACACCTGGCGGCCTCAGGCGGCTGGCTTCCCGCGGAGAACCACGTGGCAGCTGCACAGCATCTTCTGATCTAGACTCAGATACTGCAGTGGCACTTCTGCCGTATTCTATCAGTGAGTCACTAAGTTTGGCCCAGATGCAAGGGGAGAGAACATAAATCCAAGCACTCAATAGGAGAGTCTAAGAATCCGCAGAAATACTGTAAAACCACCACACCCGACAGCCACGAAGCTGCAGAGCGGAGCTGTCTTCTGATTAGGTCTCATGATGATCAGACACCCAGAGCTGGTGTTTCATGTTTTAGAAAGAAGCGTCTCATCATGCCCCTCACGGACTTACACTCGATACCCTCCCTACACGTCCCTCCAACCACTCCTTTCAGCCTCTGGAAACTGTTAACAGCAGCTCGAAAGGTGGAACAGGGTGGGTAGGAGTGATGGCGGTGGAGGAACAGTCGCTTCACACTACGGACTCACTCCCAAAGAAAATTCACGTAAGTTCCTTTTTTCATTTACGCACATAGCGCCCAAGCTGTACACACTCAAGCATCATTATTTATTAAGTGCCTACTACACGCCTGACACTGAGCTCCATGCTGTGTGCACAAACTCACCTTTCCCTTAGAAATCAGAGGAAACCAAGAATTGTTGTGGCTGCACCAGGTGAGCTAGGAGGACACAGACGTCAGGGAGATAATGACGGGACATTTTAGGACTTGGGCTTCTGTGAGTGGCATGATCTGAGTTGTGTTTTAACTGGTGTGTTGCAAACAGGCTGTCGGGGCAGCAGCAGGGAGACTGGTTAGGAGGCTACAGGAATAATCCAGATGACAGGGGGCTGGACCGTGGTAACAGCGCTGAATGGGGAAAAGTGGTCATATGGGGATATGTTCTGAGGGCAGAGCCAGCAGGCTTGTACCGAGGTTTGTGCCCACAAGCTTGCCTGTATTTTCAGCATACATTTGCAATTGGGATTCAGTTGATTACCGCTGATAGGACCCCTGAAGCAAAAGACATGAGATGTCATCTATGTCAGTAAAATACAAGAAATGTAAAATTATGTTAATAAAGTAGAAATAAAGTCCCAAGTCACTTGAGTAATGAATTATTTTTTTTTTTACCATATGATATCACTTCTATGTGGAACCAAAAAAAAAAAAAGACACGAACTTATTTACAAAACAGAAACAGACACAGACATAGAAAACAAACTTATGGTTACCTGTGGGGAAAGGGGTGGGAAGGGATAAATTGGGAGTTCGTGATTTGCAGATACTAACTATTATATATAAAGTACATAAACAACAACTTTCTACTGTATAGCACAGGGAACTATATTCAGTATCGTGTAGTAACCTATAATGAAAAAGAATATGAAACAGAATATATGTATGTATATGTATGACTGAAACATGCTGTACACCAGAAATCAACACAACATTGTACACTGACTATACTTCAATTTAAAAAAAGGGAATAAAAAAAGTAGTAAAATAAAATTTTTAAAAATTTTTAAAAAAGAATTATTTCTACACAAATCCAGAAATAAACAAACTTCTGTTTAACCGTATACTTTTTCCTCCCTCTTTCTTCCTCTTTTCAATAGCACACTGGGTTCAACCAGATGTTCCTACTTACAGAAGTTGCTCTCCAGTTAGTTCCTCTAACTCCAGGTGACACCTTAAGGAAGAACACACAAAACCCGCAATGTATTCAGCCTAAGGTGGCACCTGCAGAGGAGAGGAGTCACACTGTATGAGGGGCACCGCGGATCCAGACACGAAGGCTGGTCCCTGCCTTCCAGGGCTCAGAGGCAACCACCAGAGCCATGTCAGCAGGCCATTCCCATGCATGTGCCGAGTCTCAGGTCGTGCGTTAAAGCATGTGGTGGGTCCAGAAGCATCACTTCAATAAACTTGCAATTGTTCGAAAGTAATTCTCCTTTCTGTGACTTAAGGTATCTTGAACTCAACAAATTGTGCAGTCACTCGAATCCTGGTATCGCAGCATTAACTGGAACAACCTACAGCTACTGAAATATCTATCTGGTTACCATTATCTTGCCAAAAGAATATCATGTTTACTTACTAAGGGAATGATACCTTGAACTGTGAAATATTAAAACCATGCAACTATTCTGTGACTTTATTCGTTGGGTTTGATTTCCATGGTAGAGTCTAGAGCTACCGGCTGTTCTGAAATGTTACAGGAATGGGTGATTACCCCCATTATGAGAGCAGATTCAAGTAAAAAGGCCCTGACAAGTGTCACGGGTTTAACAGCCAGACTTCTAAAGAGTGATTCCCAAGTTTTTTCAATTTCATTAGCTTGATTTTGGGACACCATAATCTATTTCAGATAAAAATAAAACTTACTTTCTAGGAGGAATTTTTTAAGTTTTGAAATGTCTTAAAATAGTCGAGTAGCATAAAGGTCATAAAACATACATTCAGGATCACTGCTCTTTAAAGCACATGGAAACTGACTGATTTGTAATAAACCTGGCGTTTAAATGTCATCACAGAGGCCACCTATCAGTGCCACCACTGATTCGTGATTCAGGGGTGTGGAGGGCAGGGGTGGTGGTGAATAGCGTTTGATGCCCCTCTTGATCTTAAACTCTATCTAGGGTGTGAGAAAATATGTCATACCACCCTTGTTAATGGCGTAAAGAAATTTCTATTACTTTATCTTTCTCCAGAATGTCAAGATCAGGATGTATAATTTCTTCAAATATGAAAGAGCCAGATAGGGTACTAGGAAAAGGCACAGTGGGCTTTGAGGTCAGACAAACCAGAGTGTGAATCTTCAGTTTTCCACCTGGGTTTGACCCGGGAAGTTATCGCTCAGGCTCCGTTTCTCTGCCACAAATGGTAAGACTGAAGTCAAGATGGTGGCCTCACAATGTGTTACCAACTTTCACGGGAAACCATATGTATCAATGTGTAATAAGCTTCCTAAAGGATGGTTTGTATGTGTAGTGAAAAGATTTAGAATGAGATCTAACAAAAGTGAAGGAAACTTAGGGACCAAAAAGTGATGGACGGGAAAGGAAGCTGTAATTCAACTACTCGTATTACCTTCCCAAGACTGCTTTTGCAAGTAAGCTAGGTGAAATCTAAAAAGGGAAGGCCAGAAACAAGAACTTGCTAGAGTCTCCTCTTTCCAAGTGAAAAGAGACCACCTACTGTCCAGCGCCCCTGGCAGTGAGCACAACAGGCCATGGTGACAACATCAGGGTCCCCAGCCAACCTTTCTTCGTCCGCGTCCCTCCCTGTCCACTAACGGTCTTCCAGGGCGACTTGGGTTCTAACTAGACTGTCCCAAAGAAACCCATACATTAATAAACTGGAATTCCGTAAATCAAGACACTAAGCTATGCCTGTTTACCGTCTAATCAAAGGGACAAACTCAAGTGGTGTAAGGGTATCAGCAGTGAGAATACAAACTTATAATATGCATATTCTTAGACCTAGCAATTCCAACTTTCACGAACTTATCCTAAGAAAATAACTGGCAAAGTAGGGCAAAGATGAATATACAAGCATGCTAAGTTTAGTGTTTTAAAATAGTGTTTTAATTAAAAATGTAAATATTCTAAAAATGTATAATCTAATTTCAACACAGGATTGATGAAATAAATGACGGTTTACTCACATAATGGAACAGTAGAAATACTGCTGTCCAGGCTCGATTATGCTGCCGTTAACACACACACACACCCCCTATCTCGGTGGACTAAAAGAATAAGGATTTATTTTTCCTTCATACAAAACCCACTGCAGGTCCAGGGCAGGTAGGGTTCCGTGGGACCCTTGGTGTCACACTCCTCAGTCCACCCGTACTTCTGTGACTGCTCTGGAAGAAACTGTTCAGCCTCTCACCTGTAATTAACTGCTTCTGCCTGTACCTGATTGGCTAAAGCACATCACATGACCTCACCTAACCTCACAGGGTTGGACCGGCAGTCCCAGCACATTTTCAGACAGCACAGAGCCAGTGTCCACTGCAAATCTGCAGCAGCTGAAGATGCTAACAGGGTGCACAATTTTCTGACGTGGCAAACTAACCGTGCTATGTCAGGTGGGGGAGAAAAAGCAGGGCCCCATTAAAAATGTCTACAAGTGTGTGTTATATACGTGCCTATACATTTAAAATAAAACACTGAAAAGATACACAGTTTAACAGTGTTTTCTCTGGGTGGTTGGACAGAGGTTTTTTAAAAAACTCTCTTAAATATTTTTTGGTATTATCTTTTTATTTTCCTCTTCCGTTTATTATAATAAACGTATTATTTTGATGATGAGAAAAAAAATAAAGCTATAGCTCTTTAAAACAACAAACTCAATAAGCTGCCATTCTGATTTCTAAGTCAATGTTGTATCAGTTAAGCCAAGGAATCAGTTCTCCTGGGTCTGAACCACCCTGTGTTTCTTCATAAAACTGAGCAGTTGGGGTGGAGAGCCAGGGCTCGGACAAGGGTGTCCCCACCCAGCTCCGTGAACTCAAAGAGCCTGACTATCCGAGCCATCTGCCTTCATGGCTTCACGAACTTCAAAACAGATGATATCTACTTCCCTTACATAAAACGCTCATTACACTTGCACGTCAAGGCAGGAGGTCGGGCACGTGCTTTCAAATCAGACAGACAGATGGACAGGATCTACTTGGTTTTCTCATTTGTAAAATGGGGAGAACAACGCCTTCCAGGATTGATTAATGTAATATTGGTAGGGTGCTCTGCACACAGATAGCGCTAAATGCATGGTCTATTACTATTACTGCTGCCTTATGTCCAGATCAAATAGAACACAAGCTAAATTAAGCAACAGAGGAATAATCAAGGAACATTTTATTGTATGCATTTTCTCAAAAAAACACACAAAAACAGAACCCACAAAGGGGAGTGAAGAATAGTTTTCTAGCTCTCTGGGATGAGCAGGGCATCATTTTATAGAAACGTGGCTAGTACAAGACAAAATGTACTAATCCACACTGCCCTTTGCGTCCCCAGTCAGAAAAGTCTATACAGAAAAACACTTTAAATTGTATCCTAATATAAATTTGTTGCACAATTAAACTTCAACTTACTCAAAGAATTATTGTATAGGAAACTGCAGAAAATAGAGTAGGCATTCAATAATCTGCTCACAATTAACAATTAAGCAATAGACACTTGAATAAATATAGCATGTATTACTTACTTGTTAAACATCACATTTACAATGAGCAGATGGTTTACCGTTAATAGTAACTGGCTTCTTACGTTTTAGGAGACACCAGAGCCAGTAACGGAAGTAGGGAGTAATTTAATGACAACTGATTTTAGAAAACAGCTCCTTGTGTCCGAGCCACGTGGTGTTTATTCCATACTGAGGCCAGTTTCAACAGTTTAAAAATGTAGGTATTAGCAAACTGAATTATTTAGGGGGAGAACAAAGAGACCCCACCATCTAGAGCAGTATTTTTGGTTTATCTCCTCTAGGCAGCAGGACAGAACCAGGACGCAGTATACAGAGATTTACAATGAAAAATCTGTCTCCATCTAATGCCATGAGTACACGCCTATCACTTACACGCGCAAAGAGCGATTTTAAAACATGTTTAGAACAAGGTGGCGTGTCCCGGTCACACACGTACTATGATCTAAACAGAAGGGTCTTCTCTAACATTCTGTACTTGATCCCTCGTGGCAGATTAGCGTGAATATTCAGGAATGGAGAAATCGGTAAACCGTTAACTTTGAAGAACTATTTTAAGCGACCTGTTTAAGAGTAATGCAGTCAAAATAAGGCAATAACTAGAAGTCTAGCTCACTCTATGTGCCCACCTCTATGTGTAAAGTTGAGAAAATAAATCTTTGCCCACCTCTATAAAAAATATTACCCCATTTGCTACCTAGTGTGTGACAGAGATAAGCCTGCCGTGTCATGTGTGTTTAAAAAAAATTGGTAATGAGCTCTGGCGGAGAGAAAATACATGGAAATGCTCTCCTTTCCTTTTCCGGCTCCCCGGCTCCAGTTCTTCCCCAAGTAAACCTCTCCTCCTCGACTTACGTTAGCGCCAGCCCTTAGGAGGCGCTGTAACGGCCTTATATTCTCTAGGAAACAGTGGGGTTTTCAGTAAGAATTTTTTAAAACAAAAGAGGTGTGAAAGCTATGGCATATTCTACAGCAATATTCTGCTCAGTCTACCACAAACACAAAACCACACTTTACAGAGGTGAACGGAGAGCAAAGCCCCCATTCAGCACCCCTCCGCGTGGCAGGGAATAGACCATCCTCCATTTTCCTTTCAGGACTTCATAAAACCCCCAGGATAGCACCTTTGTATGAACTGAACTACCAACTCAACTGAAGCTAACTTGGTTCAACACTGCCATTCGAGCTACCATCACTCCAATTCTTCCTCTGCACTATGTCAATAGCACACATTTTGCAAAGGGCCTATGAAGAGGTTTTGAAGGGAACATCTTCTTCAAGTGATGTAACACAAAAATTGTAAGGGGCAACAAAACCCTTCAGTCTTCTTTCTGAAGGCAAGTCAACTTTTTGACTGCAGGTCATTCTAGAACACGAAGTGCTTGACCTCCTTTCCTCGTTTGTGCCTGGCGATTAAGACATATTAGTTTGTCTGTCTTAAACTATTTCTTAAAAACATTTTAATTAACAGCTGCTACTAAAAATATTTAGTCTTGTCATTATATCATACAGAATGACCACGCTGTCTTGATTTGATTCCCCTAAAAATGATGCAGTAGTGAGTTTTTATCAATACCCATTAGAAGACTAACAAAAATACCATTGCTATTTTTAAATTTGTCCTTAAAAGAAGGAAGCCTCTCTCCACCCACTTCCATAACCCTGAAGTAACAAATACAGGTACTGTTGTTGTTAAAAACAAACAAAGAAATAAATACATGAGTATTAAAAGACAGGCTCCCCCATCCGTACGTCTTCCCCATCCTGGTACTAAGTGGCCAAAAACTTTTAAAATGCCATGTGATACAACAGATTTTGCTAATTGTTAGGAAAGTAATTAACAAGTTAGGAATTACTGTGCCGGACCTGTTTAACAATGACTGCTCTGGGTGACCAGTTTCCTCCTATGAAATATTATTAGGTTATACAACTAAAAGTCAACCTAGGGTAAAAAGCTTTGGAGTTCTTTTCTGAGGTGTACATTAAATTGCCACCGTATCACAGAGGCTCATCTTGGAACGGCAAACAGAATGTGTCTTTTAGGAGGACTGGGATGTTCCATGGAACAGACCGATCACTTCCCATCACAGTCATGCTGGTAGCTGGGTTTCCCCTCAGTCATCACTAATTGCAATGAGAAAAGGTCAGGCGGTGTGAGTCCCGTGTTAACAGCACCATAGAGACGTCTCGTCCTCAGAGCACATCTGGGTCGGGGGAAGAAGGTGGGCTGCCTGGGCTAGTCTAGAAACTGGACCACTCACTTAATGACAACCGTTCGCCCACGGCAGGCTGGCTGGGACGAGAAAGAACTGAAGAGGGCCCCACACTGGGTGCAAATGGTGGCACTGCCTGAAGACAACAGACACCTGGAAGAAGTGTGCCGACAGCTAAGCATGGAGACTATTCACGGACGGCCGGTCAACGAGGAGGACCTCTGGGCTCCTAAGTCCTGCTGCACCCCTCAAGAAAGAGAGGACCAGTCCGCCCCCCCAACTCCTGCCCTGACAGCAGAGGAGCACGTGACCTCGGGGGGCCAGCAAGTCTGAGGGGACATGTGTTTGTCCTTGGAACTGCTGGAAGAAAGTTCTAGGCATTAACTCTTTTGTTCAGCACGTTTTTCCTCCGAAAACTCGCATTTGCTAACTTACTGTCTCGGAACGCATCAGCTCACCGCTCCTGAGGACTCGAGCCTTGCTGGAGTAACCGCGCTCCTTGGGGACCCATGACAGGTGAACTGCTTCCACGTCAGTCCCCGCGGGTAGTTCCACAAATGCCCCAAAACACACCTTCACATGTTTTTTTTTCTTTTTAAAAAATGTTGATTTGTTTTTTAGTGGCTGCTGTCCATTCACGTGACAGAGACTGTGGAGCTACAGGGAAGCAGGGTGTCTGGAGAAGGCTGCCGCTAGGGAAGGTGCCGGCCTCGCCCGGCTCCCGGCTCAGTGTGGAGAAAACCCGGTCGCCAGGCTGCAGCCCACCACGGGTGTCATGTCCCAGATCTGCAAGAGAAGGGGGAGGCCTGGAGAAATGCTCTCAGGGGAAGTGCTGGCACTGAGGACGGACAGCTGGCACACTTGCAAAGGGGTCCAAGCAACTTATCCTCTTTTTTCACCGCAAAACCTCAAGATTTATACAGTGACAAAACAATGCAGTTTGCTAAATCATGAAAAAAGCTTATAAGGAGTCTCTCTGGACACCTGCAAATTATGTCACTCTGTTTTCCTAGAAATTTAAATTTATTTTTAATAAAAAGCCTAATGGGAAAAAGCCCATTTTTTAAAATTACGAAATAAACTACGTCATAGTTTCACAACCCAAGAGGGGTATTAAGTGTAACAGACTTTCAGTTTCTGCATTAGTGACCCAGGGATTTAATGAAAAAAATGTATGGTTATTTCTTACAAGTAGGAAGCCTTCTGCCCAGGATAAAAGGAACGTTTGTAGCAGAAGGCATGACCAGAGTAAGGGATCAGTAAGGCCCAGGCAGTGGGGAGGGAGAAACCCCGGGGCTGGCTGAGTGCAGACCGCAACAGAGGGGTGCCAGGCCCTCATCTGCTCACAGTTCACCCCGAAAGATGGGCAGAGGGAAACACTCCCAGAAGGAGCTGTCGCCAAGAGCATGGAAACTCACAAACGTGCGACTTGTCAGTCAGCGCTTCCCCCTTGACTACAGGTTGCTTATAAAAAGGGAAGGCAAGCCAGCTGCACCCATCCGGAGCACAACACCGAAGTGCTAATTGGGACAATTAAGCAGGTTACCTTCACCACGCGATCAGTCCCACAGGTCACCATCAGGCCCCTAGCAACGTCCATGGACATGTGGGAGATGTTATGTTTTCCTTCATGGAAGGTTGCTAGAGAAGTCCGACTAACAAAGAGAAAAGAGACCATTTAAGACTCAGCTTAACTGTTGCTAGAGCTAAGGGATAAGTTTTCTAAGCAACATAAAGAAAATACAGTAACAGTGTCAAAACTTACTCCAAAAAATGTGGCTACAGTGTTGGAAAGTAACTACAATTAAAGGATGACAGAAAGCATAAGTTGCAAGACTGCTTCATAAAAAATTTTATAAAACTCCCCAAATAACTAATTTTTATTTTCTTAGTGGAAAAGCTGATATATTCCTAGAAATGAGAACAAGGACCTGTAACACAGAAGAGAACTTCACTGCATGAGATCGTACGTTGTGGGCAACACACTCACAGGGAGGCCTGGGGCTCCTGGACACCCGGGGTCAGAAGCAGCCTCCTGCACTGCGCCCGCTCCGCCCTGCTCTGTAGCCCGCAGCCCCAGCCAGCCTCCACCCCCAGCTCACTAACCGACACCAGCGGTGCCCACTAGCTTTCCCATTGGGGCCTCTGCCAAGGTGTGCCTGTCTATTCCTTTCAAAGATGATTCAAACAGAAAGGAAAGAAAATGCTGGTTCTGCTTTAATAGATCTACGTGACTTGGGATAGAACGTGAAACCAGACAGGTTTGTCTCACACACAAACAGTTATTTATGGACAGATGGCTAGGTCAGATTTTTGTGGAAGAGAGAACATCTGTCTCCAGAATTTTCCTACTAATAAAATTTCCATGCATGTGTGAGTGAAGGTCAAAGCTGGGATGCCTTTGCAGAGCCAGCTCAGCCACCAAGAGTGTGCACGTGGCCTTGACCCTCACGGCACCCTGAGTGGCGCAGGGGCTCAGGAACAGCCGCTCAACTCACAGGTTTGAGCTGCATCCGTCCTCCCAGTGTTTGGGAGAAACTTGTCTTAAGTCATAAAGCTAGGATAGCAGCCTCTCTTTAGAAGGAAACTGAGACAAGACCAAGTGGGTATAAATACACTTGACCCTTGAACAACACGGGTTCAAACTGCGTGGGTCCACTTACACTGGATCTTTCTCAGTAGTAAATAGCACAGTACTACCCGATCTGCAGCCGCTGAACCACGGATGCCGAGGAACCACGCACGGAAGGGCCCCCTCTAAGTTACTCCCGGACTTCTGACTGCACAGAGGGCTGTGCCCCCAACGCCCGGCGTTGTGCGCCCGTGTCCCTTCTCAGGCTCTCGCACTGCAGGTGAACACGCAGGAAGGCAAGCAAACACTCACTCCTCGTCCTTGATGGAGTCGTAGCAGGAATCGCACATGCGGACCTGGAACTCGAAGCCCATGACGGGGTAGCTGGAGCGCCTGCTGCTGCACTTCCCACACACGGCCTGCCCGCACTTCCTGCAGTGATGCTGAGACCCAGGGAGGAAAAGGAGGCTGTTACCTTCTGCTGTCAAGCACGGGGCTTCCCTTCAGGGTAGGGGACGATGCGCCTTGAATTACAACCACGACTCAATGTATCAATTAACACGCAAAAGGCAGATCATTTCAATACCTGTCAAGGATTTCCAAATATCCTTGCTTTGTTGTTGCCCAAATTCTGCTTTTTACTCATTCATATTATCTGTCTAGATGGCAACAAACAACATTATGAAAACCAAATTCAAGCTCATTTAGGAGCCCAAATGGCTAGAGATTTCAGGAAGGAAGAATTTATTCCTATGTCAGAGAAGAGCTTCAAAATAAAGTTTTAAATGTAATTTTCCTTCATTAAGAAACAAATATCCACAATCACGTTTTGCTATTTCCTTTAATCTTTCACATTGTGATCCTGGAAATAAGCTTCAAGAACATTCCAAAATAGTCCATTTATTACTGCCTTTGACATTATATATATATGTCAAAATATATATATATTTTACATATATTATATATATATTTTAACCACTAAAAGCTTCATGACCCACACCTTTCCTGTCTCTACTATTAGTTGTTAATTCATAAGATTAAAATTCATTCATTGGAAGCACTACTTCTAAACTCGGACTACTTCACCCATCAGTTGCCACCAGACAGGCACTGAGAGAATGAGGCTGAGGACGGAATTCAGGTGCTATTTCTGAGCATTAGAGTATTATGAGTGGAAAAATAATTCCTGCACTGCCTGCCAGGCTCATATCTGCCCTTGCGGTAGAGTAGCTTTGTAAGTAAAATCAAAAAAGGTTTATTAACACACACACACTTTCGGCCAATCCCTGAGGGAGGTGCAACCAGTAATAAAAGGAATAAAATCAGCATTCTTTTGAACGTAACTGCACAAATTCATATTCGATCTGAGTGAGTGGCTACCTTCAAGGCTGCTGTAGAAATGTATGTTTTGTAGAACTGCAGTATTGCATGGACACCTGGTGATAAGAGCATCTTTGAAACCTATAGGCTACTTGGGACATGTTTCTTTAACTAATTTTAAAAAACAAAAAACAGTAGGTACTTGAAACATGCTTAATAGAAACGCTCCAGGTACACCTACATGGAATAATTCATGAATACTCTAAAAATTCCTAGTGTCAGAGCATTCCAGTAAGGGCTAAGCTGTTACCTGTTACCTGCTTGTGAAAGCTAAGGCTTAGATGCTCTAGTTCACTCTGATTCTGTGCTGGGCTACTACACACCCTGAGTTTAACAAGTAATAGTCCTAAACTCAGAGATCATTTATGTATTTACAAATAGGCTTTTGGGGTTTTCTGTGTCTCTGCTTTTCCAACATAGGACAAGCAATGGCACAGTTTGTAACAGTCTCACTGTCACCAAAGGAAAGGTCATGCTCACTGTCAGCCACACAGAGATGGTGACACCGAAAATGGAGGAAAAGTGTGATTCCAAACAAAATGATAGCCTAATCATACAAATGAGAAAATATATGATTAACGGCAGCTACTCACCTGTCTCAACCCCAGTGTCTTCGTGTCCCACATCTGCTTTATATTCCAGAAGAAGGGCTGCTCACACTTCTGACAAGAATCGCTTTCTAACCACTGAGGAGCCTGGGGGAAGAGAAAGCAAATGTGACGTCAGAGCATCTGCCTGCTCACAGTGAGTTTTCAGAACTACAGCAGTTCTAGACCGTATTGGGGTTATCATTTTTTTTAATCCCTCAATATATTATAGCTGTGGCATATTCAAATTATGTTTGTGTTTTCAGTAATCTTTATCGTTTTAGCCATGTTTTCAGGATTGTTCAATTTTTAATCTATAGATAGGAGGGAGTAATTTAATTTCCATTATGAATTCTTAAGAGTTGCCTTTATGTATTTCTTTTTTATGCCCAAGTTGTTTGATATCTATATTAAATGGAGAAAAAACCTTTCTTGAAGAATCTGGTGAACTACCACTTAGTTTGTGGGGTCACAAGAGTTCTTCTGGGCGGGCATCACGACAGACAGATCTGCCACCCCCACCCTCGTTCAGCCCTCATGAGTGGACCCCTGTGCCCACACGCCAGCCTGCAGACCCCGACTCTAGCGGTGATGTCTCTGCACTGTAATTCTTTACGCACATCTCTTCCCCCACCACTAACCTAGGAGTTATTCGTTGGTCTTTTCATCTTTGTATATATTCAGCCTATCACAGGGATAGGTTCTCAACGAATTTATGTTGAAACAGGGAAGTGAAAGTCTTGAAATAACTGAGAACTTAGAAAATGTTATTTCTAAATAAAACATTGTAAATTGTACTCGATTACAAAATGAACTCGTTAAAAATCTATTTAACCTCAATCACTTATCACATGTGTGCAATAAAAATATTAGAAAATACTAATTTTCATGAAACTAAACCAAGCTTATGAAGTAATAATCTTTTCTTGATCTGGAAAGTTAACGCTCAAGAAAAATGTATCTGAGAAGAGGAAGCAAGGATGAGAGAATCACAGAAACCACATTGTACTGACTCGTAAAATACGCAGTGAAGATGGACAGCTGCACAGTAAATCGAAAGGGACTCTGGGCGGCCTAAACAAGTGCCCTTACTTCTTTTGTTTCCTCCTGCAGCAAAACTTTCGGCTTTCCTATTCCTTACTTTAGACATGGCACTAGAAATATTTCTACATGTGACAGCCGCCACAAAGGTCTTTCTCTCGGGGGCAGGGGGTTACGCACTCACAAACAGACTGACGTGGGCCGAGACACAAGAGAGGTTTCTTTAAATAACTGACGCAATGAAGAGAGAAGGTGATTTAAGAACACTGCCTGTGAACGTCCCTGCAGGAGAATGGGGGATGCAGCGACAGGGCATGCCCTGATGCCAACAACATGGGGACATTGAATTGCAGGGGGAAGGAAAGCAGGTACCACCGCCGAGTCCTACGTTTGCAACAAATGCGGGACAGTCACATGGAACAAAACCAGTGCAGAAATGCTTTCATGGCAGTGATGTTGGAGTATGAGTCTACACATCATGAGGTCGGGGGGACTAAATGAGTATATCTGGGAAGCATCCTGCCTGGTACAGCGAGTGTCACAGGAGTCCAGCAGTGTGCCAACTGTGTTATATGCCTCATTTTGCTTAATTTTCTACAACACCTAGGAGACACAGTAACTTTCTCCCCCATTTACAGCAAAGAAACTGTGGCTCAGAGACTGAAGCCACTGTCAGTGGTCAGTTAGTGGCTGGAGACCCCAGGAGATCCAGGAGTCCAGCCCATCCCTGGGTGTGTCCACTGCGCTCTATCCAGCCTCTGTGAGTGGTCCTGTTCATCTCAACACGTGAGGATCCCCAAACACATCTCTGGAGTTTCATAACTTAGAGATTGAGTTCCCGCCCTCGGGAGCATAGTTCTGTCTAAGGGCTAGGAAACTGTCGCTTGGCTGAGCTGGAGGACAGGAGGGAGCAAGGGAAGAAAAACAGGCTTAAAATATTTTGAGATAACAAACTCAGAAGTACAGACTTTTTGGAGCACATTTCAATATAAGAAATACCCATAACTTTGTTTCTCTTAATAGGATTAAGTGTTAAGTGTAAGCCATCATGAACCATCCTCTTAAATGTTGATCCTCTAAGGAGAAAAAGCTTTCTTTTGTGCTGAGAAGAGCAAAAGAGAACATCAATTAAGTATTCTGACTGTTTCATTCTCTTTTCCACATCTTGCTCCATTGGCCTAACTGGACAAAGATGATGTAACAAGAATAACCCCACTGCACTGCTGCTACCGACCGGTGCGTGGGTCTGCTTTGCGCTAATGTATAAAATAGTATATATTCTGTGATCTACTAGCTTAAAACGAAGTTCTTATTTCAAGAGGATTCATCCTAATTACCGTTACTTGCTCATTTATGTTTCGTGCCTACTTCCCCAAAGGAGTCCCCTAATTACAATCTGACAAGGAGGCAGATTTGCTTCCAACCTGCCAGTGGTGGCCGACAGCTTCTGTGGGGCAGGAACACTCCAGTCAGTGTTTCCAGTATGTTAGAAAGAAATTCCAGGCCAGCCCTGTGGGGCTAGAAAGTCTAGGATTAATCTGCTACACCCATCCCTAAGGAAATCATACAAACTACACAAAGCCCTAGCTCAGGGTGAGAATCTAACAGATCACAGGCCACTCGCTCTTGCACTAACATTAACTCAGCTGGTTTAAAAAGATTTAAAAAAGCCTACAAAAATATTGTATGTTTCTGAGATAATTTTCTTTCCCACCAACACCACCGACTGAGACAGAGAAGCTAGTAGAGCAAAATGTGTTCCCAGCCAGTTTGCACATGATGTGGGGTAACCTTGCGTAAATGACTCAATGGAAAAGAGTCGCCCTGAACACAGGAAGCACCTTGAGTGACAGGACTGTCTTTTCTTTCCTGAGAGGTAGAAACAAGCTCCACACTCACATAACCTGGAAGGAAAGGACGCTGCTCCTAGTTTCTTCTTCTTCGGAAAGAACTTACAGAGGATGAGACTAGTGGATTGAATTACTACGGTTAAACCCTCACAAGAGCCACTAGCAGCAAGGGGCCCCAGGGGCTTCCTCCCCCGTCACGATCCAGGGAACACATCCTCTCTCTGAGTTTTCTGCTTTCTCAGAATAAGATTGAAAAACAACAGGCCGAGAGTCCAGGAAACAGAACAGTTCTCTAGCTGTCACTGTGGCATGTAACTAGTGGTTGACAAATATAATGCATAATTCAAATAAACCTTTGCAAAGAAAGTACAACACATTCTGTAGTACTGAGCCAATGTTACATACATTTAGTTAATGAGTTACTCTAAGGCTTACCCATAGATTTTTAGAAAAACCAAAAAGAGAAATTAACCAGTAGACACACAGTCAAGATTTCATCTATCTGACTTGTTTCACATGCCAGGCTGTGCGGACTGCCTGCCGCTGCGGAAACTCTCCAACGAGTAGAGAATGCGGGGCAAAGTGACACACAGGGAAGACCCTGTCGGACAAAAATCAACAAGCACGAGCATGAGGCCCCGGGACCGCCTCACCTCGGTCGGCAACTCCAGCCAGCGGGTGGAAAAGCAAGAAGCAGGTTTGGGGACCTCTCCCCATCGGCCCTGCCTGGCCCTCTCACCTCCTCTCTGCTGACGTCCATGTTCCACACTGCAATCCCGCCGTCCGAGGAGCAGGAGACCAGCTGCCTCGTGAGCTGAAGGTAACACAGCGACTGCACCCGGTCACTGCAAACAGCACACACACAGTCACGTGTCTCAGTGTGGGAAACGCAGAAACCATCCCCATGCGGGCTCCAGTCTCTCCCCTCACTGGAATCGCCAACTGGCATTTTATCCCTGACTGTTTGGTATGGTAATCTGCACCCCAATATAAACTTTCATTGGTATTCTGTAACTTACTACACAGAAAAATAGTTTCTATGAAATAAACACTATTATTTTCCAATCAGTCATTAAGAACTGCAGGTCAGATGAGGTGATGACTATGGTTTTCTGGACCAGTCACCATGATTCCTTTTCAGGTGCACAAGAATGTTTCTGAACAAGTAGGTAAATCTTAAAGGGTGTGTAAGTCCCTTACTGGAACATAATCCATGAGAACACGTAATCGAACACATGGAGATACTGGTGGGCACGCACACACGTGCAGTCACACACGCAGACACACACTGATGGGGTGAAGAATCTGCCCCCTCTGGACGCCCTAGGAAACCATCTCCAGACACGCAGGCTTGTGTGGAGAACCTTCCCTTTCCTTGGCTACTTTTCAGCTTGATTCTGCTCAGTTAACAGTGACAGCCTAACCAAAAACAAGGGGGGAAGGGTTCCTTTTCCTTTCAAGACTAGCCAGCAAAAGCCTGAGTATTAGTGTCATAGCTTAGGTGAATGCAACTGTGTCAAATCAAACCTTACTTCTTAATGAAGTACCCTTTAGAATTTAAAAAAAAAATGAGTAAGGCATCCAGTTCGGGAATGGCTTAATAGCACACTGCACGCAATCTTTCGTGGTCCGAGTCCTCACTCGTGGTATCTAATCCACGTCTGCCTCCAGCAGACGTTTCAATGTGGGTGACTCCTTGGGAGAGAAAGGTGGCAAGTGCTCTTTGGACCAAGAAGGAAGAAAACCCTGGCCTGTTTTTGCTACAAAACACCAGGCGCTCAGGACGAACAGAAAAGCAGTTGGAAGCAGACCCAGTGAGCCCTGCCGAATGGCCATCTTAAAAGATGGGGTTTGGAGAACGTGGTCTCAGAACACTAACGCCTCCCGCAGCTCGCCCCGGCTCAGACTCCTCCCCCCTCCCGCAGACAGCCACGCACTGATGGCCTTGGAGCAAGAGCGTGCGGCCTTTCCTCCCTCCGATGTCCCACACGATGATGCTGTTGTCAGAGGCTCCTGAGAAGAGTAACCGTTGAACAGGCTCCCACCAGAGGCAGGCGACACCACCTAGGGGCGAGAGAGGGAGGGGAAACATGAATCTACGTTAGGACATACACATCTGATAGCAGAAGACCGATCTAGGACCAGCTGAGTCTTTAAGTAAAACATATCTTCTTTGTACAAAGGGGCTTTATCGTGGGTCACAGAGAAGACACAGAGCATCCATCATCCCGAACTGCAAGATTAGGATTTTCAGTTGTCCATCAGGCTACTTTGAACTCAAAGGTGTTTAAAGATTTTCCTTGTCTACATCAAAAAATGATAAGGCAGCTGTATATGAGGGTTAGTTAAGAAAGAGCTTTTGAAGAGAAAAAAATAGCTACTAATATTTCATGAGAAAAGGCAGTAAAGTTTTCCGTGGTTATCTTATATAAGATAAAAATCTAGAGTACTCTGGGTCTCTGGGACCTTGCAGGTGTTTTAGTCCAGAATGCCTATGCTTAAGAAAATTAAATTATGTGTCTCAGAAAGAAAAAAAAAAGATCTGTAGTATCCTTTTCACTGTCTCTTTCCACAGTGACAAGCAATCCACACAATTATGCCAGAGAATTCAGGTAAAAAATCCAAACCCTGCATTTTACAATTCTATACTGGCTAAACTTATCAAATTTGATACTGTTGGGAAAAAAATCTTTCTTTCTACAGATTTCCGTTTCAACAGATCTCTTCATTGTTCCATTGATTACTGCTTGCCCAGAAAAATATTATTAATAAACTTAATTAAACTGAACCAGTCACACAAGCTAATAATATTTTGGGGGAGTATATATAAAATTGAGAAAGCCATAGTCAAAATTATGAGACTAGCTTCTCACAGACCTCAACAAAAGTGAAAAGAGAAGTATTGTGCAAAAACCGGCTTCGGGGATCAATTCTGCAGAAATCCTGACCCTGGGTGACCCTGTGCCCCATGAGCTACAGCTGGAGGCCTAAGAGGATACAAGCAAGCGCCTTCTCTGTGAACACTGCTCAGTAGTTATCAGAATCGATTCGGCCCTCAGCAACGCAGAGGACATTTAAGAGACCAGGGGTCATGAGACCATGAGTCACAAACAAAAAGTGGCTTCTGCAGGGACTGAGCTTTCCTGCCCAGACTATTCAACCTCACTGTCCTCGGCTCCCTTCTCCTCTGCAAGGTCCCTGATCTGTTAGACTCATTTTAACTAAACTAGGTTAGCTATGGAGGACATTTAATTTGCCATACTTAAAAAACTATCTTCATAAACAAGTCCAACATTAATTCCTTCAACAAAACCCCAGTTCTTCAGTCTGAACCAGATGGCCTCACAGCTTCTAATTTATTACTCAATATAGTCAATTGAGTTTTTTTGACTTGATATATTGAGTTTATTTATTTATTTTTTTATTGAGGTATAATTGATTTACAATGTTTCAGGTGTACAACAAAGTGATTCAGTTACACATATATATTCTTTTTCAGATTCTTTTCCATTATAGGTTATTACAAGAAATTGAATATAGTTCCCTGGGCTATACAGTATTTCCTCATTGTTTCTCTATTTTATATATATAGTGTGTGTGTATATTTATATTTATATTTATATTTATATTTATATTTATATTTATATTTATATATAGTATGTATCTGTTAATCCCAAACTCCTAGTTTATCCCTCCCCACTGCCCAGCTGATTGAGTTTTAAAACCTTTCCACAAAGCTTTGCCAAATCAGCAAACTACAGAAATAACAGAATTCCACCCAGTCATTCTTTCCCTTCAGTCCCTCCCCAGGGGATATTTTCCAAGTAGAGAGAACCAGCCTACACATTTCTTCTAACTTTACTGACCTACCAGGTCTTGCTCAATGCCCTAGAAAGTGACAAATTTAAAACAGCAATAACAACAGTCTTCTAAAAGTCTTACCATTTATAAGACATTTTAAAAGGTCTTCTGAAAATAATTTGATTGAAAAAGGTAGACAAAACAGAAAGTATTACCCACACAAGCAATCTGGAAGGGATTTTGACAAAACGAAACCTAACCCAACCCCTTGTCTTCACTTAGTCCTCACTCTTCAAGATCTTTCTGAGATTGAAATCCCATATCTGGACAATCAAAATGAAATCTGACAGATCATAAGGAGTTGATCATTCATGAAGCCACAGAGCTGAGAACTAAATTCGAGAGCCCCAATTAAGTGAAAACCGGGGGTGACTACACAGCCTACCTTCATGTCCTTTAAGGGCTGTAATAACTGAACAGGTGCTCTGTTCAAGCTTCAGCAGGGTGATCTGTCCAGAATAGTCTCCAACAAAAGCATACTGAGTATCAAAATCGTATCTGTGGAGAAGCAGTCAAGGATATACACCACAACCCATCTCAAAGTTATAAAACAGAAAATGCACATTTTAAAGAGAATAAGCACAAAATCTAAAACTATGAGAAAAGAAAGACCCGACTGAAAAGCACACATGTAAATATTGAAGGAAAAAATGTTTTAAGCTAGAATTATCAGCGAAATTAATATTCATTCAACGAGAATTCACTGAGTACTTGTTACCATTCCAACCAACATCCTAGGAATTGGCAATAAAAAAGATAAGAGCTGATAGAGAGGACAGACATAAGAGCAAGTAGGTATAACCCAATTATCATAAAATGTTAAAAAGTACAATACTTAACAATGAAAACAGCAAGAAAGAACTGGGAGAAAATGGCTATTCATGAAATAGCTCTAGAAATTAAATACAGACATGAACCCATGTTTCTTTTGGGCCCAGATGATTGAGCTTTAAGTGAAGAGGATGGTTTACTTTAAATTGCTGTGGAGAGCTTAACTTTAATCATCCGAGGGGCAGTTATCTGGGGTGGTAGTAAATTTAAAATTTAAAAAATATATGAAGTATTGGTAACGATTCATTGCTTTCTCGGTCACTTTGTGGCCATAGAAGTCGGTGGCAGATTAGCAGCTCATACACAAGAGGATAACTACTATTTTAATTCCAAAACACAGGGCACAGTGAGGACTGCAGGCCGGGCCATGACTTTGTGATTCTGGGACATTTTCTATCAAGGCGTGTGAAGGCCCACCACGTAACAGAAAAACTGATTTAGCACGTGACACATCTAATTATTCAGCACATGACACATCTGAGAATGTTTCCCTTGTTTGATTCTAAAGTGTGCCGCGCGTGTTAAACGTCTCATGCTGTGCACGCATTTGTGGCAAACATTTTTTATGAAGGCTTTCAATGGAAGAAAGGAATTCTACTTCACCAGACGTCCAAGTCTGAAAGAGAAATGACCGTGGGGTAACTGCCTGTCGAGGACAGCCCTGAGCTCCCGGTCACTGAGATACACAGCTCCCACGGCAGCCTTAAGCAAGAGCAAGTGCTATGTGAAACAAATTTCATAGAAAAATTTTAGAGCAGCAATTTCTGAACATTTGGGTGATCCTGAGGCACCCCTGGGAGCATTCTAAGGATTATGAACTCTCTCCAAACACACACCAAAAAACTATAAAATTCCTTGTAGTGCAGGTATGAACTTCAGGATCACAGACCGTTAGTACATTTTCTTGCAGGGTCTGCAAATAATCTAATACTAGAAGATCCATTCTTTTTTTCCCCCTTTCTTTGTACAACACAAAGTTTTTTCTTTCACTCTGAAAATCCAAAAAGTGAAGGGAGGAGTTCGCATTAGTGAGGTTTAGGCTTTTCAAGATTGTGTTAAAACACATACAGCACCTCCCACCAGAGAAAGGCAATTCAATTAGTTATTTTTTTTAATAAAACAATTTTATACTAAAGAAAAGCAGAGAGAGAAATTCTTCGATTTTATGTGAAATATGTAGAAATCACTGAGTCTTTGGATCTCCGTTAGCAATTTGTGATCAGATTCTCAATCGCCCACTGAGACACGAGGCGCGAGGCAGGAGCCGGTCCCGCCGGGGGAAGGATACTGTAAACACGACGCCCAGGAAGAGAAGAAGTGCCTGCCCAGCATGTTCCCGCTGCGGGTGCACATCCAGCTGATGCACTTGTCGTGGCCGGTGCTGATCACCCACTCCGAGGCCAGGCTGAAGATGATCGCGGACACCCGGTTCTGATGCGCTGCGGGAACAGAAAGGGGAAGTCTGCGCCTTTCAGGAAGAAATGCCTCATTCAGAACCTAGTCTCCGTGAGGGAGAACTGAGGCTGCCCTTCTCCAACTGGTCGACTTGCAGACTCACTGTCTCAACAGTCCTGCCCCGAAAATGCCTGCACTCTGAAAAAGCTTCAGAGAACCTCTCCTACTCCAACCCCGCGACCTCAGGCTCTCCGGGGCCTGCCCTCTGCCCCCCTATAGGGAAGACAATCAAAAGCTGCAAATCATTAAAGAGTAAGGCTCTAGAGGGATTCAAATAACGCACCGAAGAACGGATGAAAAACACACACACACAACTTAACTATCAGTGAGTTCCACAAGGAAAGCAGCAGTTTTTTCTTAAAAGAGGTTTTTTTTTTTTGTTTATATCTTTAGTGTTTTGACCCTTCAGAAATCACTGGCATTGTAAAAAGAGCAGCTGAAATTTGAAATTAAAAATAATGGAAGCATTTTTTTCCTAAAATAATTTGTGTGTAACTTTTTATTTATAAGACAAAGCATTTGTGAAGTTCTGTATTCCAAAATAATAGCTGAGAATGAGGAAGGCTTCTACTACCTAACTTCTGGAATATTTCCAGGTCATTTGTAAGCCACACCAGGGCAGTGACCTATCTACCTTATCTGGTCCAGGATCTTGCATGCAGCAGGTGTTTAATAAATGCCCAGTCTGATGAATGAAGTCAGAGGCTAGACAGAGACACCTCTGACCTTGCTCCCAGCTGTACAGGCTGCTTTGGAATAGCGGGACTCTGTCTTATAAATTAATCAGAAAACAGTGCAACCCCCTGGGAACATGGGCAAAATCATGAACAGATATTCAGACAACATGACAAACAGCCAACGTTTTAAATAAAGCCTAAATGATTTCAAAATTGAGAACTATTTTGACTATCAAATTAGCAAAAAAAAATTTTATAAAGAGTAAGATTTAATGAACAGGCGCTTGCAATCACGACTCATGGAATTGTAAAAAATTTACTATTGCTGGAAAGACTTTTGTGAAATAAAGTATTAAAAAAAGTTTTTAAGTTTGACCCTATTATCCCACTTTTAGGAATCTTTCTTAAATAGAAGTAATCAGGGTTACAGGACTGGAGTCAGAGTAACCATCAAGGACACACACACATATGTATATGCATATACATGTACAACTGAAATAACCCACACTCACAGATACCTATGCACACATACATATAACATGCACCACCGTATACGTTAGTATGTGTTACCAAAAAGGAAGCAGTACACATTTTCAAAAACAGAAGAACGGTTAAATTAACTCATACATGCAACCAATGGAATAGTATAGAAAACTTTAAATGTTAATAAGTGGAAAAACGATGGTAAATAATTCTGAAGAGCCAATAGTCTCTCAGATAACTGAGGTAACAGTACTTTTAAAAAGTTAATGTGGAAACCTAATTTTGATCATAAGACACAGTGTCCCAGTTTTGTGCGTGTGTATCTATGTGTATGTGTGTGCAAGCATATATGTATGTATTATGATTACCTGGATAGGTCTTGATAAAGTTCATTTTATTAAAATCTTCAGAAACGTGAAATTCCTAAAAGTAAACACATGCAATAATAAAGCAGTTACGGTTTTAAAAACAACAGGAACTCAACGTTCAAAAGGAAGTAAAACCCAAAAATGGCTACTACGAGCCTTGAGACTCAAGATGAGCTACGTAAGAACAACTGGGAATGGCTTCTTTCATTGGTCCTGTCCTTTTTCATCCCATTTCTTTTGGAACCAGACAAATAAAGAAATGCTGCTGACCAGCACAGTGTTTTTATCCAACTTTTCCCCTGCAAACGAGAGCTCTATCCTTCCTCTCCAACTGCAAAGGCATCATCCTGTTAATTTTGCTCTCTTGGCTTCACTAACAAATCCTCAAGATGATACATATCAAGCAAAACAACAAAACCATTACTAACATAGTTCCCTGCACCAGTGAAAAGAAGACATTGGGTATCTGAAGCAATGGAAGGGGAAAACTATACGTATTTAATATAGAAACACACAGAAAAAAGGAAATTTAGAGATTGTGGGTGATTTTCTTTTTTTATACTCCTATATTTTCCAAAATTTGTATAACCTATGTAACACTTTAGGAAAAAATTAAAAGCACATACTTCTTAATGAAAAAATGAGCTTCAACATAAAACTGAAAAGATAAAACTCTAAAGAAAAAGCATTAATCAAAAATTCTACTAATCAATGCTAAATTCATAAGTTCTTAAGAGTCTAGATAATACAAACATTATGAATTATTGATTGATTAGAATGAAAAAAAAACCCACAAAGGAATACTGTTTTCTTGTTTTCCATCTTGGTTTAACAAAGTATAACAATGTACCAGAGTATTTTACATATACTAATCTATGTTGGGGGAAAGAATCAATAGATCAATGCTAACTAGTGATAAACTGGATTTACACTGAAGAGCTATAAGTGTTTTTATACACCATCCTGTAACTGCAGAGAGTACCCCTGAACCAGGAGCCACAAGAAGGGTCCCTAGAGAATTAAGTGTATGAACACTGTCACCACTGAGAAGCTGAGACTTGCCCTCATGGCTTCTTGCTATATATGCAGATGCACATTACCATAACAGTCCTATAAAATCTTTAGAAAAAGAAACACGAGAACACTGGCATTTAATACTAAATAATGTATTTACAGCAGCCTCAAGCCCCAACCCCGCAGCCCCCAGCCCTCGCCACCTGCCCACAGCAGAGTGAACTGCTTAAGCAGAGAGAGCCTGTCTTTGCTCCTAGCTCTTTCCTTCTTGGCTCTTAAACACAGTCAAGGCTTCTCCTTTAATTTAAAAAGCAAAACAAACAAGCAGAAGACGACAAAACTCCCTTAACAATACTACAACTTTCCCTGCCCCCTTCTGTACAGATCAGCACACGCTCGCCCACTCAGGCTTTCTGGCTCCTCACCCCAGTCACCCTTCAGTCCACTGCGCCCCAAGGCACCACCCCCACCCCCCAAGGGAAGCTCTCCCTGCAACCGCCAGCTGCTGTCTAACTGCCATCCCCAAGGTCGCGCTCAGGTCCTGGTCTCATCCTCTCTGCCTCACCTGAAAGGCCTGGCTGGGCCTCCTCTCACTTTGTCCATTCTTTCTCTGTCTCCCCTGTGGGTTCCCAGTCCCCTGACTTTCTCTTACAACATGTTGATATTCCCCAGGGAATGTGACCTGGGCCCTCTGCTCTGCTCACCCTACCTGCTACCTCTGTCCCCAGTAAGAGCAGTCATCTCCACTGAGTCTGAAGTCTGGAGGACTCCCCACCCCAGCCCAAACCAAGCCCCTGAGGTTCAGGCCCATGAGCCCAGCTGTCAAAGCTGGACGCGTACCTCTCCCCTCAAATTCAGCATCATTTCTGTCTCAGGGAGCAGCTAACCGTTCACCACCATCCTGGCTAGAAATCTGGAGGCCACCTCATTAGCACTGCTCTCTATTAAACAGCTACATCTAATCAGACATCAAGCCCTACTGCCCAGACAGTCCTTGAGCCATCACCTCCATCACCGCCCCAGTGTGTCACAGTCTCACACTGGGGTCCTCATCAGCCTCCTAAGTGGCATCATCACTTTCAGCCTTGCCCCCTACAAGCCGACCTTCCACGTGTCAGCACACGAAGCTAACAGGACAGACACCTGACCATTCATTCCATCCTCCCCCTGCTTAATGCTCTTTAAGGGCTCCCCATCGTGCAGTGACCCCCTAATGCACTTGACCCTAAGGGTCACTGCAAGGACTTGCTGAAGCAGAGATTCCCAGGCCCCTCCCTGGTGATTCTGAAGCTGCGGGTCTGGCCTGGAGCCAGGGAACGGATATTTCAGTAAGTTCCCTAGATGATCCATATGCCTGACTCTACAAGTTTGGGCAACTCAGCTCATACAGTGTAGCCTGGGCTCCGGAATAAACACTCAAGGATCACCACTTCCACTTCCCCTTCTCCCCTGCTGGCTTCCCCATTAACCCCACTATAATCCGAGCCATTCAGGACTCAGGCCTGGGCCCTGTCTTGTCTCATTCTCTCCCCACATGATCACAGCTATCCTTACAAGGGCTTAAAGACGCCCTGTGTGCAGACGACTCCCCAGTCCAGGCTCCCACAGGACTCCAGGCCTGCAAATCCAATGCCAACGTCACATCGCCACCAGACGCCTCACTGGTATCTCAGCTGGTTCCTCGTTGTCCTCTTTCCCTCCAAATGCCCCCTCTCCCCACATACCCCTAAGCCCTTCTCTTTTCAATAAATGATACCACTCTCCCCCAGTTACTGAAGCCAGAAACATGGCTGTCACCTGACTCGCTCCTCGTCCTGCCCTCCCCACACCCAGCCTGTCACAGATGTATCTCAAGTCATCTGCTTCTGTCCATCATCATGGCCACGCCCTCACCTGGACGGCTACACACCTGATGTCCCCACCTCCACTCTTCCTGGCCCTCAACCCACTCTCCACCGAGCGGCCAGAGCGATCTTTTAAACATGTGAATTAAATACTGCCATTCTTCTGTGGAAACCCCACGAGAGCTTCCCACAGCATTTACAACGAAACTTAAAACTTCACCCAGACCTGCACGGCCCCCGTGACATGGCCTCAGCCCGCTTGTCCCATCCGCCCTCAGTCCTGCCCTGTCTCTTAGCTCCATCTGGCCAAGATGATGTCCTCCGAGTCCTCAGACACAGAGACCTTCCCACCTGGAGTCCTCACGGGTACATTCACTTCTGGAACACTTACTCTGACTCTGCCCGGCTGCCTCCTGCCCACCGTTCAGGCCTCAGCTGAATGCCACATCCTTGGGGCAGCCCTCCTGACGATCCTGTTTACCAGGGGCAGGGCCACAGACCTCTCTGGCTTCCCTCTTACCCAGCTCACTTCTCCACAGCACCAGCACCTCCCAGCCATCGTCTAGGACCTGGCACATGCACAGGCCGGCCTTGCCTCTCTCCAGGCCACTGCAGCCACCAGGTCTGTGTTCTCATAGCTCTGTGTGCACGCTACGGCTGTACTCACTCACCACATCATGGAACCCCACTAGCTACATTTTACTCATTGTTTCGATTCCCAGGTCTGTAAAACAGTACGACTCAAAGTGCGGTCTATGGACCACGGGTCCTGATGAAAGAAGGAGAGAAACAGGGAATGAGTGCTCAGAAACCTTACAGCAATTTAATACTGTTATGAAATCCAAGCAGATAAAACCAGTGAATTTTCTCACTCAACAATATCCAAAATACCAATCCAACAAACTAAATTCAAAGCAAAACCGAAGGAAAAAAAATAATACAGAGTTGAAATAAATTATCACAGAATAGAAAAAACAGAGAAAATCAATGAAATGAAAACTGGTTCTTCGAAAAAAATCAACAAAATTGACCAAAATTTAGCTAGAGTGATGAAGAATAAAAAAAACTCAAACTACTATAATCCAGGAATGAGAAGGGCGACATTACTATTAACCTTATGGAAATAAAAAGGCTCATAAAAGGCTGCGGTGAACAATTACACGGCAATAAGACAAGCTAGATGAAACAGACAAACTGCCCAAAAGACACAAACAACAGACAGTGGCCAAAGAAGAAACAGAAAACTTGTAACAAGTAAAGAGATTAAATCAGCACTCAAAAAACTTCCCAGGACAAAAAGCCCAGAAAGGACCAGATGGTCTCACCAGTGAATTCTTCCAAGCTGAAAGTCCGAGTCTCTCGCAACTCAACAATAATAATACAAAAAAACAATTAAAAATGGTCAAAGAACTTGAATAGATATTTCTCCAGAGAAAATATACAAATGACCAACATGAGAAGATGCTCAACAGAGCTAGTCATTTGGGAAATGCAAACCAACACCACAGTGAGCTACCACTTCACAGCCACTAGGATGTCCATGATAAAAATAAAACAAGACAAAACCAGAAAATAAAAAGCGTTGGTAATGATGTAGAAAAATTAGAACTCTTAAACATCACTGGTAGGAATGTTAAATGGTACAGCAACTTTGGAAAACCGCCTGGCAGTTGTGCAAAAAGTTAAATACGGAGTTACCACGTGACCCAGTAATTTCATTCCTAGGTATGCACACCCAACAGAATCGAAAACTTAGGCTCACAAACTTTTACGCAACTGTTCACAGTGACATTATTCATATTAGCCAAAAAGTAGGAACAACCCAAGTATCTATTAACTAATGAATAGATAAACGAAGTGTGGAATATCTCTATAATGGAGTGTTATTCCACCACAAAAAGAAATCAATTATCAATTCAAGCTACAACACAGATGAAACTTGAAAATAGTACGCTAAGTGAAAAAAGCCAGATATAAAAGGCCACACGTATGGTTCTAGTTACATAAAATGTTTAGAATAGGCAAATCTCTGGACTCTGAAAGCAGATTAATGATTGCCAGGAGCTGGAGGAAGCGGGAATGCAGTGACTACTAACGGATACAGAATTTCTTTTTTTTGGGGGGGGGGGGGAGGCTGATAAGAATGTTCTGGAATTGGAGTATGAATAGTTGCATAATCTTGTAACTATACTATAAAGCCACTGAACTGCATACTTTAAAATGATGAATTTTATGGTATATGGATTACATCTCAGTTAAATATATGTATATATACAAACACACAATTAGATCCACAAAGACACCAATCCATAATAAACTGAAAACTTAAATACCTGGTCCTTCACCATGTATGGTTTGAGATGGTTTGAGGAGCACTGCATCTAAGAGATCTATGAGTTGTTGGCTGAATGACTGGTTCCTAATCTTGTTCTCCCTCCACCTCCTGTCTCACTCACACGTCCCCTTCTCCTTCATGGGTCAGGGATGGCGGCTGCTACAGGGCTCATGTCCCCTGTATAAAGACTGCTTTCTGGGCGAGCCTGAGCACCAAACCAGCAATCATGACAGCACTGAGAGCCCCACGGAACTACAGACGGCCCCAGACTTATGATGGCTCATCTTCCGATTCTTCAGTCTTAACGATGGCGGGAAAGTGACACACATTCAACAGAAACCGTACTTCGAATTCTGAGTGCTGATCTTCTCCCAGGCAAGCGATGTGCAGTACAGTCCTCTCTCGTGAAGCTGGGACGTGGCAGCCGCGGCTCCCACTCAGCCCTGCGACCACACACTTACAACCACCCTGGGCCACACGGTCATTCTGTTCTTCACTTTCAGTGCAGGGCTCAATCAATTACATGAGATATTCAACACTTCATTATAGAATAGGCTTTGTGTTAGGTGATTTTGCCCAACTGTAGGCTAATGTAAGGGATCTGAGCACACGTAAGGCTGGCTAGACTAAGCTATGAGGTTCAGTAGGTTAGGTGTGTTAAATGCACTTTCAACTTACGTTGGGTTGGTTTATCAGGAGGTAATCCCATTATAAGTCGAGGAAGATCTGTAGTTTAAAGTTAGACCCTAACTAAAATTGATCCATTTTTAGGCCTAAAACCTGTACTGAATTAAACATTTTCTATTACCAAACAATCAGGCACTCATGAACAACTTTATTTAAAATGTCCAACAGGAGTGAACAGGGGAGGTAACTATAACAAATACATTCCAGAAGCTACCTACCATCACGGCTCCGTTATCCTGGCCCACGAATATCCGTCTGCTATCATGATGGTAAGTCATAGCAGAGCAAGGAGCTGCCAGAAAGACAGAGACCACATTACAAGCCAAGCTAAACATGTCACTGAGCCATTGTGCAAAGGACAATACTAAAGAGAGCTATATGACCTAGATTTAGAAAAAGGCAAAAACATTTAATTTAAAAAAGTGTTATTAAAGTTCTTCCTGTTATTTTAGTTTAAAATTTTAACTTTAACAATCTTGCAAGTTATTCTGATAACTTTGAGTGAAGCAAGCCAGCATTAGTTTCATCTGACAGAAGCTCCTACCTGCTTCTGGAACGGTCTGAGGACCGGTGCTTACAGAGGGAGCTGTGCTCCCCAAACTCGGCAGGTCATCCTGCCCTGCCCCCTCCCGCATCACAGGTAAAACAGCAGCTGGCATCAGGGGAAAGAGGGGTTCCTAGCATCACAATTCCCTTTCCATGGCAAGTGAGCAAGCTGGGAAAGCCACTTCGGGATTAATTGTTTTTCTTCCCATGGTCAAAAAATGTTCCACTTTGTAATGACACATGCATATGACCCCAGCTTGTGGGAACTGGCGTTGTGGGGGGTAGATGTGGTTCTTCGTCCACAGCGGTGTCATGTGACTGGGACGGACCCTGCCTCTTCTCCTGCACACACCTCCAGGATCTACCTGTTCTTCCAGAAAGCATGGGCCAGAGAACGAGCTTCAGAAAGGAGAGACTCTAAATCATCTTCTGCTAGAAATCAGAATTAAAGTGATTTAGAAAATGGAACATTTCAAAAAAGAAATGTTTGGATTCACTTCAGCCTTAAGAAATTTAATTGACCAAGGAAAGAAGTGCATGCCAGGAGGGAAAAAAAAAAACCTGAGTATACTCTGAAATAAAACTTCTTACAAAAAAGTAAAAGAAAAAAATCTTATAAATGAAGTTACCATTTGAAAATAGTTTAAAGTTCTCTACGACGGTGATAGTCTTCACCAAAGGAAGAAAATAAACTACAATACTAGATTGTACCCAAAGGCAAAAGCATAGTTAGCTGCATTATCAGACTATAGAAAAGGGCTATTTCAGCTGCATTCAAAGAACTACCTAGTTCAACGGTAGATAACAAAACTGTACACAAAACAATTAGAACTGACTACATGTCTGTACACCCTCATCCATCACACTGATGTTTGAAATTATAAAGGAAGATCATGTTTAAGAATTATAACCACAGAGATACATGTATCTGCACACAAAGTGCTCTTTAATAACCATGCATAAAATTATCTTCACCAAATCAAATCTCTTTGATGATTTTAAAGATCCATTGTCGTCGCTTTGCTTGCTTTTCAGCTGGTACTAAATCTTAATGCTTTAGCTTTAAGCTTCTTTTCAATTCTTCTTATGCCCAGTCCTATACCATCCTTTACACAAGTATGTAAAAATCTCTCCTTTGTGTAAAAATTACAATGTGCTGACTAATTTTATAAAGTTGGAGAATTATCACATTTAAAAAAGAAACAAAAAAGGCTCCCTAGTTTTCTTGCTTTGTGTCTAAAAATGTCCTGGCTTTTTTCCTAGAAGGGAACCTTCTAGTGAGATCAGCAATACAATTTTTTTTAATGTGAATATTTGCATAGTTTTATAAATAAGCAAAACACAAATCATTTTTCAAATCAGTGGTGCCCTTTAAAAAGGCACCATTGCAGTCCAAAATCATATGCTTAAAACACTAGCTTAATAAACAAAGAGATCTTGGGGACACAGCCAGACTGTTTCATTTATGTGTTCCCTATGGCTGCTCTCTTACCGCAAAGGCAGAGGTGAGTATATTATTAGCACAGAGTCTAATATTTATGTCTGGCCCTTTGTAGAAAAAGCTTGTGGGCCTGCCCCACACTGCGGTGAGGAGCAGTTTTGGAGTCAGATGGGCATGAACTGGAATTCCAACCTTTGGCCCCAGTTTCCTTGTCTACTAAATGCTGAAAATACCATCCTTTGTATAGTGTTGTAATGATTTCATAGAATAATACCACCAAAAAAAAAAAAAAAGCATGAGGCACATAGCAGATACAGAAACTAAGAGTTCCATTTTTCTTCAGCTAAAGCAGATGTTGAGAGCTACTTTTGTTCCGTGAGGTGACACTGTGAAACATGGTTGGTGTGAATACAGCAACATTCTCAGGTTTTGCTTCCTGATCACCTCTGTCAGGCCACAGGCAAAAGTTTCATTTGGTGGATGACCACAGAAATGTCCTCACCGGGGTAATCTGCAGGTGGTTTTTAAATCCAACATGGCACTTTTCTTCTCATATTTTGAATTTAATTTTAAAGTAAAAGTCATCCTAAAACAGACAAGCAGTTATTTCTCATAATTCATTCATTCTGTTTCCTCCTGGCAGTGGTCCTGCCGTTTTACCAGGAGACATTACTCCAGCTGGAGGCAATAAAGAAGCATCTGGAGGCAGCCCGCTGTGCACGTGCACATACAGACATGAGGGTGTCATCCCCCACCACGGAGATGCTGTGACCTTTTCTAATTTTTACTCGTCTTTCCAGCCATAGCATTCTGGGAGCTACTTCCGGAGGGTATAATTAGGCCAAGGTGGTAAAGGATGGCAACAGAGAGAGCAAAGCCACGTGGCCAGGCCTGAAAGCCAGCAAGCGCGCACTGCTCCTGCTGGGTCCTGGTGCCCTGGGGGAGAAATCAATGACAAAGGTACCAAACATCTGGGGGAAGCACAAGCTGAGGAGTAACTGAACTAAGTAGGAGGCAAAAATCCATCTTGGCTTCTCTCTATCCTAAAGAGCATGAACTCCAAGGTTAAGGGCTAAAGCAGATGAAGCTGTGGCCAAAATATGAAGTGTGGGGGATGGAGAGGAGGGAGGAGTAACTGCAGGAGCATTAGCAAGACTGTCCACAGAGAAGACAAGCATTCCCCGGGCCGGGACCAGCGCCTCAGGCTGCTGCTTTCCCAGCTTTCCGAGCTATCCCTGGGCCACTGGAAGGAAGGAGTCATCCGTCTTAGAGAAGTCTTTTTTTTTTGGGGGGGGGGGGTAAAGGTTGGGCTCAGAGGCATAGGGTGTTCCCCCTTCCTCTGCCCGGCTTCAAAAAAATTCCAAAGTAAATTTATCAGAAGAGCTCTATAAACACATTGACTAAGACGTCGGCCACTTCATGTATCAGAGTAACCAAGGTTATGTACCCACAAACACACCTGGACACGGGTAACAGGAAGTACTACGGCTTGGCACAATAAATTATGATAAGGGTTTCAGATAGTTTTTTAACACGCTACACATATTGTAAAGTTTTATGGTTCCTTTTATAATAGCTATCTTTATACCTGCATTCCAAAAAGTGTATTTCATTTTCATTGCATGGTTTTCAAGACAGAGAAGCTGACCAGCCTGCCCAAGCCATCAGTGGAAGGTAGAACAAATGAAAATCCTGATCAACTAATAATTCTTTGTGAAAATGTTTATAGGAACTAAACCCTGCGTGTACCCTGGAATAAACGTGCAAATGAGAAAGTGCTAGCCAAGAAGGGACGTGCTGAGAAGATGACTCAAGCTGATTGTATGGAATCTGCTGAAAAACTAGCTGCTCCATGTTTGTGACAAACCCCACAGCCCTGGAATAACTCTCCATCTGGAACAACTGACAAGTGCTATTCTTTGGAGAACTTTAAAACAAGCCACCAAGCATGCCCCAGAGTCCTTCTCTTCCAGGGGGTCCTCTGAATATTGAAACCTTAACTGAGGAAAATCCCTCACTCAGGACCGAAACCACAAGGAAATCAGCAGCTAAGATGCCTTTCGTGCGGCCCCTGGGGGTAGCAGGACAGTCCCGGCGTGGGCCTGGGTGGTACCTGGGCATTTGTTTTCAAAAAAGGGTGAGGAAGAGGAGTGGAAGAGGAGGATGCAATGCTGCTTAGATCTGCAGGAAGGGTTAGAATTTAAATGTAATTTTATGTCACTACATCTCAAAGCAAACGCTTTATCTTCTGGGTTTATTTTTAGAATATATTTGACCACTGAGAAAAGTCTCCATTTAGAATGTGTTGTCACCTTGGACCAAATCTTCAGTAGCATCCAGAGTTTGTGCAGAAGTTGGACAAAAGACCGATTATGAAGGCGGGGGAGTGTTCAGAGCCCTCTTTTAGCGTCATTATCAGCTATTACCAAGTACAACGTCACCACTAATGTAAGTTGGCAAAATTAAGACAAAGGAAAATAGGGGGGAGGGGAATGAGGGCTTTTTCTTCTTTTTTCTCCCCCAGTTTTGCTCAAGTCAGCTTCAGTTAAGCCAATCAGCCCAGCCTCCTTTGCAAGAGAAAAGGAATTTTCCTTCAGTTTAACACGGACTTTCAGAGGCATTAGGCAACTGAGAGGCACATCAAGAAAATTGAACAGCACTTTCCAATTTGCCGTTCTGAAATCACCACAGACGTCAGAGACGTTTTTCTCCGGGGGAACAGTCCGGCTACTCACAGGCCATCGTGTGGTAAATGCTGGGCCAGTACTGCCCACTGTCTCTTTTCAGCCATACTCGGATGGTTCTGAGGAGAAAAGAAAAGAAAAAACAGTAGTCTTCAGTAATTTTATCTTCTTTTCTGCTCCAGGAAAACACTTATTTTAGCGTCATTACTATAGCCCAACTGACCTTATAAAGTTAATCAACTGGACAAAGTACACAAATGCACACACAGAGTATATGGTACACTACACTAGTCTATGTGCAGCCTATTGGCAAATATGTATACATATACACTGTGTACACGTACACACGCACAAATGATTTACAGTTACCTTCCGTATGACCATATATGGCAAGTTACACAGCAGACAGGCGTCCGGATTTCAAATAATTTTAATAATATGGAAACTGCTCATTATATGATGATATACAAAGAAAACAGAGCTGCTTCTCTTGGCAAAGACAAACTGCACACTTGGTCACTTGACCGAGCCAGATGAAGAGAGCAGCAGACATAAAGGGAAAGAACACGTTTCTGGGAACTGGGGGAGGCGTCCCCACGCCACAGCCACTTCACCAGTAATCCCCAGTCCCCCCGCCCTGGGAGGAAATGGTCCCCACACCAGTCTCCGGGCTCCACCTTTCATCAGAACCCACACAGGGAGATGAGGAAATCCTGCACACAGGCAGGAAAATGACACATGACCAAAAGAGCCAAAGTTTAATATTTTGGCTTGTCGCCCTGGAAGCAGTAAGGAGTATCCACTCACGAACCTCCCTGGTGCCCGGGCCTCTTCCTCCTCAGAACCCTTAGCACACAGGCCTTGGCCAGGCACAGCCCTGCTCCGCCCTGGCAGCGACTCCTAGCTCTCTCACTGTCCCTTACTGTCAGCTCTGTGGCAATCACGCCTGTATTCCTAGCAGAAACACAGATTCGGGCACACAGCCAGCGCTGAATTAACATTTACAACCTTGAACTAAACTACTGTAAGGCGAAATGTTGACGCTGTATGTTTCCATTTTATTTGAAGTTCAGGGCAAGTAAGACTGGTCTATGAGGATAAAAATTGCGATACTGGTTGCTTCTGGGGGTGAGGAGAGAATGCAAAAGGCTATGAGGGAACTTTCTAGGGAGGTGGTAAGGCTCTGGGGAGTTGGTGATATGGGTGTTCGCATCTGTCAGAACTTGCCCGGCTCTACTTAAGATCTTACAGATTATTGGAAATGGTAAAAGCAAATAAAGACCAGACGTTGACCTTCACGCGCCCAAATAAGCAAGACGACCGAGCAGCGCAGCAGGCATGATGCTGTTTCACGTGCGTGAGATCAGCCGTCTGTTCAACAGGCCCGCCTTCCGGCCGCTGCGCCCAGGTCACGGTGGAACCTCCGCCAAGCTGAATCACCCGGGACTTTTCCTCTACATCTCAGCCTGATCACAACTGGCCAGACCAGAAGTCAGAAACCAGGAGAGAGACAAATAGATCAGTGTGTGTCCAGCAGTTGAAACGACTGCTCTTGGTCACACGTTTTTCCATTTGGACTGGACAATCTTGTATATCAAAAAAAGGGAAAGAGTGGGGAGGGTATAGCTCAGGGGTAGAGTGTCTGCTTAGCATGCACAGGGGTCCTGGGTTCAATCCCCAGTACCTCCATTAAAAAAGGGCAGGGGGAGAATGAAGCCAACTTGTGGAGATAAACAGGAGAGCTGGAGAGTTCAGGTGGAGGGTCCTCGTGCCAGCTGCTCTTGAGGCCAAGCTACTTCCCTAGACTTGGGTTCTAAGAGGCAAGCTCGAGGTATTTCTGTCGTTTGCAATCAAGCAAGTGCCAATCCACAGTGTCTGCACAGCACACCGGGAAGACTCCCGGATGCAGTCTCTTATTGAAGCATCATTAAACAAACTCCTATGTAACAAGGTTCACAAGGCGAGACAATCAGGCAGACTTCTTCGTGAGTACCTATACTGTGACAGAAGGTCCAGGAAGTCCACGTTCACGTCCAAAATTAAAAGGGAAAGAAAGAGGGAGGTCAGACTAATGCAAGTATGAGCAGACCTATAATTTTTACAGTTTGGAATGTGACATCGTAAATCAAAATTTAGCACTCTTTGAGGTTAACATTTAAACCACTCTGTTACTACTTGTGGGTTCTTGGTTACTATTCATGATTATTTAGCTTTCTTCTTCCACAAACCTCAGAGGTGAAGACTTTTTCACGGTACAGATCTTTCTTGTTTGAAACCATTTAAATCAAGTTATGAAAAATACTTAATGGCAAGGGAAAATGTTCATGATATACTGTTAAATACAAAATGCAGTACAATTCCAGTTTTATTTTAAAATCGCACAATCTAACCAATCCTCTAGATCCAACTACCAATTTACAGGAAATGCAGAGAACCCAACAAACGCCCCCACGAAGGGTGCATTCAGCAAAAATCAAGATGGCAGGAAACTCTACAGACAAATGACCCGGTTTCTTCTATATAAAATTTGCAAGGGTGAAAAGCAGAGATGGAAAACCAGCCTACGACTAAAGAGGTTTAACAGACACATCAAGCAATCGCAGTGTGGAGACTTACTTAGATCCTGATTCAATCAAACTGTGACTATATGTATATTATTATGAAACAACTGAAAATATGAACATTGATGAGACGTTTGATTAAAAACACCATTCATTTCTTTAGGCTCATGCCTAAATGGTGTTGCAGGGTTTTGCTTGTTTTTTAAGAAGTAAGCAGCAATTCCTACCCAGGACACTGGCCCTTGTCTCTGTTCTCAGCATGCCTCCCATGGTCCAGCCCTCCTCACTCATGCCACAGTCCAGCCTCCTCTCAGGTTACCTGGTGGCCCTTCCCTCTGGTCCACTTCAGGCATGTCTCCTACTAGCTACACCTTCCAAGAAGCCATGATCCCACTGCCTCTGTGCTCAAAGCCCACCAGTGATTAATCTCAAATCAGGGGTTCAACTGATTCCAAGACCCAGACCCTGCATCCCAGCAAGCCGTCATCCTCATGTTCCCCAGATATGCCAAGCTCAGGGTATGCCCTAGGCCTTCAGGACCCACCCTACCAAGGACCTTTCTCTCCAGGCAGTAGTTCATCTGGGCAGCATACTGCAAGTTGGGTACCATCTCCACATGACCTCCCTCACCTGAAATAATCAATAGAAACTACAATGATGATCCTTAGGTCTGAACTACTAATACAGTATTAATTTTGTTGACTATATTTTATGTTACTTAATACAGAATGTTTACAGATACATTTCATTCCTTCAACATAGGGGATGAAACAGAAGGAGTTACAATAAATTAAGGGCCAACTCTCCTCTAAGCATTAAATCGGCTCAAGGATTCTACTGCACTTGCAAAGACAGTATAGCAAAGGCCAAAGCACGTGACGATCAAAGCATCATGCAGAACCTTCATTCACACAATATCTCAAAGGGCTTAAACCTGCTAAACCTGCTGTATCTGTTCCATCTTTTAAAGACCAGAATGCTGTCATATTCTAAAACCTCCCAAATCAATCTCAAAAGTTGTGGGTCAGGTAGGTAACTCAACAGAGGGTTCAGTGGCACATGCTCTTCCCCGTGTCCTCTTCAGAGAAGAGCTATTTCAGACGGCAGAGAAGTCCATTGTAAGTGGGAAGCCTTAAAGGTGTCTCTTCCGCCCAGTCACTCAACCTGGAAAAGCTCACATTTTAACTTCGCAGCTTCAGAATGATATATAAACTAGTCCAAGGTCAAAATGGGACCTACCTACTGAAACACAGAATTATTTCCTTTGGAGGACAGACATCAGTACTACCATTTGGTCAGCATCCAGCTGACACACTAGGAAATGGGCAAGACAAATTATCTATTGGGATTGTATTAAACAGAGTTGTATAATTTCTACTAAGTAATACAGAAATTTCTTTTGTACTGTATTCAGAATATGTCTCATTGGTTTAAAAAATGGTTGTAAAAACAGGCTTAAGTTGCACTATTTAAAAAAATCAACAAATTCCACAGTCCAAAAAAATGTTACTATTCAGTAAACTGGAGACAAAATCTACTATTCACAATAATACTGTTTAGTAATATTTTAGAAGAGCAAACTATTAGAAAACTCTAGATGCTATTAATACACCATGTGATCACCAAAGTGTCCAGATCAGATGGTTTTATTTTTACAAAACCACAATATTTTCTGCCTAGATGAATGTCTAAGCCACTCTCTGAACTGAGACGAAAACAGATTAACCGCTCCTTTAATATTCTGACAATGTTACACCCACTCACCGAAACTCATTTTATGTTCTTCTTGCTACTCAGTCTACCCATTTTTCTAGCAGAAGGCTTTTCTTTGATATTCCAAGATCATGTCAATCTGGAAAGAAAGTCTTTCCTTAAAATCAAAACCTTAGAAACATGTTCATCTTTGCCAAGCTCTATTTTTAAGTTATTTTAAAAAACAATAGTCTGGTATTTTTCCAAAAGGTACTTAGAAAGGAAATGTGTCATTTCTTTCAGAGCCTACCTCAGTGTTTGTCAAACTTCCTCATGCCGCTGCCATCCCTGGGGAGGGCTCTACCATCGGTCTCCTTTGCCCTCCTAGTTCGAGAAGCATGCACTTCCGTAGAGCTGCGAGGTTCCCCACGGACAGACGTCTTTGCGAAACAATAACGTGATACACACAAAACCCCTCTAGATGCACATCATGATCATGACCTTACCCGTCTCGTTGTTCAGTACGGTGAATGATTCACTTATTTTCACGATAAATGAAATGCCAAAGTTGGACTGTATTTCTTTATTTTAAACATTTCAGGCTGAAATGTGTTTAAAATGTATTGCTGGGCAGGGCTAAGCAAAGGAATGACTGAAAACAATAATGAAGTGCCATTTCTAGGGTTCTCATGATTTTTTTGCCAGTATTGTAATAAGAACTAATTTTTTGGCAAGAATTTTGCTCCATATAATGAGAAACACATTTCCTGCCTACTACGACTAATAATGATGGCAAAAATAACAACCATAAATTGATAAGAGAATTCCAGGCTTGCCAATGGATTCTGAAGACATTTTTTTAATAGAAGAAAAAAAGAACTATATATTTTTAAACAGTTCATATGAGCATTACTTAAAGGAGTAAAAATTGGGGGGAAACGTTAAATAATGAAATGGGTTAATAACACAATAATTCAATAGTTTGAATAGTCATTGAAATTAGTTATGAAAACCACAGAGCCATGAAAAAATGTTCATGAAATGTTAAGTTTTTTTTTTTAAAGCATAATATAAAATGATAGAACTAAATTCCATAAGCATGCTGAGTCAGGCGGGGCAGGGCGGGAGAGGAGGCTGATGAGGGGCAGTAGGAGAGAAGGGAGCACATCTGTGAAGCAGACAAGGACTCTGGCTCCTGGAGCGGAGCGGTGGTCCCCAGAGAAAAGATGAGGAGCAGCTGAGAAGCAGGAGGCCAGCAGGGCCACCAACAATTAAACACCTCCTCCTTAACCCTGAGGCACCTAAGGACTTGTTTTGTCTAATTTTCAAGAGCAGCTATCTCAAACTGTGCATGTCACAAGTGTACTCCCTCGGAGTGTGCCCATTAAATCTTTACCACTGAGAGCAAGTGAGGCTGCAGAGAAACAGGAGTCAGACCAGAGCTCTGGTACAGCGCAGGTACCAGACTGCGAGGCAGTTTCAAACAGGGTGCAGACAATTTCCTCTTCTCAGTGTGGCCGATTCTAAGGGCTCTGTGGTCCCTCACTGAGGATCTCTCTACCACGAGTCAGGCCTGGAAGTCTGGAGCATGTCGTGCCCCTGCGGAGTCTATCAGGGGACTCGATGCACCCACAGAAGTCAGTACAGAGGGGTGAGGAGGACCTGGACACAGCACTGGAGGTGCCAGGTGAACAGGGACTTGAGAGCATCAATCACTCCCTGGGAGCAGTGAGCAGGGATAGAGCCAGCAGAGCTGGGCAAGAAGTCAGGCACCGAAAGGCAGGGAAGACAAGACACCGAAAGGCACAAGACCCACTGGCCTGAAAGACACAAGGCAATAAACCAGGCCTCTTCATCAACATGTCTCCACTGAACTTCTTAAAGTTCACAGCAGTGAGCTGCAGTGGCCTAGACCTCCTGCATTCTACACACACACCAGGAGTCCAGAAAAGCTGTGATCCATAGAAGACATGACGCTGCATCCTCCTGGCAAAGATGACAGCTGAGGCCTCTGTTCTACACTTAGGGAGGCAGAAGCCAAGAGGGAAAAGTCCTGAAGCCAAACAAACCAACGTCAGCACTGGGGCAGCTTTTCTGACTCCGTCTACTTGTTCTGCCGAAGATGATGAAAATTCACATGTCAAAACGTTACCAAAGTAAGTAATACAAAGTGAAGCAGCTTTATATGGTAATTCATACATAAAACAATGTTTCAAGGCAATTCAGAAAACGCCACATTTCATCCTCCAGAGCAGGAACTCCTAAACAATAAGAAAACACGAAGTATTAAATTCCCTTTTTTCTCCAAATAAATACCAAATGTGGAAAAGTCTAGGTACAACTTCAAAGTTTTCACTTAGTTCAAAGAAATCCTGACGTCTTGGTTAAATAGGAACAATGATTCTAACAAACCTCTCACCACCTCAAGATCAACTTCGGTATGCCATACAATATGTAAGTGCTCAGGGAAGTAAACAACAGAAACGGGCTCGGTTCTTCACCCCTCCCTACCCGTGCCCTTACAATGTGATTCCATCAAGAGTGGAATCTATTTCTCTGACCTTGAATGTGTGCTGGCCTGTGACTTGCTCTGGCCAGCAGAACGTGGCTGTAGTGCTGGAGTGCCAGCTCTGAGTACAGAGGCCCTCTCTCGGAAGCCTGCCCCAGTTACAAGAACAAGAGGGGCTAGCGTGCTGGAGGATGAGAGGTCACACAGAAGAGAGCCCCACTGTCCCAGGTAAAGCCATCCTCCACCAGCCTGTGGCTAGCAAGCCACGTGAAAGAGACTGGCCAAGATGAGCAGGACCAACATACGTAGAAGTGAGCCTGGCTGTGACCAGGAGGACTGCCCAGGTGACTCACAGGCTCATGAGCAAGGATAACATGAATTTTAAGGTGATTTGCTACATAGCAATAGCTAACTAATACAGGGCTTTCTGTTCCAAATAGTATATCTTCCATAATACTTAGGAACTGGATCTTAAAATTGGAAATAAAAATAGCATTTGGCATTTACTGAGTGCCAAGAATTTCAAAGTACTTAGTAAACAAACAAGTCCACTTTAACTTTTAACCAAACTCTAGGATCCTCACTTTGCTCAGAACCTAAAGAGGTTACTGTAAAAGCATATGACGTCATTACTGTTGATTAAATATCGTTCAATATTTTCATCCTGTCTATCAAGGATAATAATTCAGTGTGTTCTTTTATCTTACTACAGTAGATACATAAAAAGCAGACTGAAAACCACAGGCCGGATGAACTATCTATTCCAGGGAGATTAATCTGCCCTTTGCTCACAGAGACTCCTGACGATCAGAGTAAGTAGAGAGGCTCCTTTTATTCTTCTGGTCCTTCTGTGCTACTCTCTCAAAGAGCTGATTAAAAGCAAGTTAAAAGGAGACTTTAGGAAATCACCCAGTCTATACAGCCTCATCTACTTAAGCTACAATACAGTAGAGCAAAGATAGATTCAAAGCATGAGTTTTCTTCTCTCTCAGACCAGGAGGCATCTTGTGCAAGTCATGATTAACATCACTTTTAAACCTATAACTCCATTAGAACACACATTTAGGCTTGATACATGTTATTTTCCAGTATGATTACCTTGAAAATCGTGTCCACAGTTTGATAAGTAGATTCAAAAAGCACACGAGTGTTTCTGTAAAGTCACAAGGTCAAGTTCTACCTCGTCTGACACATCAGCATTTCCAAAACCAGATCTTTTGAAAAATTTCTCAAAAAACACCCTAGCCATCCCAAAATAACTAAATTAAAGCAATTCAACCATCTACAAATTATAAACTGATATACAGGGATTATTTAATCAATTTAAAAGAATATAGAGTATAGCACCTGTTACAAATTAATTAAGCCCCAGGTCCGGTTTCTTTTAAACTCTGAGCAAATAGTAAGTCTGAGGGAATCTGATTTTTCCAGTCACTCTCAAGATTGCTGATGCTGTTTTAAATACTGGTAAACCACCGCACATTTCTGTCACTTACTGCAAAGGATATTCTTTCCTAGTCTGACAGTACCTCCAGAGTTACTGACAGAAATGTGTAGTTTTGACTAATATAACATTGTAAATCAACCATACTTCAATTAAAAAAAAATTTTTAAATAAAATGACTCAAAGTGAAAAAAAAAACTGTAATTCTGGTAGCTGGGGTAGTTTCTATAACATTAAGATGTTAGCCTAAAAGGGAAAAAGGAAAGGATATAGCACAATCTGCTTTTATCAAATAAATAGCAATTCCCTTCCAGCCAAGTCTCCTGATCTCTGCCCTCTTCATTAATGCTGGGGAAAGCCACCTTTCCCCTCTGATAACAAAAGGAGAAAACACTAGATTTTTACTGAATTGATTATCTAAACTGAAAGGCAGGGAAACCAGCCTCTCTCTACAGAGGAGAATTAGATGGGCTTAGAAAAAATTAACATTTCTATCACCTTTTACGGTCTCGGGGGAGGAGTCCTGGGCACAGTGACGGTGACTCTCAGACTGCTGATTTCTGTCCTAGGAGGAAGGTACCTGCGCCAGCCCCTAAATGAGTAATGCTGCTCCAGAGGCCAATGGCTGGTTTCTATCTGCAGATGTTCTTTTTCACTTGAGGAACCATTCCTGCTGTTATCTTTTCACTGTTAGCATCAAAATCATTTTTTGTGACCTCTGCCACCTAGGAGGGTAAAAGCCGTCACAACCCGGAGGAGCAGAAGCAGTCCAGACAGGACGGAACCAGTCAATCAATGCAGGGTCCACGCAACACTGCTTCTTGAATTAAAAAAAAAAAAAAAAAAAAAAAGGTTCAAACTCTGTCCACAGCCTGGAGGTCTTGAAGCACAAGGATAACCTAACCCAAAAGAACACAGCTGGAGGCAGTAAGGAAGGCCTGTTTTTCCCTTCTGGTCCAGGCTTCTTTATTCCTACCAGGTTTATTGATGGATCTACTCTAACATTTGAGAGACCACTGAGCACCTACTTTCCTTCTGGGAGTCTGGAACTGGGGCACGTGGGAGGCAGAGGCTGCCTTCATGACCAGCCTCCAGTGAAAACCGTGGGTACTGAGTTTCTTACCACTCGCTGGCGATGGCACTTCACACACGTGCTAGAACTCACTGCTGGGGGAACAAAGCACCTCCTGCGTGACTCCACAGGGCCAGGACTCTTGGAAGCTCACGCCTGGTTTCCTCTAGACGTCGCCCCATACCTCTCCCTTTGTCTATCTTTGGTGTCCTTTTGCTGTAATAAATCATGGCCTTGAGGATGACCGTTGATGGCAGTCTTCCTAGTGAATCAAGGAACTGGAGGTGGTCCTGGGGCTCCCTAACACAGCAGGGCAAAGACTTTAGAAGGAAAAACTTGTGACTGACGCGACTTGAAAGTGACCAAATACGGAAATGATGAACAGGCAGGATCTGAGACAGTTATGAGAACTTAGGGTTGTAAGTCACGCCCAAAATGGTACTGCCCTACGCAGACAGGAAAAATTGCACGTTATTTACACACACACACTCACCGACATAGGCAGCAGAGACAGCTTTAGCTTTTGATGAGATCAAAGCAATTAAATGGAAAATAAATGGGAATGAAAATAATGGCCAACATGTATAAAGCGCTTTCTCTGCACCAGGCACAGTTCAAAGAGCTCTGCCTCTGAATTCATCTAATTTGCACAAAACCCTATGAGGTAGGTGCCGCTACATCTCCGTTTTGCAGATGAGAAAACTGTGATACAGAGAGAATAAGTAACCCACCCAAGGTCACAGGGCTGGGATTCAAACTCAGGCATTCCAGATACAGAATCTTTTCTTAAATATGCTGTAAAAAGAAAATGATCATAACAACGAAAAACTGCTCTAACGACAGAGGAAGAAATTCGTTCCCACCCCGGCTTCCTGCCTTCTCCTGTCTTCACTTAATTTTGTAACGCAAATTAAAGAGTCTATTTTTAGGCACTGCACAACAACAAAAATACAGCAGTTAACAGTCTGGCTTTCTGTATAAACGAAAAACTTCTAGCTACGCCAGGTTTCCTCATAAGCATGACTTAAAAATCAAGTTGTTTATTCGATTATTTCCATGTGAACAGTTAGCAAGTACACAATTTTTCCTTCAAAGCATCTTAATATGCTGAGAAACATCTAAAAAGAAACAAATATATTAAATACCTTATGAAACAAACAAACAAAAAAAGAAGATGCTACCAAAAATATTTTAAAAGTTGGTTTTCTGTCATCTTTATTGCTTATCAGCCTAGCAACATTCCAAAATACCTCAAAACATATAAGATCTGTCTTTGCCTGACTTAGGCCAGGTAAAACTGAGTTTCTTGCAGAAACCAATCTTGGCCCACAAGCCCCTGAAACAAAAGGATTAGCACGCGTCTCTCCAAAGTCTGTTTTTCAAAAATGAAGACAGCAGGGCCACAGCCTTAACTTGATTATAAGTCTTTTAATAAAGTTTTTACCTTTTGAAAATGCTATCCTACCACCAACTGTCTGAACTTTGGGGTGCCGTCCACAGCAAAGAAGTTCAAAAAGCAAACGTGTCGAGGGAATTGATTCCCGCTGTCTCACCACATTCAGTTCTGTTCTGAAAGCAGTCTCATTTTCTGTTTCCCCCACCAGGAAAATGACTGCCGTAGCTCAAATTCTTAACCGTATTACTGAGGTTATTACTTTTATTTTGAGAGTTTTCCTGACTAGAGAAGACAGTCACACTTGATTGGCTCAAGAGTATTTTTGTTAACTTCAAGAATTTAGCACTCTTACACTTTCCATGCTCAAATACTCTAGCTCCAAAGTGCAGGTGACTGAAAACTAAAATTTAAAAATACTAATTAAGGTTTCTCGAAGGATGAAGTTAAACAAAAGGGCTTAGGGTGTAAATTACTTCAACAAAATATAAATGAATGCATATGAAAGAGCAGCCCTCTTACCTGTTAACCCTTCATGGCACAGTAACCCCTGAAGGTCTCTGATTAGACCCCTAAGTTCACATCGTTACCAATGACTCCAGGTATGAAGGAATTACGCTGAATATTCCACATTGGTTTATTACCCCTTGGGGGAATTACCTGTATTTAGTTCTATCATATATAGTTTGGTTTGGGGGGGGAAATAGCTGGGTATACATAAATATCTACAGGCAAATACATCCCAGAAGCTGACAAAAAGGAGGACGAAGTGTCAACAGTACTCTCTCCCAGCGGGTCTCCACAACCAAGCACCAGGAAGAACAGCCCTTCGTTAGTGTGCAGCAGTGGTCCACAAAGTGTGGTTCCTGGACCAGGAGCATCTGCATGGACATCGCTGGAAACATGGCAAAAATGCAGGCTCTCAGGACTCACCCCAGACTTACTGAATCAGAATCCCTGGGGTGCGGCCCAGCTATCTGTGTTTTAACAAGATCTATCTCCATGTGATGCACACTCAAGTTTGGGAACCACTGTCTAGAGAGACCAGATAAACAAGTACATTAAGCCTAGACCCGGATTTCTCAACCTCGGCACTACTAACATTTGGGGCTAGACAATCCTTTTCATGAGGGACTGACCTGTGCATTACAGGACGTGGAGGGCCCTCTACCCACCAGGTGCCAGCAGTCCCCTCCTCCAGGCGTGACAACCAAAATGTCTCCAGATTATTGCCAGATGTCCCGTGGAGGGAAAGGGCAGAATCCTAGCATTTGACACTTGCTGCGGGAGTCGTCAATCATCGATACCGCCTGGACTCAGGTTCTCCAAACGTGCAGAACAACAAGGTGCACGGCAAAAAGAACAGGGCCTCAGAGTCAGACCTCGGTTTAAACCTCATGTCTATCACTTACTAGCTATGTTACCTTGGATAGTTACTTCAATGTCTTTTGTGCCCCAGTTTTCCTAATAGTCAAACGTTCATTACAATAGGATGCTTCCCCCACATATCCCATAAAACTCCTAGCTGGGTTTGGGACAGCATCTGCAATTAAGTGCATTGCTATTTCTGCAGTAAAACGAATGAACATTCACACCACAAAGGATAAATAAAGATTCACATAGTCTCATCTATGCAGCTCAAGTTTTAGCACCAATGAGTTTTCAGGCCCAACTCACAAAAACCAACAAAACACACTTGACTTTTAAAATACATTGCATTTTGGAACTGCAGAGAAGAGAAGGCGGCTGTACCCACCTTGTGGGGAGATGTGAGGACTGGAGGCACCACATACAGAGATCTCATTCTGCACTGAGAGACGGAAGGGACTTTTGAAAGGTTAACTATTGTTACTTCTGAAGTACAAATTCTGATCATGTCATTTGCTTATTCTGAACTCTCTGATGGTCCCCCACAGCTTGCAAACTAATATCCAAATTCCTAAGAGCGGCACCCGAGGAAGATCCTTCTGGAACTGGACACTGGGCCTTCCAGCTCTCAGTATGCCTTTTGTTCCAGACACCTAGAAATAACTGTGGTTCTGTACGTCTGGCTATTTCCTCCCGTCCTCTCCCTCTGCCTGCACCAAGGATGCGCACCCCTCCTTCCTTCACCCAGACCATTCCTCTCTGCAACGACATCTCTTCCAGGAGGCTTTCCTGGAAGCCCAGCCCTCAACCAAGAACCCTCCGTCCTCTGTGTCTCCCCAGCACCCAGGAAGCCGAGAGTACAGGGCCATCTCTTCACCACACCATCCGGCCCTTTGGAAACAGCAATTTCAAAGTCAGTTTTTTTTTTTTTTTACCTACAGACTTGGCACAGGCCGGGCACACAAGAAGTGTCCAATAAATGCTTGTTTGATGAATGAAGGCGATCAGTGCCTGCTTCCTCATCAGGCTGGTTCCTTCAGGTTGGGGGCCATAAAATAAATGAATCAGAAGTTTTGTGAGGGCAGGTGCTATGACTGTTGATCCCTGTTGTATCTCTAGGGCCTGGCACTCACTAAGTACAGTATTTCTAAATAAATAAGTGAATAAATAAATGACTGAGGACTTGCCTCATATTTATGACAACGTAAAAACAAAACAAACCACCACATACAACAACGACAGCAACAACAACAGAAACCCACAGCCGTGAGCTTTCATGCGTATCATTAAGTGTAGCACCTGCTAAAAAGAGTGTCCTACCTTCCAGGTAGTTCCAAAGGCCTGATAAACACAAATTAGAAACTCAGAGCCCCAACCCTAGCCTGGTCCAGTCATCGGCCAGGTCCCTGCTGCGTCCCAGTGACAAAATGAGCTGATGGGAGGCTCCCCCAGAACATTTCAGTCCCACAGCAGCTCAGTAATCACTTTCCATAAAACACTGGTCAGCACTGCTCCTGGCCAGTAATCTCAAACATTCAGCAATTTACTCAACACACATGAGTCATGAATAAAATATTTTACTGAATAAAGACAGCTAACTTGTATAAAGCACTGCCTGCATCTATGATGCAAATATCATTATTTTGTCCTTCGTTTTTTTTCACATTCTCCTCTTTTCCCTGTGGCTCATGCACCCCTCCTTCCCCCCTCCCTTCCTGCTCTCATATCCACACCCAGGTCCTACCAATCACTCCCTACCTTGTTTGAGGTCAACTGCATGTAAACTGCCGGCTCACAATAAACTCACTCTAAAGCAAAATACAAAGGTCAAACAGGCGCTGGGGGCTTCAGGTTTCCTCTTCCCATTCGGGACAGGTCCTTTTCAAAGCTCCTGACTTCAAAAGACAGATTACAAAATGCTGGACTCCGCCTCTACGCTAGAACAGCAGTACCTTCCTTCTTCCAGAAAGTCCTTCCACTTGTGTAACCTCGCCACTTGAGACCACTCATCATACTCAGGAAGCCCAGTTTCACACAGTCATTTCGTCCAAATTTCCATGGTAAAGCCACTAACCTTTTAAACTTTTAGGGTTTTAAAAACGCTAAAGTTTTAAAGCAAATAATCTCTCCAATCCAATCACACAGCCCTGGGAAGACCAGACAGCTGGTTTAGGGAGTCCTGGGTTGTATTTGTAGCGTCACCAGTATCTCCGTGCCTCTCCATGGGCCTCAGTTTCCTCTTGGGTAAAATGAGAAAATCGAATCAGATCAGTGCGTCCCAAAGTATGGTGGGCCAGACGTCTTGGTACAAGACAGAGCTGACTAAAGGTTCACACAGATTAACATATTTTAGCTATTAGTTTAATTTTTTACAAGTGACAACTGGCTTTCCATTAATGGTGGACATGGAAAATTTTCTTTAAAATAAAAGCTTCGCTTATTATTATTTTAAGTCTTTTCTTAAGGAGTCACTTTTAGAGGGGGAAAAAAACTACTTTGTATTTAACAATTCAGGCGGTTCTAGCAGCTGTGGCAAAATAACTGATCCAGGGACCTGGTGTAGCTCGAAAGGGGTGTAAACAAACCCCTGCGTAAAGCTGAAAGGAAGGGCGTGAAAGTCCAGGGAGGTTTTCTGCCAGAAGGGAATCCCTGGCACCAGGTCCTGCGGTAACCAGCCGCCAGTCCCGGCGCCCGGAGAAGGCAGCTGGGCACTGTCCGCGAAGGGCCAAGCAACCCCCAGGGGTCCGGACGCTTCCAGCTCCGAGCGAAATCCCACAAAGGAGAGGAGGCGGCGGCGGGGGTCCCGGGCTAGAGGGATACCGTGGAGGTCCCGGCAGGGATGGGGGTCTCGGGCTGGCCGAGCGCAGTGGACGGAGATCGCGGGCCGGAGGGGCGCGGCGGGGATGGAGACTCGCAGGACCCGCGGGCTGGAACCGGGCGGGAGTGGGGGCATCCTAAAGGCCAAGGAGCCGGAGGGGGCACAGGATCGCGCGACCCGGGGGCCGTGGACGCCCCCATGCGGAGAGGGACGAGGCCGCCGACCCCCACGGTCCCCACACCCGGTCGCAGGCGGGAGCCCGGGCCGCCCCCGTCGCGCCTCGGCCCCGCGCAGGACCCCCTGGCCTACCTGTCCTCGCTGGCCGTGATCACGCCGTCCTCCTTGGGGATGAGCAGCGCGGCCGTGACGGCGTCCTGGTGCCCCTCGATCTTGCTTAGCAGCACCGGGCGGCTGCTCTGCGGCCTGGAGTGGATCTCGGCCGCCATGTTCGCGCGGCGGCGGCGGCGGCCTCCTCGGCGGGCGGGCCATCAGCTGACGGCCGGGCGGGCGGGGACGCGCCGGTTTGGCTTTGGCTCCGGGGCCGCGTGGGTGCCGCGCCGCCGTAAGTTCTCGAGTGCTGCCGCCGCAGCCCGTATTGGCTAAGGAAGTCGCGCATCTAAAATTACGTGCCGGAAAGAGAGGCCTGTCGGGGCTCGCCCCAGAAGTGGAGAAAGTTTCAAAGGTTGAAAAGTAAGGTCATTCCCGCGGGAATGAATCGAGCAGTTGGCGGTGAAGAGGAACTGTCCCCCAAATCAGAGCCTTCTGAAAATACTACTACTAAATTGTATCTATTCTAAGAAGATTTTGGACTTCATCGCTGCCCATTTCAGACGTTTTAAAGTGTGAAAAAATAGAGTGCAATTTAGAATCTTTGAAAGACACTCACTGAGTGGTGACTATATATCAGTCACTGTCACAGGTTTTGTTTTTTTTTTTAACGTGAATTATCTCACTACTGATAACCTTAAGAGATCAAGAGATATATGCTCTTGTAGTCTCAGTTTGGAGATGAGAAAACTGAACCATGGAGAAGTTAAATTACTTGCTTGAGGTCACATAGCTATGAGAAAGAGAAAAGCAGCCCTTGACCGACTGTCAGCCAGAGTTGGGTGTTGAAAGGAGACAGCTGGTTCCTGTGGAGCATAATTTACTTACATTGCTGAACTGAATTTGGGTCTGGTAGCAGACAGCGCAGCAAAGCCAGTCTACTGACACCCAGTTATGATGAAGGAAAGTACAGCATTTATTTGCAGGGGATCAAGCAAGGAGAATGGGCAGCTTGTGTTCAAAAGACCCAAACTCCCTGATGGCTTTCAGGGAAGGGTTTTTAAAAGTAACATTTGGGATGAGGGGTGCTGCACACAGTCTTTCTTCTGATTGGTTGGTGATGAAGTAACAAGTTATGTTTTGGAATCTTAATCATCCACCATCTGGTTCCACTGAGTTTGGGGTTCACGAGCTTTTGGTCCCTCTGTATTCACTGTCCTCCACCTGGGTGGGTGTGGGAGGAATGTCTTAGTTTCTGCAAAACAGATTGTTGTGTCTATCCCTTAGTTTAACAATCGCTAAACTGTTGTTTAAGCTGTCATTACTTTTCTTGCTTGACTACTTTTCCTTTGTTTCTGTGTTCCCTCAATTCCATAATTAGTAACTGAGTCTGTTCTTTAGAACTCAGGGAAGTACTAGGGGACTAAAGCCTTCTCTGCAAACAAGAAACGGGGGACACAGAAAGGCTTGTTTGTCCTGCTTGGTTTCAACCCATGCTTTTCTTTAATACCCCTCAATCCTGAGGGGAACAGGGGTGGGACAAGAAAGGGAATAAAGTCTTAGGTAGAGAGGTTGATCATAAACCTGGCAGGGGAACTCAGATTTAGGGGGACTGGATTTCATAAACATAAATAAATCCACTTCATACACAGTCCCTAAACACAACCAAAACATGAACATTAGCCAAACCTCAAAAATGATAGACCCCCCCCACCACCACCACCATTCTGGCTAGTGTGAATGATTCTTGTTTCTTTACCAATTATACCTTTAGCCTCTTCTTGCACCTAGACAAAGACTTACTAAGACATCCAATCATAGGATTACCTTGATGGCATTCCAGTCCAGATGGAAGCCCTTTCTCCTCAAACCCTTCCCAAAATTACCTTGCAGAAACCTAAATCCTGTAAGTTCTTTTTATCACTGACTCCCCAGGATTCCCAGGATATGCTCTCTTCCTCCAACAAACAATCAGCTCAACACATATTCCACTACATGTGTGTTCCCGGTGGCTTTTAGCTAGAGAACACCAACAGCTAGTAAGTTGAAGGGTCATGAACGGGACCCAAAAAGTCATTGACTCCAGAGACCTCCCTCCAACCCACACCCTCCCACACTCTATCTTATTCTGAGTGCAGGAATTGCAGAATTGTACTACAGCTGTACTGTCCACGTGGGTATCCAGCACTTGAAATGTGACCATTCCAAATTGAAATGTGGTGTGAGTGTGAAATACACACCAGATTTTAAAGAGTTAATACAGAACAAAAAGTAGGTAAGTTACTACCCTAATAATTTTTATATTGATTATGTTGAAATGATACAATGTAGATGTATTGAATTAAATAAGATTAAAATTAATTTTGTCTGATTCCTCTTATGTTTAATATGACCAATAAATTTTAAATTACATAATGTGGCTCACATGGTATTTCTATTGAACAGGGCTGTACTACTACTTTCTTATGATGAAGTTAATAATATCTATTCACAGATATATTTATTCATCTCTTCCACAAACTGTACACCTGCTATGTGCCATACGCTGATGAGAGAAAGAAGACATGCACCCTACAAGGCTCGCACAGTAGAAAGGCTAGATAAACTCTTGAACAATTTTCTTCAAACAGCAAATATTCATCGAGTGCCTGCTATGAGCCCAGTGCTACTCCAAATGCAGCCGTGCTCAAGAGAGACAGAAGTCACTCGACCATTAGAACTTATATTCCAGTGACAGAACCAAATAATAAATAAAATAAATGAGGGAATTACATAATATATTAAAAGATGTTAAATGCTATAGAGACAATAAAGCTGGGAAGGGTGATAGGGACCATAGAAGGGGCTGCAGTTTTAAGCAGGAGGGTTTAGCAGATCGAAGATTCACTGCAGTCTGCCTTCATGGAAGGAGGGCTGTCAGCAGACAGAGCCTAGCTCTTGTCTCCTTCAGAGTCTGCCTCAGTTGTAGGGAACCACGGTGGTCGAGTGATGCCCTTCACCACGCAGCAGCCCAAATTCAATAACTGAAGGAGACAGGCATACGAAGGCCAGGCTGTTTCAACCTGATACAGGCCCCACGGCTGAGCTATACCAGCTCCAGAACTCTCTCCTTGATTGGCTGAGGCTTTGTCAGGCCTGTGTTGTAGTGGAATCCTCCTGCCTAATTACATCTCCCTCCCTTCACAGCTAACAACCCCCAAAAAATACCCTGTGTGCCAATTTCTGTCTCCTAAGAATGCACCTTGAGACAGGTGGCCAGGGAAGGCCTCACTAAGAAAGGGACATTTGAGCCAAGGAGAGGAGGGAGTAAGCAGTGTGGAAATGTGGGAGAAATGACTCTTAGAAAAGGGAACAGCAAGTGCTAAGGCCCTGAGGTGAGCACATGCCTGGGGTTTTCTAGGAATGGAAGGCAGCCATCATAATAATGATGATGACAATAAGTCTGGAGCAGAGTGAATGAAGAATGTAGCCAGAGATGAGGACAGAGGGGTCACCAGACAGACCATGTTGAGCCCTGAGGCCACAGTACAGACTTTGATTTTTACTTTAAGTGAGATGAGAAGCCATTGGAGGGTTTTGAGCGGAAGACTGGCTTAATTTGCCTTCAATTTTATTTTATTTTATTAAAATTTTTTTTATTGTAGTATAGTTGATTTACAATGTTGTGTTAGTTTTAGGTGTACAGCCAAGTAATTCAGTTATATATATATATATATATATGTATTTATTCATCTCTTCCACAAACTGTACACCTACTATGTGCCAATTCAGTTATATATATAATATATATATATATATTCTTTTTCAGATTCTTTTCCATTATAGTTTATTACAAGATATTAAATACAGTCCCCTGTGCTATACAGTAGGTCCTTGTTTATCTAGTTTATAAACAGTAGTGTGTATATACTAATCTCAAACTCCTAATTCCTCCCCCGGACCCCTTCTTTCCCCTTTGGTAACCATAAATTTGTTTTCAATGTCTGAGTTTGTTTCTGGTTTGTAAATAAGTTCATTTGTATCATTTTTTTAAGATTCCACATATAAGTGATATTTGATATTTGTCTTTCTCTATCTGACTAACTTCACATAATATGATAATCTTTAGGTCCATCCATGTTGCTGCAAATGGCATTATTTCATTCTTTTCATCACTGAGTAATATTCCATTGTGTGTTTGTGTGTGTGTGTGTGTATGTATACATGTGTATATATAGGTAGATAGATATCTCACATCATATATATATATCACCTTCTTTATCCAATTGTCTGTTGATGGACACTTAGGTTGCTTCCATGTCTTGGCTATTGTAAATAATGCTGCTATGAACATTGGGGTGCATGTATCTTTTTGAGTTAGAGTTTTCTCCAGATATGTGGAGGGCTGAGTCCTTGGAAACACCAACATTTAGAAGTTTACAAGAGAGGGAGGGATCAGAAAGGAGACCGAGAAAGAGCTATTGGTTTATACCTTTGGGACTTTCCACCCTTGGGAGTTCCCAGGTAAAATTTGAAACCAGCCCATAGGAAAGCAAGGAGAGATCAAAGAGGCAGACCCTTCCAGATTGGAAGGTGGCTGTTTTAATAAGCAAAAGATCTTACGTAGGAGGCTTGTCTTGGATGATCACAAGACAAGTAGATCTCTACATCCTACACTGTCCAAATGATCTCAACAATATATTGCTCTCTCAAGGCTGAGTCTTTGAAATAGCTCCCATTGTGGGATCGATGGGCAGAACACACATTCCCAACAGGGAAGGAAGCGAGTAGCTTGGATTGGCTAGATCCACAGCAATCATGCCCTCTTGATGACTTCCTCCAACAGGAGCCCCTATAAGCCAGGAAGAAATAAAATCAGTGTGTGTTGTCATGAAGCCAACAAAGAAAGGTGTTTTCTAAGGAGAAGGGAGTGACCAACTATGTCAAATGCTGCAGAGGAGTCAAGTAAAATGACCGGAAGTTTCCCTGGAGTGGAAGAGGCAAAACCTGATTGGGGTGGGTTCAAGTGGTAATAGTAGAAGGTTGTTAACACGGTTTCTCAGAACTGAGGGACTCTAGGTACACACACAGACAGCTGATCTCTGAGCTGTCCTGCTGAGTCAGAAGGTGGAGTCTATTGATAATGATCTACTGTTGGCTGCCAGCTGTGTGACCTTGGGCAAGCCAAGTAGCCTAACAATGAAGAATGTGACCTTTAGAGTCAGAGAACTTTGCTGTTTACTAGCAGAGAAATGTTTGGCAAGCTAGTTAGTGTCTTTACCGATTTGATATCTCTAATATGGAATCATAATACCTTTTATCGGTGACATGTAGAAGGCAGAGATTATGTATGTAGCTATTATTGTTAACACAGGTTCCTTACCTCAGACCTGATCATCTCTAAACATCTGTCCTGCCATCACCTTCTATGACTATTGATACCTATATCTTATGATAGACTTCCTTGAGGGGATATTTTATAGTTTTATTATAATAATGGTGATGATAATAAATAAAGAAATATTATTTCTTTTAACAAAAAGTTTTAAACTTTGCATCAAGTAAAGCATGCTTGCTTAATGGGTCAGCGTTCTAATTTGGCCTTGACTTTCCCTGATACTTTAAATGTAGTTACCATACTAGTCATTTGACTGTTTGCTTTCAGTTTCACTTGCCCTCTGCCCTGCCCCTGCACACTTTATATTCCTGGAAATTGACGTCTGCAAACTGCATTTCCCAGACTCCCTTGCCAACTTGCTTCCTGAAACATTTGTATGTTTCCTGGGACACAGTGGTGGGTGATTAGTAGGCAGGAGGAAATGAGAAACCTGGGTACTTCTCCCAGTTTCTCTCGGCTTAGGGGGTGTGTCTCCTCTTTGGCTCCGGTTCCCACTTTGTCTCTGCTATCCAAAGGTAGTCTCTGCAGGTATTCCTGCTCTGGTGCCATCCCCCGCTCTGTCCTTCTAGTCTTGAGGTTGCTATCTCTAGGTTACCACACGGCCCCTCTTTGGCCTTTTGGTTTCTTCTGACACCTTTGTAACTAGTTCTTTGAATTACATTCTCTCCACTGAGCCATCAGGTATGAGTCCCATTTTCTTGATTGGACCCTGACTGGTACAATTACTACAATCCTGATACTTAACAAACAGCATCATGAAGACTACATGGTAGAACTCACTGGAAATAGGATGTCATAGAAGTAAATCATAATGTAATATTTAGCTAATGAATTATTAAAAAATGGATATCAACAATATGACCAATGTAAATGGGTACCTCATAAAGAATATCTTATTCACATGCAGTATCCAGATTCTTAGCTATTCTTTTAATAGCTATGATCTAGTTAACTCTAATCAAGAGGAGATACTTCAAAAAATTATCAGCGTCTTTCTGCAGATGTTGTTATACATAACTAATTAATGTTTATCAGTTCAAAACATGTTAAATCTATGGAGGAAAATAAAAATGCACTCTACATTGACTTCTTGGTTTTGGACAAGCTTCATCTCCTTAGGCTTTGCCAAAAAATATTGGAGATACAGTTTCATCCCATGGAGAAAAGACTTGATGATCCTGTCCAGTAGTCTTGCCAGGCCTTCTTTTATACTGTTCTCTGGGTTTTACCAAGCAGACACCATAGCCAGGCTAACAACCAGATTACAAAAAGTTCAAACCACTTTGTAATACTTGATTTATTTTATTTTAAAAAGGTGGGTTTTGAAGTTTCAGGATTCTAACTATAGTGGTCTTACATCTTCACAAGGTTACTTTTTAGTCACCCTTTAAAACATTCCCTTTATTATTATAGGTCCCCTCTCTCACTCAGATCCAAGCATTGCTCGGTTTAGCTGATGCATCAAGAAACATTGGTTCATGGTGGAGATGCTACATTTGAGGCTCTCTTCCCCATACTTTCTCAAACTTGTTTCTCAAAAGTATCTCTAGTGACAGGAAAAAGAATCTGTACCCACAAAGGTTAAAGGGTTGGGTAATGTCCACTTTCTAGAGAGAAAATCTTTTTCACATTTATTTCATAATTAAGATTTTATTATTGCTCAGTTTTACCAAAGCTTTTTGCTAATCATTTTTTTTTTACTGTCATGAGTTTTGTTTCCTTTTTTTTGTTTGTCTGTTTATTTGTTTTTGGCCATTATATCTACCAACTCAAATTTCCAAAACGAAAGTTTGCAGATGTTAAATTTGGTGAAGATGACATGATTTTCTGTCTGTATTTATCAATAACCCTAATTTTAAATTTTGGACCATTTTAACTGTAGTAAGTTTTATTTGATGATAATTATTTCTTTCCTCAATTTTTCCTAGGGGTTGGATTAAAGACCAATATTTGGTACTTATTCCTTAGCTAATCTAGGAGATATTTGTGGGTAACCTCTGTTGGTTCAGAATTGCCCCATTGTCCAGCAGAAGCCCGTTATAGAGCTTACTAACCTCATTCTTCAGCTTTCTGTGCACATGTTCTAACTGCCTGCACCATCACTGAAGGAATATATAAATAACATCCCTGACGTCAAAACAACAAAGGATTAAAGTATTCTCCAGAGGTTAAAGTGAACCCTCATCACTTAATCTTCTCTTCCTAAGTGTGACTTTGTCCACTTCTTCCACCTCACCTTGACCCACTGTTCTTGACATTTTGTGACTTTTGATCAAAAAAGGGATCACAGCAGTTTCAAGGGAAACCAAGGTCTTAAGAGGGGGAAAAAGGGCCTTTCTCTCCTTGAAGTTTTCTGAGCCTGGGTTCTGGAATCAAGTAGTCCTTTCAGTATGTGTTTATTGAATAAATGAACAAATGCATGTGTGAATAAAAATCCTGGTTAATTTCTGAGCTCAGTGAGTTACATTAGTAGGAGAAATCTCTTGAGACCCAACATTTCTGGTATGCAAGCAGTGTTCTCATTGTATTACTGAGAAACTTTCAATACAAAGACACTTCACTTAACATTGTGCTCCAACTAGATTGGATTACTTCTCTTAATAAGAGGGATATTGCAGAAATAGCAGTTCCCCGTGCTTTCTTCTGTTTCATTTATTTGATTGATGGTCCGTTAATTTTCAATACTTCACACGCAGTGTAATACAAAGGCAAACATGATCCTCTCTCACCTCTTTTTAAAGAATTTGCTTCACCCAGAAATTCAGCAGCTTGTTTTGTGATGTGTGCAAAACCCCCTTCTTCCTACCTCCCTCCTTCCCTCCCTCCCCATGGGGAAGGAATGCTTTTACAGGCTGGAATGAACCATTCAAATTATTCCTCTAGAAGGATTAAGCTAAGTTGTTTAAGTTGTTTGATCTGTAAAAAAAAAAAAAAAAAAAAGCAGAGCTGGATAGTAGTTTATAACAGATTTTATTTGGGAACTATTACAACAGAGGAAAAGAGACCCCAGCATAGAACTGGGCTCAACCCCTAACACAGTGCGGACAAACGGGAGATTTATAGCCAAGAAGTCGGGTTGGGGCAGGGGGCTGTCAGTGGGTAGAAAAATACTAAGATGAAACATCAGGGGTAATGGGGGATTCTGGCTAAACTTAGTTGACAGAATTCTTGCAGAAGGCAGGCCACTATCCCTGGAGGATAGTGAGGCTTATGAATTTGATTAGATATCATAGAGGGTGATCAGGATATTAAGGACGGGGGAGTGTCTCTAAACTGACTTAACAGGATCTTGCTGAAACCTGGTGATGCAGGCCTGACAAGGGTGGACACCAACTTCTCTTAAGGTCAAAACCTCTTTGAGGAGAGGGCTTAGAGAAGCCTGACTGAAGTTCAGTCAAGGAGAAAATCTTTGCCAGGTCCTAAGGTTGGAGACTCTTGAGCTAAGTAATGTGCTTGGGTCTGTGTTTCAGGGAGATGAATGTAGCTGAGATGTGTCCAGGGAAGAGAGGAAGGTATAAGACTGATTACAATGGAGGCTGATTATGATCACCTGGGGAAGAGGTAGGCTACCATCGGGTAGCTGCTGTGGAAATAAATTGAAAAAGTACTTGGCAACTGGACAAAAGAGTGTGTTTGTGGAAACAGGAACAACTGAAGACATAGGAGCCCAATCTGGGTGACTACGGGGGTTGATAATGCCGTTAACAAGTAGAGAGAATGCAGAAGGAGGTGCCCCTTTGAAAGTCTAGGTGTTTGGAAGACAACTCAAAATTGAGAATTTGGACTGCCTTCCTTTGTGAATTAGCATTAGATTTAAAATTGTATTAATAATTCAGTAGAAAAATAATACAACCACATTGCTAAAGAGTGAAAGATAAAGGAAAAAATGACATAGGTTCACTGTTTCCATGTTGATGTTAATTCCCTTTTCTTTCTTCTTTCCTTTTTTTTTTCTTTTTTAAAATAGTGGGTCCTGTTAGATTGTTTTCAAATAAAAATTTTAATTTGAGCTAAGTCAGCACCTCTTAGTCGAGGGTTCCTGAAAAGAAGGCTTTTGGAGATGTACCAGGTAAATATTTGCTTACAAAGTGTGTTTGGATAGATGGTCTGGAACTCCAAATACATGTTATTAAGAAGTGTTTTCTCTTTTCGAGGATTAAAGTTTTTGTTTTGTTTTGTTTTTACCGTGAAACGTCTTTTACTGTAATGAGAGTAAGGAACAAGACAGTAACTGATAGGATGAAACAACTTCTTGGAGAAATTTCTAGCTCGGAATGCTCCTCAAGCCTTGTTTACAGGCGAATAATTTCCACGTGGGCAAAAAAAAAAAAAACCAGGACGTGCGCACGCGCAGTAAAGCCGCCGCAGGCGACCGGCCGCTGCGCTCCGGCTCCTGCTCGGACTCCGCTTCGGCCTCGCTCGGCTCTGCGCGTCCTGGGAGAACTGTGTTTCCGCATTTTGGGGGGAACGGTGTTACCGCGACACTGGTCCGGCTTTTTTCCTTCCGCTCTCCATTGCTTTCTCCCTTGCAATGGCATAATGGCATCCGGGCTGGTGGGGCTGCTGCTGCGGGGGACTCGCTGCCTCCTGGCGCCCGCCGCTCCCTCTCTCCTGCCGGTCCGGGGAGTGAAGAAGGGATTCCGCGCCGCCTTCCGCTTCCAGAAGGAGTTAGAGCGGTGGCGCCTGCTCCGGTGCCCGCCGCCGCCCGTGCGCCGGTAAGAGCCGCCTCGGGAAGGGGTCGGGGTGGCGGTCGAGGACCCGGGGCCCCTCCCCCGCGGCTTCGGCCGGGCGGCGGGAAGGGTTGCTCACCTCTGGCGATCTCCTGGCTTGAGTGTAGGAGTTTTGCCACACAGACGCCCGTGGAACGCGGACACGTGGCCCGATGCAAAGGGAATGGACTTCTGCCGAGAGGTTGGGAGCGTGACTGCCCCTAAGCTTCGAGGCTTCCACTTAGATCGTATCAACTGAGAATTGTGAGAAAAGAGGCCGGCTGGAGGGTTACCTTTATGTGGGCTTGGGTGTTGTAGCTCCTGGTTTGTAATGCCTGAGAATTCTTTCGGTACAGGTAAGAGGAAGGAAAGCACTGCACAATATTGCGATTTAGGACAAGGGAAAAAATTAAGTATACAATCACAAGTCCCTTGTCCAGGGGAAAAGGAAAACAATTTGATTTCAGGTTTCTGCTGTAATTATTTCTTATTCCAGTAGTAGAGGGTGTGATAGAAAGAGATGCAGATCTTTATGGCTCCAAAGAGATGCTACTATACATGAGATATTGCATCTTTTTCTCTTATAATAATGTGTCTTTGACACGTAGCCGAACGAGTAGATGCACCTCACTCTTTCATGGTTCCATTTATGGGTATTTGAGTTCCGTATTATTGTCATTACAACCGACGTAACAGTGAATAACTTTGAAGTTATTACTCTGGAAATATAGTATGAAATTTTGATAACTACTTTAATATTACCCTCAAAAAAAGTTGATCCAGTTTATGCAGCTACTAGTAGGAATATACGTATTCATAGTCCTATATACCTTCAACATAGAATATTAAGTTCTTTAACTAAAAAGAATAATAAAACAGCGTTTCTCCTCAAGTTCTCAAGTCACATTTCTTTGATTATTGTGAGGTTAATCATGTTAGGCTTTTATAAGTGGGAAGAAACTTTATGGGTTATATAGATTTGTATACATCTTACGACTTAACAATACAGATTTTTTTTTTTTTTTTTGCAGGGGGAAGGTAGTTTTTTAATGGAGGTACTGGGGATTGAACCTAGGACCTCATGCATACTAAGCATGCACTCTACCACTTGAACTATAACCTCCCCACCACAACCCAGATCTTTATATTTCGCTGTCCGTTTTTACTTAAAAAGTTTTATTTTCGGTTTATTATTTTTCTTTAAGAAAAGACCTTTTAGTCATTCTTGAGAATGATTATGAATTTTTAACCTACTTATAATATTGATGTGAGGTTATTTAAAGTTAATTTAAATGGATGCTTTCAAAACTTAAATCAATTAAATACAAGATAAATATAATCTATTTACTGTTTATGGCTTGAACCTTTGAAATTACAACGTGTATTTCATATCGAATTATAAAGTGTAGTTCCATGGTTAGAGCAGAAATAAGCTAAAAGTTAGGATATTGGCTTAGTCTCTGATGCTGAAGAATCACTTTGACGTGGCAGTTGGCTCAAATGGAAAATTAATCTGGTAAAGAACCACAAGTAATCATATGACTTGAGTTTTAATTTTTGGAAAATCAGTCTGGCATTAAAATGACACTCAATCTTTTAAAATTTCCTTTATGTAATTAATAAAAATGCATCACAATGAAGAAATGTTTGCACGGTAGTAACACTTTGTTGTTCTCTTTGCCATCTCTTACTGTCTTCTGTTCTACATTTTCAGTTCAGAGAAGCCCAACTGGGATTACCATGCTGAAATACAAGCATTTGGCCCTCGGTTACAGGAAGCCTTTTCCTTAGATCTTCTCAAAACTGCATTTGTTAATAGCTGCTATATTAAAAGTGAGGAGGCCAAACGTCAAAAACTTGGAATAGAGAAAGAAGCTGTTCTTCTGAACCTTAAAGATAATCAAGAACTGTCTGAACAAGGGGCATCTTTTTCACAAACTTGCCTCACACAGGTTTTTGAGGACGCATTCCCAGACTTGCCCACTGAAGGCGTTAAGAGTCTGGTTAACTTTCTCACCGGTGAGGAAGTTGTGTGTCACGTGGCTAGAAACTTGGCAGTGGAGCAGTTAACACTGAGTGCAGAATTCCCAGTCCCCCCGCCTGTATTACGGCAGACTTTCTTTGCAGTGATCGGAGCCCTGCTACAGAGCAGCGGACCTGAGAGGACTGCACTTTTCATCAGGGTAGGTGGTTATTAATTGCACATGCTGGGACCTGCTTGAGGTGGACAGAAAGAAAAATTATTTTTTTGTATGTAATTTCTTTACTCTATGACCTTGGCAGGTTACATGTGAATTTTTCTCCCTACCAAAACTGGGAAAGACCTAAACTTTTTTTTTTTTTTATGGTACTTAATTACTCCAGTTGACTCTTACTAGAATGTCATCAGAGGTGAGTATTAAATTCTGGGTTGTGAGCTCACTCATGGCTTTAGCTTTAATCCTTAGATCCAAGGATAGTGCCTACATGATAGATGCTTAGTAGATGTTTAGTGAATGAATGAGTCGAAAGGACACTCTTGGAGGGCCTAGTGTGTTTAGGGAGCTCCCTACTTAAGTACTAACTGTTGTTCTGTTCTTCTAAGTGATCAAATCTTGGATTTCTGAGTCCCTATCATGTACACCTAACTCTTTGTTAACCAGTAGCTTAGCTAATTAAAATACTTAAATAATTGGTATGACTTAACTCCAGTGTCCTTTTAGAATTTATTAATTGGGAGAAGTTTTATATGTTGCTGTGGAATGAGGTTTCGGTCTCTCTTACATGATGAATATTCCAGGCAGTCACTTCAAGTCACGAAACAGTCTTGATTCAGACCTTTGAATGGCAGGTCTTTGTTTTTTCTTTTACTTAATGTGTATATATACATACCTTTATATATATATATATTTTATATATATTTATATATATATATTTTTTGGAAGAAGCAGAGTTGGGATTTTTTTTTAATTGAAATAGCATCAGTTGCAATGTGTCAGTCTCTGGTGTACAGCACAATGTCCCAGTCGTGCATATATGCAGATATATTCATTTTCATATTCTTTTTCATTAAAGGTTTCATTAAAAGATATTGAACATAGTTCCCTGTGCTATACAGAAGAAACTTTTTTAAAAATCTATTTTTATATATAGTGGCTAACATTTGTAAATCTCAAACTCCCAGATTTATCCCTTCCTACTTCCTTTCTCCAGTAACCATAAGATTGTTTACTATGTCTGTGAGTCTGTTTCTGTTTTGTAAATAAGTTGTTGTCTTTTTTTTTTTTAGATTCCACATATAAGTAATATAAGATATTTTTCTTTCTCTTTCTGTCTTACTTCACTTAGAATGACAGTTGCCAGGTCTATCCATGTTGCTACAAATAGCATTATTTTATTCTTTTCTATGGCTGAGTAGTATTCCACAGTATACCACAACTTCTTTATCCAGTCATCTGTCGATGGACATTTAAGTTGCTTCCATGTCTTGGCTATTGTAAATGGTGTTGCTGTGAACATTGGTGTTCCCTCCTGATATATACCCAGAAGTGGGATTGCTGGATCGTATGGTAGGTCTGTTTTTAGTTTTTTGAGGAATCTCCGTACTGTTTTCCATAATGGCTGCACATGAATGGCATGGTCTTTTGAACCAGCATCCCTACTGTTGGAATCTGTTCACTTAGTTTTGAGACTGAGTTTGATCATTTTGATCATGATGGATCCCTGTTAACCAACACTCAGACTTCATTCACAGGTGAGACCTGTCTTCCTCCTTCCTCAACCAGAGCTGAACTACCTGTCTGCCTTTGGGAAGCAGGTCTGTTAACTGACCCATCTGGGGTGGGAGCTCAGGGAAACAGAAGGAGAAAGGAAAGCAGAAGCTATTACTTGACTCGATGACTGTAAGCTGGTTTAATGCTTTCTGAGCCTGGTCAGTGTTTAAAATAAGACTCTAGGGAGCATTTTCCTGCTGGAACCTTCTAACCACGTTCCTTGACACGGGTGTTAGCTGTCAGCTTCTGGTTTCCTGGAAAGGATTCCTTTCAGAGTGACATCCATTCTGTGAGTTCCACACCAGGTCTTAAGGATTTTATGCCTTTGGCAGCAGTTGCAGACTTCTACCCTACTGCTGCCGGCAGCTTCTGCTGGCCTGTTGTCTTTCAGCAGGAGCGTGTGTTGGCTGCCAGTTGACTGAACATCCCTTTGCCTCAGTTTCAGAGGCTAGTGGACCCTTGGAAGCCCTTCAGGCTTGAGGTGAAAAAGAAAGCCTCTCCTGCCTCCTCCTTCACCTGCAATTAAATAGCTTTTCTAAAGAAATTGTGACAGACTCGTCTCTTGATTTCCATTCTCTATCACTTTAGCTTCTGCAGTCTTAGAACTGTCTGAACAATTTCTGGTCGCCTCTTTGAAGTTTCCACAAGGTAATCATGAGACTGTTTTGGAAATGCTTGTTTTCCATGTTTTAGCATCTTTGTTGACAGTTCCCATTGTAGATACTAGTAGAGATAGATAATTCAAATACCTGTTTCCAAGTCAAGAGCTTTGATACCTCTCACAGTAGAAGTGACAGGTTTGAATTATTTCATTTCATTCATTTGTCCACCTAATATTTATCGTCTGCAGTGTGCCAGGCACTGTGCTGAGGTCTGGAGCCAGAGCTAATCCAGGAGCCATCCTTGCCCTCAGGGTCTTGCTCCCAGCTCCTTAGGCAGATAGAGTGGAGTGTGGGAGGTGCTCTCAGGTGTTGTAACAGTGTAGAGGGAACTCAGAGGAGGCAACACCTAACTCTGGCAGGGTTAGGGAAGTTTTACAGAAGTGGCACTTGCCCCAAGAAGGTACTCCAGGAAGAAACCTTGAGGATGAGTGGCTGCTTTGGGAACTATGAGTTGCTTTGTGTGGTCAGATCATTTTGTGTCTGGGGAAGTGACGGGGATGGGTCTGGACCTTGAAGAGGCAGCGTGGGGAAGATCTTTTGAACTTGTGCATCAGCAACACTGAGAACGTGTTAGAAATGCAAGATTCCCAGTCACGACCTCAGACTGCTGGTCAGAATCCCTGTGAGGAGGGCCTGGGACTCTGTTCTAACTAGTTTTCCAGTTGATACTTAAGCACCTAAACATTTGAGCAGCTCTATACTTGGCCACGCTAAGAAGCATGTATTTGATGGTCCTGTAAAGGCCAATGTAGACAGAGCTGGAGTTCTAAGTGGGACATCTCCATGATCAAATGTGCATTTTATTTATCTATTTTTTTCAATTGAAGTATAATTGATTAACAATAGTATTTTTAGGTGTATAACAGTGATTCAGTATTTTTATAGATTATACTCCATTAACTATGAAATCCTGGCTAAATTCTCAACGCTGTACAATATATCCTTGTAGCTTATTTTATACATGTTTGTTTGTACCTTTTAATCCCATTAAATTTTTAATTTCTGTAAAAAGTGTACTTTGAACTATGATCTTTATTTTCTTTATACTAATTTAAATGTATAAATTATATTTTTATATGTAGGACTTCTTAATTACTCAAATGACTGGAAAAGAACTCTTTGAGATGTGGAAGATAACAAATCCCATGGGGCTACTGGCAGAAGAACTGAAGAAAAGGAAGATTTCAGCTCCTGAATCTAGACTTACTAGGCAGTCTGGGAGCACCACAGCTTTGCCCGTGTATTTTGTTGGTTTATACTGGTTAGTAACATTTTCATCTTAACTTCGTAACATGGATCAGAAGCCTTAAAAACTGACTTCTCACAGTTTCTTAATATAACCTCTAATTGCATTAAAAGATTTTTAAGATCTTATTCCCATGATTATCTATTCACTACTTCCTTTCCTGCTGGGGAAGGTAAATTATCTATGGTTTGCCAATTGTAGCTTTTGTTAACCAACTATTCACTAGAATTTCATGGAGCATATGCTAATGTAAGTATTGCTGTAGAAAAATTAAAGTTTTGACTCATAAGTTACAGATTTAACCCTAATCCACACTTAGAACAGTCAATTGAGCCTTGAACTGGAAAAGAAAGGGTTTAGTTGTCCATTAAAATGTGTAAGTCAACCCATGCTGAGTGTTTAGTTTTCTTGGTAGTTGACCTGCCCCAAATTGGTTTCAGGTGGATTGGAGTGTTCCATGTAAACAGCGAGCATCTAAGGTAACTAGATTAAAATTTAGGTGAATATTTTTCTAATCTTTATATAATGTAGGACTTCACAGGTATAAAAGCAAGGGAGGACATCACAAAGGAGAGCATTGATAGTATTGTAAAAAGTCTCATCTTCAGTTTTAATTGAAGTACAAAGCAAAATGAGATGCTCTTGCTTTTCAGATTGGCAAGCCTTACGCACATCCTTTAGCAGCAGTTCATTCACTGCTGGTAGAAAGAAAAAATGGCACAATGTTTGTTACTTCTGGTGAATATTATTGCCAGAAGGTGATCAGGCAAAGTTGATTTGTGCGCTGTGTTTTATGATTCAGCATATAATTTCAGACTACTGTGGGGTTTTTTCTAGTGATAAAAAGTTGATTGCAGAAGGACCCGGGGAGACAGTGCTGGTTGCAGAAGAAGAAGCTGCTCGAGTGGCCCTCAGGAAGCTCTATGGCTTCTCCGAGAACCGCCGGCCCTGGGACTATTCGAGGCCTCGAGAGCACAGAAGAGCAGAAAAGAGCGTCACCGCCGGCTAGCCCGCCAGCGAGGGTGAGCAAAGCAGGGACACGGACGTCAGAGATGTTCCAAGCTGGACGTTTTTTAAATTGTAAAGAAATACGCCTTACTCCTCATCCTGTGTTCCTAAAATTAAACAAGTATTTTATCAGGTCACTTGCTTTCTTTTTAATCATTTTTGTTTTGTCAAAAGTCTTTTTTGATATTTTTCCAGTAAATTTTAGCTGAAGTCCTTGATTTTATTATTGTATTTAACTTGTACAGTTAGTTGTGTTTTATTCTGTTCTAGCTTGGAGGTAATCATAATTTGAATATATGTTTTATGTGAACTTTGCTGTAATACCAATAAAAAGGTTATTCTTTAACTATTTCATTGTAGCTTGATTTGATATACCCAGGTTAGTGAACTTTGCCTCTCTAGTAATTTTAGCTAAAATAATAAATAGCTAAATAATAATATTTATTAACAATGATAAATAGTCAAGTAAACTCTTAACTGTGAGAAATGTAAGGTGCTGATTATAACAATTAAGTTAATGAACTCTAGATTCTGTCTAGGCTTACAATTCTGCATGCTAACTAATTTCATAGTTACTCAATTTCTATAAAACATAAATGGCAGGAAAGGTAAATTTTATGCTCTTAAGAGAAAACATGAAAATCAAAAGCAGCTTAAAATGTTGATGCTGATGGAAAAATAAAGTATATATTTATCAATTTAGTATTCCATAATCATATTCATAGCTACCACGTACCAAGCACTGTCAGGAGTGCTTTGCTGTAACATTTGATTCAGTAGAGGACAAGTCTTAAGAGTCTGTCTTTCTGGGTCTTTAATCCTTTGTGTTCAATTCAGTAATCTTACTGCAAATTCCCTTTGATTTATTTCTTTTTAACTTTGTGGTGGCAGTAAGTAGTTTCAGTCTGCCAGGAGTCACTCCCAGAGGTTAACAAGAAAAGTGGGACTTGGGACTTGAGAATAAGAAAGAGGTAAAATGTGAAACTGACAGTATTTTTGCCATGAAATGTTTTTATAAAGGAAGATGACAGACCTTTGAAACTCCTTTCCTGAGACTGGTTAGGGAAGTAGACTTAATGTCGCATGTAAGAGTGCTTACAGCTCTGAAGCTAACCCAGAGACGGCTTTTGGAGGAGTGTGAGAATTACCTAGTTTGCTGAATAGGTAGGTTAAATGTAAATGATTTCACCTTTTCTTTTTAGAGTAACTCCAACTCCTAATAATTTGACACAGAAAAACAGGACCAAACCCGGTAGTTTAACACCACACTTATGCATGTCATCCACAGCAAGGAAACATGATTTGATGAGCAAGACATCTCCCTCATTAGAAACTAGAGGCTGGTTTTTGTGTTCAGCATGTTACAGACTTTGGCCACAAGATGGTGCTCTAACCCAATACGTCACAGTGAAGTATGCAACGTGCCATTATGAGGAACACTCTTCTCCCTACACAGTAGAGATTGATTACATATGATTACAGTGAAACATGACTTTTCTAAGCCCCTTACAGCTCTCATCTGCTAGCTCACCTTCTCTCCCCTTCGGATGTTAAGAATTTCACATACGAATGGTTAATTTCTGATGCCAAGGTATGGTATAGAGCAGTGGTTTCTCGTTAGCAATTTTCTTTAAATCACAACAGCTGCATCCCTTTTTTCCTCAAGGTTTGGGAGAGGGTCAAAGGGGCAGTTTGGGGAATCTCGAAAGAAACTAGAGCCAGTGGTATTTTCCACGCTTTGGCTGCTCGAAGTGGACTCCTGGTAGGACAGTGTCTTTCAGCATTCATGGGAGGTCAAGGACATAGAAGTCATCCACCAGCTCACCCACACCTCACCTCTCCCAGGCAGTCACCACCCATCAGTTCTCTGCTGGCTCAGAGCAAATTCCTGCCCTTCCTTCAGTTTCTTAGATCCCTTAATGTGGAGCTCTTGTGTCATTCAGCTTTTTATTTTCAGAAAAACAGGTGCTGGTACAAAAGCCACTCCCTTGCATCTTTTTGTAGAGTTCTCTTATGATTGGCATTTTGTTTTTGGGTCACCTGTCATAATTTCCTTTTTAGGACAAAGACTCAAAAACCAATTAAGATACAGAGCTTTCAGTTTATTTGGATCAGTGCCTACCTCTTTATTTTTTTTTTTTTTTGCATTGTGTCTCAGGCAGAAGTGAGTCTCATTAAGGGTCAAGAGTTTACTGGTGACAGCTGTCCTCAGTTTTTCCATAAGTCTACCATCTCGTTACTTTAGGACAATTGCAGCCTGTCTCCTGTCCAAATTCAATCTATATGGAAATCATTTGCTCAAATGTCTACATAGCAAGTAAAGATTCTGACACTCAATTCCAGCGTGTGGGCTTTTTCTCCATTCCACCAATTCATGGACACCCACTTGCTGGGTTTCCTACAGTTCCAGTCAATTCTGACACTACCTGGAAAGAACATCAGGTTCCACAGGTGACGGGCTCAGGCCCACAGTCTGCCCCAAACTGCAGATGCCAACCGCAAGTCCAAGTTATTACCTGTGCTTCTGACCGACTGGCTGTAAGTCAGAGGTTCTCACAACCCCCTCCTTGGGTTCGATTAATTTGCTAGAGCGGCTCAGAGAATGCAGAGGAACATTGATTAGATTACTGGTTTCTGATAAAAAGGATGAAACTCAGGTACAGGCAGATGGAAGAGATGAATGCGGAGGGTATGTGGGAACGGCGCAGAGATGCCATGCCCAATCTACACACCATTCTCCCTGCACCATCTTGTGCTCCATTCACCAACCCAGAAGCTCTCCCAATTGTCCTTGTGGGTTTTCACGGAGGTTCCATCTCATAAGCATAATCGATCAAATCACTGGCCACTGGAGATTGATTTGCCATCTATCCTCTCCCCTCTCCCTGGAGGTCAGGGAGGGGGGACTGAACATTCCAACCCCTCCAATTACCTGGTTGGTTTTCTGGGCAACCAGCCCCAATCCCTGGGAGCAGCAAGTTACCTCATTAACATAACAGAGGACACCTTTGTTGTGCTCCTTATTAGGAAATTCCAAGGGTTTGGAGAGTTCTGTGCCAGAAACAGGGATGAAGACCAAACATACACTTCTCATTATCAATCACAGCATCGCAGCAAACACGCTCTTGTGCCACAGGGCTGTATTTTTGTGGCAGTCTCCATATCTTAAATTTATTCCAGTTTCCTACGAGTAAAGGAGTTTTCATAAATTTTATTATTTTCAAGGAAGATAAAGCCTACAGGCTCATTAAGTATATTAAAAGATAATATTTAAAAATAATAATTTGAGAGGAACTTTTCCCCCAAGTCCAGAAATTATAAACAGGGTCTAAGAGTTAGCCCAGGGTCAGAATCTGGGTGTTGACTGATGAGTAAAAAGAAGTTAAACAAGGACCTACTGTAGAGCACAGAGAACCATATTCAATATTTTGTAATAAACTATAATGAAAAGTATCTGAAAAAGAATATATCTCTCTCTATGTATGTATAACTGAATCACTTTGCTGCACCCCTGAAACATGGTAAATCAACTATACTTCAATTTTTTAAAAAGTTAATAAACAGAAACCTCAATTAGAGTCTGGAGGCCAGAAGGGGGCGCTCTCACACCCTGTGGAGGTAGCTGAGTCCAACTGGGAAAAGACAGGACTCCTTCCCTGGCAAGGACTCAGCCAACGGGAAGCCATGACCACTTTATCATCGCCCTCCCAACTTCTTTTCTATACAAGCGTTTCCTTCCCTTGCCATGGTTGCAGACCTTGAATTGTAATTCTCTGCTGATCCTGCATAAACCCATCTTTGCTGGAGAAATATCTGGCAGTCTACTTGTTTCAGGTCAACAGGAGGAAGGGACACAGATGAGTAAGTTGGAGGATCAAATGAAAAATAGAGAGGATACAAAAAACTAAAAGCAGACTTACCATATGATCCAGCAATTCCACTCCTGGGCATATATCCAGAGGGAACTCTAATTCGAAGATACATGCAATTTACTAAAAAAATTAATAGTTTAGGAGAGTCCTCAAAAAACTAGAAATAGACTTACATGATCCAGCAATCCCAGTCCTGGGCATATATCTAGATGGAACCTTAATTCAAAAAGAGACGTGCACCCCAATGTTCACAGCAGCACTACTTACAATAGTCAATACATGGAAACAACCTAAATGTCCATTGACAGATGACTGGATAAAGAAGTTGTGGTATATTTATACAGTGGACTACTACTCAGCAATTAAAAAAATAAAATAATGCCATTTACAGCAACATGGATGGACCTGGAGACTGTCATTCTGAGTGAAGTAAGCCAGAAAGAGAAAGAAAAAATACCATAAGATATCACTTATATGTGGAATCTAAAAAGAAGCCAAACTTATTTATAAAACAGAAACAGACTCACAGACATAGAAAACAAACTTACAGTTACAAGATGGGGAAAGGGGTAGGAAGGGATAGATTGAGAGTTCAAGATTCTAATTAATATGTAGAAAATAGATAAACAACAAGTTTATACTGTATAGCACAGGGAACTATATTCAATACCTTGTAATAACCTATGGTGAAGAAGAATATGAGAACAAATGTATGTATGTTCCTATGTGGCTGAAATATTATGCTGTACACCAGAAACTGACACATTGTAAGCTGACTGTACTTCAATAAAAATATATTTTAAAAAATTTAAAAAATAGTTTACAGCAGCACTATTTACAATAGCCAAGACATGGAAACAACCTAAATGTCCACTGATAGATGCCTGGTAAAGAAGCTGTGGTATATTTATACAATGGAATACTACAAAGCCATAAAAAATAAAATAATGCCATTTGCAGCAACATGGATGGACTTGAAGATTGTCATTCTAAATAAAGTAAGCCAGAAAGGAAAAGATAAATACCACATGATATCACTCATAACTGGAATCTAAAAAAAAAAAAAAAGGAAAAAAGACAAATGAACTTATTTACAAAATAGAATCACAGACATAGAAAACAAACTTATGGTTACAGGGGGCAAAGGGGATGGGAAGGAATATGTTGGGAGCTGGAGATCTACAGATACTAACTACTATATATAAAATCGATAAACAACAAGTTTCTTCTGTATAGCACAGGGAACTATATTCAATATCTTGCAGTAACCTATAATGAAAAAGAATATATGTAAGGATATGCATGACTGAAACATTATGCTGTAATTGGAATTGTAATTGGAAAACAATTGCCCCCTGTGTCCCTTCTCTCTGGGTTAAAAACGTACCCACACTTCAACAGCTGCAAACAGCAGAACTCAGCCCATGTGACAAACCAGAATTACGAATGGCAAACTGGTAGAGAGCTGAATATGAGGTTTTACTGTATAAAGAGAGATGAAGAGAGTTCACGGGTTAAAAAAAAGAAAAAAAGTTAAAGTTTTGATAAGAAGAATGTTTTAAATTATTCTGATTTAGGTAAGATACCTGAAATCTTTAGGAAATCAGTAAAAACAACAACAAAAAAACCCCCCAAAAATGGTAACTGTAGAATTGTGAGTTCTTAAAAAAAAAAAAAGACCAAAAACCCCACAGAAATTTGTCATTTTGAAAAACAAATGCTCCAGCCTATCACCAAAAATGAAACAGCCACTGTTCACCGAGTGACTTCTTTCTGCTCTTGCTACAAAACCCCTACCTTTGCTGAGAATCCCCAGCCCGCAGCTGAGATCAGGGACCGGAGTACTGTGACGGGAGCTCCCCAGAAGTGATCTGTAAACTGGGAGGTGCTGGAGCAGGGAACAGAGTCTGATGGCCAGGTTCAGAAGAGAGGGCGACGAAGGCCAGGGCTTCCTGCTCTCTGCCTATGTGCAAAGGTCTTCACTACGAGAGGCTAAAGTATTTAAAAAAGGATCCATTTTTCTTGTATTCTCAAACAATAGAGAAATGACTTTTTTTTTTTTACTACTTGTAACACTTTATTTTTACTTTGTACAAAATACAAAAATGCAAATCCAAAGAGTTCAGACCAGTAGAGACAGGCACACTGCACAACAGCAAACCTTGTCTAGCAAGACATTAGTTTTTTTTAAACTTTATTTTAGTGAATACATGCATTATATAAAACAGCAACAACAACAAAGACACACAGAGAGACTAGAGATTTAGCTATTTCTACCCCCAAAATAATGCTTACTATCAAGACTTTGGATGAGATGAAAAAAATTTTTAAAAGGCCAATAATACTTTTTTCATATAAAAAAGTAAAAGCTACCATAAAATGTCCTTTCCCCCCTCCATCACACTGATTAAATTTTTTTCTGAAAAGCCACACATATAAACAAAACAAAAGTCCTGAATTGGATAGTCAATACTCAAGAGGGCTGTTAACCTAGGTAACCACTCAGTAGTTTAAAGAATCTTTTAGACATTTTGAAGCCTTTCTATTCATTTCTCAGTACAGTATTCCAACCATCCTGCCCTTTTTTCTCTTTAACACCTCCCAGAACAGAAACGCTCCATCATTGTGTTTCTGTTCCTAAGAACTAGTTTTGAAAAAGAAAGTCATGTACAAAAATATTTAACAGAACTATGGAAGATGTGGGAAAGGAGTCTTCTCTTCCTAGCAAAGTAGTCTTTGCTTTGCATGGTTCCTTTTCAAGGTTTGTTTATCTGCCCCATGAATAAGACAGCACCTAGAGAATTAAAAAGAAACAGTGCATAACTCTATAAAAAACAACCCTTAAAGGAAGCTGGAAGGTATACTGCAGGGAAGGTTTCAAAGCTCTTAAGCACTGCTGTCCAACAGAACTTTCTGCAGTGATGGGGATGTTTGGTACCTTCACTGTCCAATATGGCAGCCGCTAGTCGCATGTGGTTATTGAGCCCTTGAAATGTGGCTAGCGTGATTAAGAAACTGGATTTTTACTTACATTTCACTTTAATTAATAAAGTTAAAAAATTAGGTATACACATGTGGCTAGAGGCTCCCGTATTGGACTGGTTGGCTCAGAAGCATAGTAATTATGACACTGAAGATGCAATGAGATAAAAGGATAAGGAACTAGCTTATGTTATTGATTTAAACAAGAGTAACAACTAAAATATGTTAGTTTCTACTCTGTACCAACATAAGGACAACCTCTCCACAAAGACTTTTAAAAAGAATAGTTTTTTTTTGGGGGGGGGGAATAAATAGATTTATTTATTTTAATGGAGGTACTGGGGATTGAGCCCAGGACCTTGTGCATGCTAGGTGCTCTACCACTGAGCTATACCCAACTCCCATGAAGAGTCTTAATTATTCTTTAGAATTGTACAAAGATGTAGGAACTACTGTTATCCTAATTTTAAAAAGGGAGCTAAAGGTCAGAGCCAACTTTGAACCCATAACTCATGGCACCAAGATGGACTGAATCAAGAGCTGACTAACAGCCAGTGAACAATGGAAGAGGAGACTCACTCACCTGTAGGATTGTGTCGGATGAAAAATAGAAAAGGTCTGTCTACTATAAACCAGGGAGGCGACGACCTTGCGATCAGAATCGCAGCTGCAGGAGGAAAAGGAAACCGAGTTGTACACCCAGCATGAGGCCAGCAAGGTGGCTCAAGGCAGGACCTGACTCCCGTCCCGTAGGCTGGCCATGCTATAACAGGCCCAGGGGGCGCCATGAGCACACACGCGCCGTGGGCCAGGACCATGGCCCAGACTAACACAGCAGGGCTGGCTTTATGTGCGTGTGACCGGGCAGTCGGTCCCATTTAGTCCAAGTAAGCACCACCTCCTTTAATAAATGACATAAAATATATTACAGTTCTTAGAACAGTGTTTGCCACTTAATAAACACCCAGTGTGTAGTCACTGTTATTATTCGCTGTTTTTCATCAGACCATCTGCCTAGTAGATGAGGGGGGGTCCCTGGTCTTGTCAGCCTGTTCAAGTTCTTTCTCTACACCAAGGGCCAGCTCACTTCTTGTCCATTTTTGTGGGTGCCTCCTTTGGGCCCGGCATCTAGATTTTCTTCGCATTGGCAGTGTACACTGCTCACACTGTCTTACACTGCTGTTCAACTCATCTGGTCGCAGACATTGGACTTAGAAAGCAAACGTATGAAGGCTTATGGTCTTAGATGTGTTTACTCTGCCCTGCTTACCAATGGTAGCTTTGATCTAGTAATAGCCCAGTGATGAGGCCTTGCAGAAGGGTAGGTGTTGGGGATAACTGCCCCACACTTGCCGGGTGCGATGGCCCAGTCTAACCCCTCAAACCCCTGGGAAGCATTGATGACTTGGGCGGGACGTTACAAGAGAACCATCTATCGCGGTACTTGGGTAAACCACTCAAGCCAGGGTTATTAGAACCAAATCAACGGCTGGCAAGAGTGATGGACTGAATTGTATCCCCTCAAAATCTGCATGCTGAATCCCTGACTGCCCATGTCACGGTGTTTGGAGATAGGGCCTTTAAGGGAGTCCTTAAGTTTAAATGAGGTCATGAAGGTAGGGCTCTAATCTGATAGGACCGGCATCCTTATAAGGGAAGAGGGAGACACCAGGGATGGGAGCTCACAGAGAAGAGGCCATGTGAGGTCACAGGGAGAAGGTGGCCGTCTGCCAGCCAAGGAGAGGGGGCTCAGGAGAAACCAACCCTGCAAACACCTTGATCTTGGACTTCCAGCCTCCAGAACCATGAGAAATAAGTTTCTGCTGCTTAAGGCGCCTGGCCTGTGGTGCCTTGCTGCAGCAGCCCTAGGAGACTGACTGCAGCAGGGCTGGCGTTATGCATGTGTGACCGGGGCAGTCACAAGGCCCCACGCTCACAACGGCCCTGCACTCAGTTCACGGGTGCTCTCCTGTTGCTGTCTTGAAATTCTTAGTAAGTTTTGAACCAAGGGCTCATTTTGCGTAGGGCCCCGCAAATGACATAGCCAGTCCTGACAGTTACACTGATGTGCAAAACTGGTCAATAACTTGGGCAACATTTAAACGTCACTTTCCAGGTCTTTATTTTAAATGTCATTTTAAAGGAATAAGAGTTAAATGTTTATTCTAGAAAGGCAATAAAGGGTCCGTTTTGAGTATAAATGGTACCTTTTAATGACCAGAACTATCTGACCCAGTTACCAGTCTAGCTAAGATACTCACTCTGTGAGTTCACAGAGTCTGTCTAGCTCCATTCGTCCAATCGCACATGGACAATTAGGGGGTATAAAAACCAACCTAAGATGGTTTCATTTTCTCCTTCATTATACTGGCCATCGAGGAGAAAGCAAACATGGGAGTTCTAACTCCCCAGGAAGGCCCCATCGCAATCCTGCTGTGATTCAGTCACTGCTTGCTAATTCTTCCCTTGGTCCTGGACAGGCCCGATTGGCTATTTTCCTATTAGTAGTTGCTATAATTTTACGTTTCAGTATAAAGATCAGTCTTTTCTGCCAATAAGAAGCCACAACAAGCTTCACCCTTCTGAGAGCAGGGGTCAGGAAAGTACCCTCCTTGGGCCAAGTCTGAGGGGACCTGTTTTTATAAATAAAGATTTATTGGAACACAGCCGTGCGCACTGGCTCGTACGGTCCATGCTGCTTTCAAGCTACAATGGCAGAGCTGGGAAGTTGTGAGGGAGACTGGGTGGCCCGGAAAGCAGAACATACGTACTGTCTAGCTCTTTACATGAAAAGTTTGCTGACTCCTGTCCTGGAGGAATCTCTACTGAGGTGCCTTCCTTAACGAAACAGACTCTGAGCTTTGTGGATGCGCATCCCCCTAAATTCACCATGTGTCCCAAGGGTCAACCCACAGCGTCGGGCTAGAAACAGGGCCTGTGCCCAGGGGCTGAGCTGGCGACTGGACCGGGCAGGCCGGCTCCCCTCCGCCAGAACCAGCCCCGCTGCCAGACCCAGCGCTTACTTGTTGCTGCTGAAGCTTTGGTTCCATCTTCACTGACTTCAATTTTGGCTTTTTGCAAGATGTGAGAAACATGAAGGTTTTCTGACCCTGGTTTGAGAAAATAAAACAAAAAACAGTATTTGTTTGATATGCAGGTTGGCTGGGAAAGTTGCCTCAAAGCCATGGCGAATTTCAGTTCTTAAAAGTGTCAGAAGTGACTTGCCATGGTCCCAGTGACTAAAGGCTGTAGGATGCCTGTCAGCTGTGGTGAATTGCAGTCTCTGCTAAGCGAACTGTGACATCACTTCAGAGGAGGGAGTCCTGGACCCCAAATGTGTTAGTGCCTTTATCAGTTAAACTCTGATCACTGAGAATTTTGTTACAAAATAAAAAGAATGGAGCTTTCAAAAGGTAGCTGAGTTTTTCAGAAGAAACGAGCTGAAAGTATTGTTTTTCAATTACAGAATGTCAGATCCAGAAAGCAGATGGCACTTAGAGGTGGGGAACCCGAGGCCCAGAGTGCTAAGAAACCTGTCCCCCAATCCCAGGGCTACTTAGTGGCAGAGTAAGTGCTGTCTGTCATAACGGAAGTCACTCATCTCCTGGCGGGAGAAGAGCAGGAGCGAGGTTGGACGGCTGGGGGCAGACTCAGGAATGCAGCTGTGCCGCTGGGACCTTCTAGCGAATTCAGTCTCCGCCGCAAATCCTTACCGTTCCAGCCATGCCCACTGGGGGCAGCATTCGTGGAGGATGCCAACTGAAGTTAATGTTGACCTTGATGGGACACAGGTCGGGTGCAAAGGGAAAAAGTGCTTTTTGTGTCAACTGCTTTTCAACTGTCTGCACCAACGCTCAACTCTAACATGACTGATCGTGAATGAGAGGCACGTTTGCAGGGCCCACGAACTGTTTTCTCATCACTCAAGGGGAAAAATAAAAAATGAAGGACAAACAATGGTTAAGCCTGTCTTTGGTGGCTTACACGGTGGCTACACTGACCTTTCAAATATAACTTTGGCAAATGAAGGGGTCTCACACTAGCCATGTCCTAGGTGGTCTGGAAAAGGAAAGCTCTACTCAGACTCCTGTGAATTTATATTATTTCAGATTAATAGGCCTGAAATGCCAATACATATCTGAATATAGTGCATGCCTGCTGTTGTTTGGTGGAACTAAGCAAATAGCTAAAAAATCAAAAAAGAGCTCAAAAATCTTAGTTTTTTTCAAACACGGGGGAAAGTCTCCATTTGGGAAAAAAAGAGACTAATATCTAATTAAGAACCACATTTTTAGGTAACAGAGACAATACGTGAAATGTTTCTTTCAGGGTGTGGAGTCACACGGGTTTCAGAGGAAAGGTATGTGTGAATTGTAAGGATGGTTGATCTATGCCGATTTAAATGATCAAGACTCAGTTGCACCACTTGGTGATTTATCAAACTAAACCTTGAAGAGCTTTAGGGCAACACAGTCCTAATTTTGACCTTTGCTTTCTGAACAAATCAGAGACCCAGTTTGTAACACAGCCTACAAGTGTAAGAATAAGATTGAAACTGAACATACTCGTTATTTTCGCAAAATTTGCCTTTGATGGATCAAACATCTCGGTGATACCAAGAACCTTCAGTGGCTCTTTCAGATCTGTTTGTGCTACAGCTGTGAACCTAGCGGGAAAGCAGAAAACAGGGGGAAAAAGAATCATTTCACTATGACGTCAAATGATACCATCAGTGCCAGTGGCCAAATGTTTAGAAAACGAGTCTTTTTACAGTCCGCTCTGAACACCAGTCTGAGTATCTGACACAACCTCTCCCAGGGGTCAGGGACTCCTGCTGTCTTCTGAGGGAAAGGGGCTACTTACTTGGGCAGGATGACCTGCACCCTCTTGGGCACCATGGTGTTCATCCAGCTGTCTATGGTCTTGGTGCTGATGTGCGGGATGATGGCCGAAAGTGGGGTGGAGCTCTCTGTGGGCAGAGCGATCAGCATGCTGATGCTCTCCCCGTGGTAGGGCAGCTCGATGAAATTGTACCATAAGTCACTGGGGGTGCTCGTAGACCCTAAAGAAATCAGAGGCAGGTTCAGGGCATCCTTGATGACTTCCAGAAGGGGCATGAGTGGTGGCTGAACTCCAGGGTAGCTTTGGAGGGAAAAGAGCAATTCAGTTTGAGAACTTCTCTTTTCCAAAAATAGCTTCCTTAGAAGGTCAGTTATTTCTTCCTTCCCTGGTAAAGGATTCTCCTTCTGTAGTCTAGAGATGATATCTTTGGCCAGCACTAAAATCACATTAGTTCTGTTGAGTAGAATTTAACTAGATCATAAGGCACTTAGAATACAGTGCTTGGCAAGAAGTAGACCCTTATCAGATAATGAAGGGATGAATCTGAGCTGCCTAAGGATGATTCTTCTGGCGGCGTCTACGTGTGCACATGAAGAAAGGGGGGGGGAGCGTAAGTTGTGCAGTGCCCACTCTGGCCCAGCCATGTACCAACGACTCCAATGCATTTAGAATCCATGGTGCCCCATGAGGTGGGTATGAGCCGTCCTACTTTACAGCTGGAGAGGCTACAATTGGAGAAATTAAGTAACTTGCCAAGGGACACATGGCTCAGAAGTGGAGCAGAACTCAGTATGAATTCAGTACATCTAGTGCCAAAGATGATCGTCTTCCTTCATTCCCCAACCCCCTGCCCACTCTTCATCTGACCCAGGAACTATCATTATGGCTTTCTGATCCTTTACGGTACTCATGCTTACTAATAAAAACCCAAGAATGATTTAAACCAGCATTTCTCAGAATGTCATCTAAAGAACACACAACCTGCAAGATGCCTAGGGGGCAAAACAGACTCTGCAGCCCAGCAAGTTTAGGAAGCCCCGGGCACGCAATTCTTTTTGCAGATTCATAAGATACAGCAGTACTAGAAAGTACTAGAAAGCACTAGAAAGTACTAGAAAGGTTCTCAGATATTCTGAGGAAAACTGTTCAACTCTAGTTATTCCCAGGTTTCCCAAACTAATTTGATCTTAGAACCCTTTTATCCCACGTGAAATATTTAAAACATTTAGCAACTGAGCAGCGGAGCTGAGCGTTGCCCGTCAGAGCGGATGCAAGTGCCATCACAATCAGTACTGGGGAGAAGCCCTGCTCAGGGGTGTGGGGCCCAGAGAGGCTATTAACCCCCCGGGAAAAGAGCCCTCGATGGAGCACGCCTTAGGGTCCCAGAGGACCTTCACTAGGCATGTGATGAGAGAGTTATACGAATTAACTGGATGAATGAAAAAACAGCATTTCTAGATTGACTGGATTTCTGAAATGCTTTATTAAACACTTCCCATTTTTTAAGGGTGACCTTGGTCAGGTTCCTGAACCTCCGTGTGCCTCCTGGTTTGGAGGATGGAGAGGTCAGGGATGTTAGAACTGTGCAGCTCACAGGACTGCTGTGATGATTAAATGAGAAGACGGAGCAGGGCCTGAACGCTGGCCCCCTCTTCCTCCTCCTCTAGCTGACCTAGAAGGACAACAGATTTAAGAAAGCACGTTTTTCTCGTGATTTTCCCTTGTCTTTCCTTTGGGGATGCCCTTTGCAGTCACTGCATTGGAGACAGGGAGCTTCAATCAGCCGTTCTCCATAGATGGGGGTCAGGAGGGAGGCACTGATGGAGGGAGAGAGACACGAACTTTGTCCTCAATACATAACAAATGCTTTGAGCTATAAAATATGATAATAAAGAGTGAAGCTCTTAGAATCAATGACACTACAGGAGGCCACCAAGAGCCTCTCCTTGAGGAAGGAACGTGTGGACGGCTCGGTGCTCAGGGCTGCTCCGGCACTCGGTGCGCCCCGCCCCAGCTCAGGACGCTCCTGCACTCTCGGCCGGGTTCCGCCTGGGGGCCGCCCGAGAATCCAAGGTGGGATCCTCCATCTCTGCTTTTACCCTGAATAATCAAACGGCCTCAGCAGAAACTGAGAAATCAATGGGAAACATATGTATGTTTGGAATTCCTTGTGGTCTTCCTCGAAACAAAAAAGGGCTTTAAGGGTAAATTCATAACCATCAAAACAAAAAATTCGCAGATAACGACTTTGACCCAGCAATCCTCATTCAAGGAAATTACCTTCAGGAGTTCTGACCCACACATCTACAGATTTATGCACAAGAACGCTCCCTCTAGTGCTGTTATAGGCAAGGTGCAAATGGCCATCTGCGGGAGAATTATGGTACATTTATGCCTTGGGATGTTTTGCAGCTGAAAGAAGGATCAGGTAGATCCACATGAAGTAACATAAAAAAAAATTTCCAAGACATACTGTCTAATGAATTAAGCAGATGATAGAATCGAAGTTACTATGTAATCCTGTGTATATGAAATACATAGAAAGGGTCTCAAATGACACACCTGGCACTTAATAGGGGTCCTCAGGCTGGGAAATGGGATTACACGGAAACATTCACTTTCTGCCGTGTTGTATATACTGCTGTATTTGAGGATTTTGCAAAGAATATGAACTATACTTCTACTCATTTTAAGGCTATTTCTATTTTTTAAATAGAAAAGTTTCTACCCTCAAAGTGCTCATGCTTTATGGGACTTAAGTTAAGTCAGAAGGGTGCCCCCCTGTTTTCCACCCTCTCCGTTCGTATTACTAAGTGAATCCTCTCAGAGATCTCGATCACATCTTTGGGGAGAAGTCAGGAAGGCTGATAAATGGATAAATGGACTGGCAACATTTTGGCAAAGTGACCAAGGCTGGTGACCCTGGGCAGGTGGCACCAGAGGCCGTGTGAGTGACTTCGGCGGCCTGGCCACCTCAGCCGGGGCCTCCTGCCTCTGAGCCCCGGCTGGTCATGTTGGCCAGAGTGGGGTGAGACATGTAGAAAGTGGGTGACCAGCTGGGCGGTCTGCAGTCACGAAAACAAACGCCTGCTCGGGGCCAACATGGACCACTGGGCTTTCTTCACAAAACAAACCGGCCCCATCTTTCCATGAAAAGCTGCTTCACCAGCCAAAGAGGGAAACCCAGGGACAGATGACACCCCTGGACTCTGCCACGTGGCCCGTGGAAGGAGTTGGGTTCCAATCCCAGGTTACTCAGTAAAAACCCTATGACAGGCACAGAAAGGAGGGGAGGAAGGGTGGCCCCAGAGCACTTACGGGGTTTACTTGGGAGGGAATGAGAGCCAGGGGGCTGTCATGTTCTGTTCTGCATTCAGTACAGATCAGCCAGGGGCCAAGAGGAAATGGACAGGACACCAGTCTGGGTCAACTAAGCAGAGATTAGCGAAGGGACCACCTACAAAGCAAAGGGGAGAGTACAGAGGAACCACCAAGGATGGTACCCAGGGCTACAAACAGTGGGGCACCATCACCCATCTAAGGATGGAAGGGCCAAGGGAAGGAGGTGGTGGCCCTGATGGCAGGAGACCTTGGGTGGAGGGATACACTGGCCCTGGTGACGCAGGGGAGGACTGGGAAGCCAGTGCCCAACCCCCTCCCCGCCCTTACCCCATCACCTGCTGCTCCGCCCCACCAGCAAACCAACAGGAAGCCAGGGGGCAAGGGAGCCCCGACGCAGCCTCCTGGGAGCTCAGAGAGGGTGGAGAAGGGAGGGCGTGAATCAGGGAAGGCGGGGGAAAGAGACCCCACACACTGTGGATCTGTGGGGCTTGAATCTTTGACCAAAAGAATGTAATTTGCGTTATTTTCTGTAAAGCACATATTCTCAGACACATTGTTAATGGAAAAGCCACCTGGAGATGTAGCTCCCTCTCTGGGAACATCCCCTACACTCAAGGGAAGCACGTTCCATTCCTACAAAGAAACATTTTAATCTTTCATGGGAACGTCTAAAGAGCCCTTGCATTTGCCTCTTTACTGACACAGTCGTTGTTTTTCAGCAACAGAAATACACAGCAAATGAGGCCCCCTCACAATTTATTTGATTAGAATGTGCACAAAGATTGACCTAAAGTAAAACAGCTTTGCTTCAGATGTGAGCTGAGGGCCAGGCTAGCTTTCCCATGAGTCTTCCTGGGCAACGACCTGAGAGTGACTTCTGGGCAAAAAAAAAGAGACTTCTATTTTTCAATTGCTTAGCATGGAACCTTTTAAATACAGGACTTTCAAAAGCTGCAGGCCTTTTAAATACATATTATCTTAAAAACATTTATTGAGCGGATAACAAAATTCTACCTGGAAGTTTGATGAATGACAAGGGAGAAGGAAAGTGACTTCATTCATTGCGTCCTTCCCACGAGTCACTCACTCCTTAACTTAGGGAATTAGGCAGCTAGCGAAATGTGGAGCGGGGTTGCAGCCAATAAGCACCATGTAAGGAAAGGTAACACTGGGCCCCGCATGTTCAGGGACAGACTGCAGACACAAAGGCTAACTTACACAGGGAAACTTACACAGGGAAAAGAAGTGTAAGTTAAATTGGGCAGAGAGTTACTTCAAAGAAAGCAGATTTAGAAAACAATCACCAGACTTAGTTATCGATGGACAGGAGAGATGCGTCATTTTTTTTTTCCTAATTGTAAACCTGATACATATGCGTTAAAAAAAATTCTCAAGCTCAAAGAAAAATAATCATTTGAAATACTACCACTTGCCATTTTACTGAACATCCTCCAAGACACGTCTCAACAGACATATGAATATATGGAAAGTATTTTACATAAACGAGATGAAATGGCATCTGCTGCTCTGTAACTTGTTTTCTGAGATCAACCACATATTACATAACTTTCTCCCTGTATAAATCTAAATCTAACTATCACGGGGGTTCCACCACGCGTAGGTAGATGGCTTCTATTTATTTGCTAGTGTGGGATTATCTTGATTATGAAGTGCTTGGCGTGGGATGCTGGGGCAAGGTTTCCACAAAGTCCTCCAGACCACGGCTTCCCACCACCAAAAGCACCTAAGAGCACCCATGTGCCCCTGCACCAGGGCCATGACTGGACTCTGTCAATCTTCATAATTTTTGCTAATCTGATCAATGGAACAAAAATCTAATTTTTACCTTAATTTTTAATTTGGTAATAATGCAAAATGGCTAACGAGGAGTTGATAATGTGTTCACATGTTTAATGTCCATTTATACTTATTTTGTGAATTTCCCTTTCATCCTTAAATTTCAGCCTAAAAGCCTATGTGGTTTACATTATCTTTATAAATAATACAAAGACTGACCATGAGCTTTTAAAAAATCCTGTCCTCCCCTCCTCTGTCCTTTATTAGAAATAAAAACGCAGATCTACCTTGAACTAAGTGGAAGCACTCGAGGGCCTTCCTGCGCCTGGCACGTTCTAGAACGGGGCCTCTCCAGCCACGAACTTACCGCACCGGAACACGGAGAGCTGGGCGAGCATCGGCACCTGGTAGGACTTCCCATCCGCTGCCACAAATGTACGTTTCTTTGTGTTCTCAGGCTGAAACCGTGATTTCCACAAACCCTTAAAATATACTGCATTGACCAGGACCAGTCTGGTAAGGACGCCGTCGAGAAGATCTGGGGACAGCAGATTGTCGATCATACCTGCACCGAGCACAAACACGGAGGACTCTCAGGACAAGCAGTCTACTGGAGGGCAGAGGGCAGCTGCGGGATCCCGGAGAAGGAAAAAATCAAAGGGATTTTTAAAGGATTTTTTGAAGAAACTTTTTACAATACCCTTTGGTCCCTTCTAATTTTTTCCTATCACTAAAAATTAAAAGATGAAAACAAGTTAAAAATCAGATGCTAACAACTACATAAAAAATAGATAAACAATAAAGTCCTGCTGTATAGCATGGGGAACTATATTCAATAGCTTGTAATAACCTACAATAAAAAAGAATATGAAAAAATATGTATATGTATGACTGAATCACAAAGCTGTGTATCAGAAACTAACACAACATTATAAATCAACTCTACTTCAATAAAAAACAAAATAAAAAAAAATCAGAGAACCACAAAAGACTAGAGATCCTCTATTTGAGGTTATCAAACTTCTTCAAGAAATTTTTTATAACAAATTGTCTATATGCCCCATGTTTTAAGAACATTTTACTCATCTCCATAAACTATACTTAATAATTAATTTCTGTTTTTGATAATAACTGACACTCTGACTGTCAGTGGAGGTTTTTGATTGGCACAAGGTAAACAGTTGTCTGTTGTGCAGTTTTAAACACTGGGTTAATTTATTCCCAAACATAAAGGAACCCTTCAGCCTGTGTAATGTTCTTTAAGGCAAATGCTTAAATTCTCGTAAGATTTTAGGAATGTTGATTGTTAGTGTGGAATCCCTGGTTATTATAAGCTACTTGAAGAGTTGAGACTAAAAGGGGTGTTTGTGGGTCAGGGGTTGACCTAGGTGCTCATATTGCAGAGATAGAGAGAAAGCGGGTCTGTCCTAGAAGAACTAATTTTGAAAGAAAACGCTCTTCACAAGACGTCAGGATGGTCCAGCCCATCTGTGCAGAAGTGAAGGAGAAACTCAACCACTGCGGTGTCAGGGTGCCCTTGTGAGTCACGAAGATCCTTCTAAAGTGCTCGAAGCTTTGGTTTCTCACTTAGGTTCCTTTTGCTCGGTGTTTGAAGATTCAGCTGTGTGTGTGTGTGTGACAGTGCATTTAGGAGAGATCACTAATACCAAAGTTGTTAAAAATTAGTTCAGTGTAGCTTTTGGCCCAATTTTTTTAAAAGTGCATAATATAAATACAAGTTACTATACGTTAAATGATGAGAGTAAAACCAATGGTTTTGAAGAAACAGGAATGTCTAACTCAGCAGAGAGAGCTTTAAGTCCTTTTAAATGAAGCTCAAGAAGATTCGATGTTCCATAAACAGAGGTTTATGTAAATCACCATGAAGAAGCACACCCAGAGGATTCCTGACCCGCTGGCTCAGCCAGTGACAGCACTGCTCGTCACTGACACAAGGGGGCGCCAATGCCACCTTACATCAGGCTCTGGAAGGAAAATAGCTGAGCTGTAAATAGCCAGCACTCAACGCAGGGCCGGCTGCTGTGAACAGACCCCGTCCTGAGAGAAGGAAGTGAGAACTGTGTGCCCCAGCGACAGCAAGCTTTGGAGAGTTGGTTTCCCGATAGCAAAGGCTGCATCTTGCCTTTGCTGGGGCCATTATCTGGTCCAACTCCTACTTGCCTTTGAGACGTACGTGGCTCCCTCTCCTTACACACCTTCTCTGACCCTCCTCTCCATCTCCCGGTTTCCATAGAACCCAATGCTCAGCACCACTGCGGTATTTTATTCTAGCCAAATTTCATGTCTGTCTCCCTCAACTAAACTGTGAGCCGCACAAGCACAGGAACCCTGTCATTCATTTTTAAAAATCACGCCTGGCTCTGTGTTCAGCATACTGTCAGTGCGCACCAGGGGTCTGAAGGAATCTCTTCAGCCCTTTTTTCCTGAGGTAAATAAAGCCTCTTGTTGCCACTGGTGGAACTAAGATATAGTAAGGGGACATGGAGAAATAAAAAGAAAGGAAAAAGAGAGAAATGTAAGAAATGCATAGTTTAGAGGCAAGGAGGCACATGGGGGACCTGACATCAGTAATGGCAATAAATATGCATCCATCATCCATCTACTCACCCTTAAACATCCATCCATTCATCTACCCCTCGATCCATCCATCTATCAACTCATCCACCCATCCATCCATCTATCCACTAACCCATCCATCCATCCATCTATCCATCCACTTATCCACCCCACCCATTCTTTGATGCCTACCTACCATCTGCCAGGAGCACTTTTAGGTAAGAAAACAAAACAAAAATAAGCTCTTCCCCTCAAAAAGCTGTGGATTGGAAGGAAGCTGACTGACATAAATGACTTGGAAATGCAATTGCAATAAATATCTTGAAGTGAAAGTACTTGAGGATGTGAGGGCAAATTAGAGGGGGATCTGACCAGGTCAGGGAGGTCAGGGATGGGTGGTTCCTTGAGGAAGTATTACTTGAGCTGAGCTGTAAAAGTAGCTCCCATCTGTTGGACACTTGCTAAGTGTCCACCACCGTGCTAAATGCTTTATGCATGTTACTTATATTCCCATTAACAACCTTATTAACGAGTCTAGCAGTTAACACTATTTTATCTCCATTTTACAGCCGAGGATGCTGCGGCACAGGGAGGCTGAGTAACCTGCCTGAGGTTACACAGCCAACGGGTGGCAGAACTGAGATTCAAACCGGGCACTTATGCTTTTAACTATTATGGCATTCGTGAGATAGTGTGAAAATGAACAGGCAAGGGACAACGGGAAGGAACACATTCCAGGTAGCGGGATGCATGGGGGGCATTTGTGACTGGAGGGAGGAGGGCGAGTACAAGAGATGGGAAGGCAGCCTGTGTGGCTGGAGCACAGAGAGGCTGAGGCTGCAGAAAGGTGGCAGGGCAGCCCCAGCTGGGCCGTCACCACATCCCAGCACACTGGGAAGTCTCCCCCACTCTCTGCTGGGCAGGATCTGTCATCTCCATGCAGCGGTCTTCCACAAGTGGACTGTCCCGTCTCTAGGGTCCTTCTGAGACCTCGCATGTAAGCAAGTGCCTCTCAGTGGGGCAGTTTGGAAATTGGTGGGAGCGTTTCTGGTTGAGTGGGTGGTGGCCAGAGATGCTATAAGCCCTGCGGTGTTCAAAACAGCCCCCAAAATGAACGGTCCTGCTTGCCGCAGAGCTTTCAAGTGCCCCGCTGGATATTCGAGTTGGCAAGAATCCTGCCCGTTGTCAGCTGAGCCCAGAGCCTCACTCTTTCCTGTAGGTCAACACAAAGTAGCTGTTCTTTTGCATACTTTTAACGTAGGATAAACTTGCTCGGAATGTGACTACCACGCAAACCAAACCCAGTGGAATTTGTGCTTGTTTTGGTCGGAAATTTACCAAGAGTCTTGCAGCGTTTTAGAAAAAAACTGCACCAACGATGGTAGCACAGCCCGTGGTTTTTGTGTCCCCAGTGCAGCTTGCCTTCTCGGTCCGCTTTTGTAGCTATCAGTTCACGTTCTGCATGAATGTCAGTTCACATGTCAATTCTTCTAACACTCTGACTGTTACTTTCAGGGGCAGCGGTACACAAGGGTTTACCTACTGAATTACATACATAAATTACTTTTGTTTTTCCTTGTATTACACTTTAGCATTATATTAATTTTTAAAAATTTGTGCATGTGTGCCTAGGATATACGAGCTAGGGATTTCGTTTCAAGACAGTAAGGCGAGTATGAAAACCTTTGTTTAAAAGTGGGAGTTAGGTCTGCTGGGTTGAGAAGCACTTTTCCAGCCTTCTCGCTGTCCCTTCCCTGGACGCTGTGAACAATTCACTGAGTCAGTGCGTGTGCAAGTGGTGAAACCCTCCAGTGTCATCCTGGGGGACTTACAATTCCCAGTATCCAGTAAAGAAGAAGCTGGCTGGCACAGACACGCCACAGCATGCAGACACCCGGCATCTGAGTGCCGTCAGCTTCCCACCTCTGTTCTCAGCCCCACAGGCTCAGACAAACACGCTGACCCCTTCACATATTCTGGTCTCCTGACTGCTTCGTGGTTGCAGGAAGGGAGCCCAGACTGTACTGTCCAGGATGCTGCTGAACAGGGATGTCACAGATTTACCATAACACCCAGGCTCTCCACCGCCCTCCAGAACATTTCTCCTCCGTCTCCCCATTAGTTCCTCTCCTCATTAGTCCCTCAAATGGTTTGCAAACATTCACATATGTAAGTCTGGAGGGAGCCTGGGGGAAGACTTGTTCCAGTGCAGAATGCCAGGCCCCTGCCTCAGGGATTCTGATTCAGTAGGAGGGGGTCCGGCGATGTGCATTCTAACATACACCCTGGGCACTGCAGGAACCAAGCTTTGAAGAAACATGACCTCAAAAGCCAAAGTTTCCCTAAATTTCATTTTGGGGCTTATTCCCCTCCTTGAGTCTCTTTTGTTTCCACTTTTGTGACCTTTACTCTCCCCTTGTGTGAAAAATGGTTCCCAAATCTCTGCTCCTAGCCTTAACTTTCCTCTGCGGCTCTGCACCTACCTCTCCTCCTGAATGCTCCCACCTGAACCTCCAGTTTACAAATGAACAGGTTTAAAACACTGATGCTAGACATTCCTTCCGTTTCACGGGAGGCTACATGCACGTAAACAAGTAATCATCACACGGCATGGAAGTGCTCTCGTGAAGCGCACAGTACAGGAAAATCACACGTCAGTCATAACCAAAGAGGAGGTGCCTCCTTCCTGGGCTGACAGGAGCCAGAGGAGAGGAAGGTACGGAGAGAGGAAAGGGGGAAGGGGAGACAGAGAGGCAGGGGATGAAGAGGTAAAAACTATTATGTAGAAAATAAACTGCAAGGATATATTGTACAACCCAGGGAACATAGCCAATATTCTACGGTAACTGTAAATGGAGTATAACCTTTAAAAGTTGTGAACCACTACATTGTACACCTGGAACTTATATAATACTGTACAGCAACTAACAATAAAAAAAAGAGGCAAGGAAGGTGCGGGGAGAGATCAATCCTGAACCGTAAAGGCTGGGAAGCATATTCTGGGCAAAGAGAACAGCAGAAACAGAAGCAGCCAGAAAGAGAAAGAAAAATACCATATGATATCACTCATATGTGGAATCTTAAAAAAAAAAAAGAAAGAAAAAAGAAAAAAGGACTCCCATGAACTCATCTACAAAACAGAAACAGATTTGCATAGTAAACAATCTTATGGTTACCAGGGGAAAGAGGGTGGGAAAGGATAAATTTGGGAGTTTGAGATTTGCAAATGTTAACCACTATATATAAAAATAGATTTAAAACCCCCAAATTTCTTCTGTATAGCACAGGGAGCTAAATTCAATATCTAGTAATAACCTTTAATAAAAAAGAATATGAAAATGAATATATGTATATATATGCATGACTGGGACATTATTTTATACACCAGAAATTGACACATTGTAACTGACTATACTTCCATTAAAAAAAAAAAAAAAAGAAAGAAGCAGGAAGAAATGAGCAATAAAACCTTCAGATCAGACAAGGGCTTGTAGGCAAGGACTCTGGCGGTGAGCTGCAGTGAAGGAGGAAGTCTGGGGGCTGCCCTGAGCCCTGGGGAGGAAAGTTCCCAGGGGGGACAAGGAGAGGCAGCACGAAAAGGGAAGGGAGGCAGACTGAGCCGTGGGGTCCCCCAGAAAGAAAAGGATGGGGCTGTCAGATGGGTCCAGGCCTTTCATAGCGGCAGGGCCAGCGGACTTGTAGACCCCAGTTCGAATCTCAGAGCCGGACTTGTGCTTTTATCCAGAGTTTAAAATCACACTGAAGAGTTCCCGGGAACCGTGACCACTCACCCCTGGTTTCGTTTCTAACCCACACATTGACGGAATCACAGGCAGCGGTGGGGTCCTCAAAGTTCACGTTGCGGACTTCACACTGAAACACGTCTCGGTTCCTCGTGACGAAAGGCACTTCCATTTTAAAGCCATCCTTGACAAACACTGCGTTGGCCACTGTCACAATGTCTTTATTCTTCTTGGAGACGATGGCCTTGTTGATTTTCTTTAACACTTTGCCGACTCCTAAAGGAGAAAGGAGAAAATGCAGTAACATTTCTGCAAGAGTTTAGGAAAGTTTTTTTTTTTTTTTAACATCTTTTATATTATGGCAAATTAGAACAGTATAACCAAGACAAGCATGAGGAGCAAGAGATGAAGTTATCTGCTTTCTTCCTGGGCTTCTGTTAGGAAGAAAGGGGGCACAGTTCTCCTAAAACGAAGTATAACTATTAATCGCTCCTAAGGATCCAGCTGTGCCTCTAGCTGCAAAACAGGTGTCTTCAAGACATTCTCCACACCTTCCCCAAGCAGACCTCGATCTCCTGGAAGACTTTCCTGGCACTGAGGAGACTGGTTATGTAGACACAGGGGAATAAATCAAAAGAGTCTTCCTACCCCAGTCTCCCTTTCTTAGCAACCTTAAGCACTGTTTCCTTTCCTGCCAAAGATTTAACAGTGCAATTTCTTTTCTCTATTTCAGAAAAAATTAAAAGTATAAGGGGGGAGGGTATAGCTCAAGTGGTAGAACACATGCTTAGCATGCACAGGGTCCTGGATTCGATCCCCAGTACCTTCTTTAAAAATAAATAAACCTTATTACCTCCTCCCCCCAAAATAAAACAAAAGTATAAAATAGGCATCAGAAAGACTACAAAAAGTTGCCTGGTGCCACCATCCCAGAACAATGTGATTTTTACTTGATATCAGGCTCACAAAGTACGGGGATTAATTTTATGGCAAAGTAGGCTTTATTTCACATGAGCCACTCACATATGGTCCATTTAGTTTTAGAGTACAGGAAAGACGGAAATAAGTTCTAAGGATGAAATGTGTTTCCACAGAGAGCTCAAATTACAGATCCGTCTTCTTCTTGGAGTTCTTTCAAAGTGACACTGCCCTAAAACATCAGGCAGTCACCTTGGTGGTCCCCTGGAGAGCTGACCTGTCCCTCTTAGCTAAGGGGAGGCCCTTGGTTAGGTCTCTGGAGACTCCACCCCCTCACTCGTTCCGCAGGGCAGGCCCGGCAGGACCGGGCAGGCACTCTGTAGGACAAAAGGAACAGGAGACTTCAGGGACCAGTCAGAGCACTCATCCCTTCCAGACCCCTGCGCGCCCGGGTCGGGCAGACCCTCCTCTGCCCCAGACTGCCCTGCCTCCATCCTGAACCAGAGCATAACTTCTGTGAGTTGTCAGAGGCTGAGCCCAAAGTAGGCCCCTGAAAACCTACTGGGGCTCCCAAGATGAGTCTGTCTGTCGTGGGAACTGAAGTCATACAATGCAGCTGCCGGAGATTTTGGAGGAAGAAAAGGTGGGGGTGGGGAGAAGCTGCCAAGAGGCCAACATCGTCAAAACTTTAGAAAATACTGCTTAAAATCAATGCGGCTCAGCGTGATAACAAATCATAAAAATCCGGCGGATATTTTGTAACGATATTGGCCGACAGGGCCTAGATGGCGCTGGGAGAGGCCAGGGCCGCTATCGGTGATTCACTGTGAAGTGATACATCACCAGGAGCGCTGAGCTTCCAAGCAAGGGGCGGCACAGCGCATCCCAAGTATTCAGTCCTTCTGCGCTTCAAGCAGGCTGAACAAACTGCAAACTCTTGCAAAAGGGTGATGCTGTGTAAACGGAGCGGGCCGGCGGGCGTTTGGTGCTGGCAGCTTCAGGGGCCACGCTGAGAAAGATCAGGTCCCGCGCGGAGGGAGGTACTTAAGCGCGCATCGCTCCCCTCCTCTCCCAGCGAAGGCGGCAGCGCAGTCAGCTTCCCTAGACCTTTAAGGCCAGTGGGAGGGGAAGAACCCGGGTGGGATAACGCCCTCACTTCCCCACGAAGCCGCTAAGCTCCAGACGTGAAAAGTGACTTGCTTAAGGTCACGGGGCACGTGGGAGCCAAAGGAAGGTCCCCGGGCCGTGCCCTGCATCGTGTAGGAGGCAGTGGAAGGGGACTCGGGTGAGAAAAGCTGAGCTGAAGCTAAGTAACGCACTAGGAGGGGTAAGCTCTTAAATTCAAACACGTAATTTAAACTGGGTTTCCTTTCAAAGAATTGAAACCATTTCAATTGGACCTTACTTTAAAGAAAAAAAAATTAAGGTTTTTATTTCGGAATAAAGATACAGTCACAGGAAGCTGCAAAGCAGTATACTGAGCGGTCCCGTGTATTTCCACCTTTCACCCACTTTCCCCCATGGCACTATGTTGTGTGACTGCAGCGGAGACCCACAACCAGAAAACTGCCATTGGTACAGTCGCCAGAGCCCATTCGTTTGTTTCACATGCACGTGCGTGTGTGCGTGCCGGCGCGCAGCTCTACGCAATTTCATCCCCCATGGAGATCCATGTGTCCCCCACCACCATCAAGATGCAGAGTGGTCCCATCACCACCGGGCTCCCCGGTGCCGCCCACCAGGGTCACACCCACCCACCTCCCGGGCTTATGGTTTTTAAAGTACGTTCATAGCCATACGGCGTTTTTAGCTCTGTACACCACAGATGGGGGGGTGGGGGGTGGGAGTGGGGCAGGCGGGAAGTTTTCTTTTTAGAGGTGAGAAAATGGGAGCATTGAGAGATCAAGTGACTGACCCAAAGCCCCACAGCTACAGGACAGAGGCCAGAATCCAGTTCTCCAAACTGCCAGCACAGCCACGTCTGTCCTGTAGCGGGGCAGGCCGGCCCTCAAGCCCCGATAGGCAGCAGGGAAACCCCTCCAGGCTGCTCTGCTCCTCGGGGCTGTAGGTGAGGAGCCATCCTGCCGGGGGCCTCCCGCAAGGCCCTGCCAGGCGGGGCCACGGGCGCACGCACCATTCACGCCGTATCTCATCACCGTGGTGAGCTGCTTCTTGGTCCTGCCGTCGGCTCCCAGCTGAAGCATCCCCAGGACGGACGCGATCCCGTGCGGGGAGACAACGATGTTGTCATGAGGCCGAGACTTGACAATCTGATTGAAAATCTGGATTCCCGTGTCGGAGCCTAGTTCCTCCAGGGACAGAGGGTTGAATTGGGAGCACACGGAGGGCAGCGTCACGGTGGCCACGAGGACGAAGGGAAAATGCCAGTTCATGGTTCCTTCCGGCAAAGACAACCTGAACAAGGAGATAAAGAACATATTTACATTCTCCTTAAATGAACACTTATTCGGGGACTACTTTGTACTCCGCGAGATATGATTTACTACATTCAGTGTAACTGAATGCCTTCAGTGTATTCAAGGTAGATCAGTGCAGATTAAATTCTTTTCCTACATTTTGTTGGAGGGATGGGGAGAGAGAGGAAGGAGACTTCCACTCGGTAGGTCCCAGCTCTGCGCCGGACACTATCCTGTTATTTCAGCCTCGTAACCACCTTTCATCCAATTCTACCAATATTTACCGAGGGCCAGCTGTGTGCCAGGCCCAGCTGTGTGCCAGGCCCTTGTCCAAGTGCTGGGCACAGAACTGTAACTAAGATGGCCAAGACTCCTGCCTTCCTGGGGTTTATATGCCAGAAGGAAGACAGAAAATAAATCAGTAAACAATCAAGTCATTTCTGAGAGCGATCAGGGCCACAGCCATGTCACAGTGACGTCAGTGAATGAAGGGCCCAGGGTGGGGCAGCACTGGAGAGGACGGTCAGGGACACCGCCTCTGCAGGCGGACACACGTGTCGAGACCTGAGTGATGAGAAAGAGCTGCCATGTACCGATCAGGGGAAAGGCATGCCAGGCAGGGTGGGAATGAAGGTAGACGGTCAGAGATTGGTGTGGCTGTGAAGAGATGTGGGCGAGAGAGAAGGCGTGGAGGTGAAGAAGAAAAAGGGGCCAGGTCACGAACAGCATGCGGAGCTATGTATGGCTCTTGGATTCCATTCTAGGAGCCACGAGAAACCGCTGGAGGGTCTGAAATAAGGGAGTGAATCCCTGCGGTTGCTGTGAATATTTTATGATTACATGCCCATGATTTTTTTTTTTTACCATAAGCTTATTACTTTCTTAATTAAAGAACTGCTCATTAAAATAAATTTGAGTGACGCCCTTAAATCTACAATAAGGCAGAACAACTGGCAAATTCATCAGTTGTGAAGATGGCCTGTTTACACTGATGTCTCCATTACAGGGATTTGTTGGAAATATGTTTTCCTGATTATCACTTACTGAGCTTGGCTATGACAAGTAAGAGGTAGGAACTTTACATGTGTTTATGGAAAAGCAAAGACTTCCACTAAATGAGAACTTCGAAGTGCCCTGCGTCCGACAGCAGTGGATGCCAATAAGTACACGTGTGGTATTGACTCAATCTGATGGCTTATATGCTTTCTTTTTCTGTTAATTATTTTTCATTGTATCATCAAAATAATGTTTATTGAGCGTGACTGAGAAAACGAGTCTGTTCAGTCCCGAGCCTCACTCACTGTTAGCTCCAAGCACTTTCCAGGGAGAGTGAAATTCACTGCGCTGGGAAGAGGATTGTCAGCAGAATCAGAGTTCCCTGCCTGCTCCCCGTGGAGCACACGGGGCCACAAGGTGAACCACGAAGGCCACCGTTCACAGTGATGTTGCAACTTTCTTATATATTGTGAAACAAGCATGTTATAAAAAATTTAGAATATTCAGCGTTTATCCAGAGCTTAATTGTAAAATGGTTGTGTAAACGCAGCCGTCTAAATTCAAAACATGTAAGTGCCCTACATAAGCTCCCACCGGGGGCTCCCCTGTGGCCAGCGCGGCCTATTTTGACTTTGGCACCTTGGACTGGCTCTCATACCATGAACATCCCCCTAAGTTACTTTCAGCCTGTTGGACACTGGAGAGCTTCCAGATCCTGACTAGGGAAGCTTTACTCATTTCATCTAAGAATTAGACTTCGGGTCGGATCTCCCGGCCTCTCTCCCTTTTTTCTTTCCGGAAATAAATTTCCTCTTTAAAGTTTAATTTACTACAAAGCCATCCTAAGTATAAAACAATTTGTTCCATCTTCGTTACAAATGGACAAATCCGGTGACTGGCGCCAACTCCATCAATCTGAACCATTGACTCTTGCATTAAGCTCTAGTCTGGCATCTGCCTTCAGCATCCAAAATCTACACTCCCCTAAGAAATCCTCCTGGATTAGCAAATTTTTGAATAAATATTTGAATCTGCATAATCATAAAGGACATCAAATTTGTTTTGCCTCTAATAGCTTAAAGTTGATTCACCCAAACACCATAGATTTATGTAGAAGATCATCAAACAGGTAGAAAGGATTGATAATGAGAGAAAGTTAACAGCTCCAAGGTTTTGGAGTCAGCAGAGACAGTCTCCCAAATAAATAGCCATTTTATTTAGCAGAATTTTGCTTGGTTGTGAATTTTTGCTAAAAGAACAGTTTCATTATGAAGCAGGGGAAGGCTGCCACGGGTGTTTTTCTTGGTTCCTTGGATTTGGGACGTTTTTGAGAGATGTCTGTGTGTCGTTTCATAACAGTGCGCTGGGACAGGGTCAGGGCTGTGCAGAACTTGGAATCAGAGCTATTTTTTGATTGATGTTCTGGGCGTAACTTCTTCTTGGCCTCAGTTTCCTAGGCTACATGCTCACTCATCTAAACTCACCTGGCTTATGTTCGTGTCTAAGTTTTCACTTCTCTCCAAAGTTCAGTAGCTAGGAGAGTGGGTGTTGATCTATACATACTTTGGGCTGATAACATTCCTACTATTAATACATATTCATATACAAATAGATAGTCTTTTACATGAAGTAACAGTTGGCGTTAACAGGCTTTGAAAGGCTCACTCTCTAGAACAAGGAGAGCTTCATTACGGGAACACCATAGTCATCTTCCGTTTATTTTTATTTTTTAAGAGAAATTACACTTTAAACTTTCAATTGAGAAAGAAGAAATAAAGATGTTGCTCAAATGTACTGCACAGCATCAATATGAATGATCACAAACCTGTTTAAATGTTTCCACTTCTTGAATGATCTTTTCAAAACAATAAAAAAATAAGTCTCTACTTTAGGCCATCATTGGAGGGTGACCATAAACCTATAAATAAAGCCATTACCACAGGTACTCTCTTCCAAATGTGGGTTTTTTTCCCCACGGACGTACAGCTTCTCTTAGGCTAAACCTTTCCTTCCCAGTGCAGGGAATGTTTTGAAGTATCTGGGTGCTGCTTTGAGCTTCAGGCGAGATTTAGTGTAGCTAATAATGGGCTGGTAGTTATGCAAAGGCCAGACTCGGAGAGCATCTCCACATTATAAATGTACCACCTGCCACGGGCAGACGCTAGAGAAACACTCTCTGCAGACCCCGTGACCTCAGCCTTCACCTCTAGACAGATGCTGCTCAAACCTGCAGCTCAAATCCTCCGCTGCATTTCAGTGCCGTACTTCCCACTGTCTGCTGCCTATTTTGTTTTAAAACAACTTTACTGTGGTATAACTTCCATACAGTAAACTACACATATTTCAGATGTACAAATCGGATGAATTTTGATAGGTGTGTACACCTATGAAACCACCGCCACAATCAAGTCACCTTTCACTTCTGTCACTCCCGGACTGCTGCCTGCTTTCATCTGATCGCCCAGAACACCATCCTGGCCTGAAAACTCCTTCACTGATGAGCTGTGGAGGACCACGAGCTTGGAACCTACCCACTCTCCTCGCACAGGGCTGGCTTCTTCTTAGGCCTTGGTCTTGCCCGTGGCCTTGTTCTTGCCCGTGAATTTGCTTCTCTCTCCCCCTCGCCCTCCACCTCGATCACCCGTGCTCCCCCCAACGCCTTCTGTGGCCTGCGGGAAGCTTCCCCTAATTGTCCCAGATGGGGCTGGCCGCCCTCTTCTCTGAATTCCCACAGCCTTTCCTCTCTGCGCCTCTTACTTTGTTTCTCAAGTATGCTTTTCTCCCCCTCTCAACTAGACTGGAAGCCCACAGAACGCAGGGCCACGTTGGCACTTTGGAACCTAGTGCCACAGGCCCCCGTGTAGGGCCTAGCCATTGGGTAGACACCAAACCAGAGGCTGATGCATGGAACTAATCCAGCTGCATGGCTGTTTGGTTTGGAAGACCAGGCGTTCTGAAAAGATTTTAAACAACTACAAGTTAAATGATGTCACAGACAATCTAGAGTTATTCTCAGGGAAAAATGAAAATGAATGGTTCTCTTATTCCCATGGCAAACACCCTGCACAGCCACCACCCCAGGGGCCGGGCGCCTGCCTCCCTGTACCCACAGCTCCCTCTGCTCCCGCGGCCCCGGGCCCAGCCAAGCCGGCTGCCATCGCTTACATGAGCTCTCTGGGCTGTGACGGCCCTGGTGGCCGGACACCTGCACTGAACGGATGCTCACGGCTGAAACAGTGGGAGACTAACTGGTACTGCTGGTCACCGATGATGAAGCTTCTTTTCAACCTTACACATTCTTTTCTTACAAAATAATTATATTTTACATATAACACCTAAGCAAATGATAAATAAGAAGATAGCTGTCAGCTCAAGTGATAAATAATATGACATCTGTCGGGCCTATTTAGTTTAACAAAGATGTACGTAAACAGCTTTGGGGGGAAAACCACTGACAGGACTCTTCTGGCTCCAACTCTTAGCCAGATGATTCACATCTGCTTCACGATGACCCAGGAGCGTCTAACAAACAGAAAATACTCCATCCCTTCTCTTTCTCTAAAAAAAGGTTTAAATGCTATATTTTGTAAAATGCATCTATTTTAAAAATCTTTATAAGAGATTTCAAATACATGCAAAAATAAATCCTCAATATCCAACATCCAGATAACATAATTATCAACTCATGACTTATTTTATTTCTTCTAAAATCAAAGATTATTTTGAAGCAAATTCTAGATAACACGTAATTCAAAATATTTTCAGTATACACTCTAAACCTAAGGGATACACACACGCACACAATATCATTATCCCACTCAAAAATTAATTACTCTTTACTGTTAAATATCTAGTCAGTGTCCAAACTTTCCTGATTGTCTATTAGTTTTTTTTTTTATGGTTTATTTGAAACAGGATCTAAATAAGTTCCACAGATTGCCACTGGTGGATATGTCTCTTGTCTTTTTAAAAATCTTCCCCTACTTGCTTTACTTTGAACTTTTTCCTTGGGATTTTTAATGGAAGAAATCAGCTTATCTGTCCTGCGGGGTCTCCCAGGCTGAAGTTTGCCGATTGCATTCATGCGACGCAGTTTCACAAGTTCCTCGGTCCTCCTACTGCCTGTAAACTGGCAGTTAGACCTAGAACAGAGGTCTGCAAACTCCTGGGCTAGATCTGGCCATGCTTTTTGTTTTGTCTTCAGCTGTGTTCAAGCTCCCGCAGCAAGTTGAACAGACAGCTGCCCAGCTGGACCACAAAGCCAGAAAACACTGACTACCGGGGCCTTCACGGGAAGTTTGCCAACTTCTGCTCTAGACGCTGATCAGATTCAAAGTTCTTTTTTGCAGAAATATTTCATAGAGGTATTGCTCAGGGTGCTACAGTCAGGAGACAGCAGCCGTCTGTCTCTTTTTTGTGATGTTGGCAGTTAGTCATGATCGTTGCCTCAGGGCATTGTTTTTTGGGTTTTTCTTTTTTTCTTGCATGTTATTATTTTGTTCGTTTGATTTACAATGTTGTATTATTAGGGCTTGCCAAATGGAGCTACTTTCTTTCTTCATTTATTAGTGGGAGTATGTCTATAAAAAGAAATTTCCCATAACCAACTATCTGGCTATCTTGAGGTTCAGTTTGTATAGCAAAGGCAAGATTCATCCCCTGTATCATTCTCAAATAATGACCTGGTTACCCAGAATTCTTAGTGTTGACCAGAGCGGGTTTGTTTTGTTTGTTTGCTTAGTATAATTATGAACGCATGTTTTTCAGCATATTTTAAGGGTTTTGATCTATTGAAATGCTATTACTTTTATTGATGCTCAGAACGGGCCTCTTCAGGTTGGCTCCTGAACCTTTCATATGACCCTACAGTCTCAAAAGCTTCCTTGTTTCTGGTTTGGCAAGATGGTCCAGGCCCATTTTGCATATTTCCTGTCCCAGTTGGAATCAGACACTTCTCTAAGGAACTCTGGTTCCTTTCAGTGAGAGACAGTATTTAGAGACCACAATCTGAGTCTCCTCACCAAATCAACCCTAAATTAACAGTGGGGATAATGGGCAACAGCAGTGTGGAAAAATCCAAATCCATTTACATCCCTCTTTGGACTGTATCCAAACACTGAAATTCAAACTACAGAAGACAGACCGCTCACAGGAGAACTGGTTTGCCTCCCGTGGCTGTAGGCCCCGGGGAACATGCACTGGACGATGAAAAGATGGGGGAGTGAGCTGGGCATGAGAAGGTGGATTCCCCTCATGTGAAGGCAGTGAGTCTCCTGGATCCTAAGAGTGGGATCCTAACAATGCAAGTGCCTGGAGTGTACCCCTGGCCCACAGCAGGACACCGACAGTCCCCTACTTCACCTCAGGGGGCAAGCAAGGTGGGACAGCCAGGGCCCTCCCCTCAACGAAAGCTGACATTTTTCTCAAGCACTGGGAAACTGCTGACCTCCTGCTGGTCGCTAGAATCCTGGTTCTTGGAAACTAAGATCCTTTATGAATCTACCTCTGGATTCACCAATTCTAGAGAGGCTTCAGCAGGGAGAGAAAAACAGCACGTCAGATTACATTAGTCACAACATCTCCCAACAGCTTTGTTCACAGAGCTTCCCCTCCAAAAATCAATGTGAAGGGAAAGTGTCAGGCTGCCAAACTGAGAATTCCCAGAGGCCTTAAGTAGGGCTGTGCTGCCCAGCAGTCAGGCCAAGTGTTTCTCACCAATACTTGGCCAACAGGCAAAGGCCTGACTGTTAACGGTGTTTGGCAAGAGGCATCCTGGAGACCTTCAGGAGTTGACCAACAGAGATGAAGGCTGTATCTGCAAAATGACTGCAGTTGTTAATGCACAAATATTTGAGGTTAAGCCTCAAGTCCGGACCTATAACGGAGAGAGGAGGACTCTGGTCCCTCAAGCTTCTATAAACATTGCTGAAATATGTCTGCCAAATACCTACCACTTCCTCTTAAGATAGAAAATTAAATGAACATGCAAAACAAAGGGCATCTTGATACTCTTGGGAAGCATACAGCGTCATCAGAATGAGTCAGCATCTTTAAGACTGAGGAGGAGAAACAGGAAGTGCCAACCAATCCAGGTGCCAGGAGCCTGGTGGTACTAAAACGAGCTCTTCCAGGTTACTAGAGAGGCTTAGAGACCTTTTTGGATCTTTTTTCTTAAATTTTTCCCAGACTTCAGAGTGTATGCTCGATCCATGATACTAATTAATTTAGCCAGAAGGAACCTAAAAATACCTAGGAAAGAAATGTTCAGCTACTGAAACGTATGGTAACAATGTCTAACAGACTCCTTCAGCAAAGAGACATATATCTTAAGTACACTCTGACAACCTGGGGCTTTTCACCCACATATCAGTCATTCTGAAATCTCTTTTGGGGTGAAGAGGGAAGGCTAGCAGGAAGAAGGCAACTGAGGCTTTGTTAGTTGTCCATCTTTTAAAATACAAGATTATGGAACATTTATTCTATTTTCCTCTAAGTGTCAGGGGAAATTCTTCTAAGGTTCCAATCCCAATTTTACCATCCAGAGCAAGGGATCCAAAGCAAGCCATAATCTTTATGAACCTCAGCTTTCTCCTTCACTCTATCAGAAATCAGATTTCAGGGGTGGTCATGGGAATGCTACATGCACAAACAAAAGACAGACAGGAACCAGCACAGTGCCTGGCTCAGAGTAGGTGCTCAGTAAACGCTGGCTCCCTTCCCTGGTTTCCTCAGTGCCCAAGACCCGAAATAGTCTGTGACTTTTATTTCAGTAGCTATTTAGAAAGGCTCAAGGATCAAGTTAAGAAAATACATCAAACATGATACTTCTGCCTTGATACAGCCCTGTCTGTATCTTCATAACTTCTTTAGACTATTTGAGACACAGAATAAGACCAGGATGGTGTACTCCCACACCTCTGTAAGAGAAAGGGAGGTCACATTATGGTTGGGGTAGAGGTAGTTAAGTATGTTCCAAAATGGTTCTGACGGCTCTTTCGTGGGTCTGAGATGTGTTTTTTCAGTCTGCTGACTTGGGTCATTAAATCTGTTTTACACATGGTGTCAAGTCCTATAGACTTTTTTATTGACAAATCTTTAAGACACCGCAGTTTATATGGGTGATTTTCTAATCGACAGACAAGAGGTGTCCTAAGATACTACAGTGATTATTGACCGGTGATTCTCAGTCTTTAAAACAAGGTAGCACCTTTTTGAGGCCTAAAAATGTATTAGAGATGCATCATGACTAATGATATTTTTTTTAGCACTGGTGAAAATACATGATAAAATACTATCATGAATTAACAAACACGAGTAAAATGCACATTCTTTTTTATCTACACGTAAAAGCATCTGGATACATTTTAAGAATCATATTTTGAGATATTATTTATTCAGTCTATACGCAAAGCTAGACCAGGAACAGGACTTTTCTGGCTCCTGAGAATAACTCTGATGTTGTCTACAGGTCTTCTACTCAAAGGTGAGAAATTGATGCTCTCTAGATTGTTGCTAATAAGTGAACAGTAAGTGATGAAGTGAAAATTGAGAAAAATCTTCCTGAAATGCAATTTTTGGTATATATAATCTTAAGAATGTGTATATCTCTTGGAATATACCCCTATCAATCAATCCTAAGGTAATAATCAAAAAGGAACTGGGTCTAAAAATGTTCACCGTGGAGTTATTTCTAGCAGCAAAATCACTGCAATATTCTTTGCAATATATAATTGCAATAGCAATGATCATTGCAACCCAAATTTCTGATGGAGGGACTTTGTGGGTGAGCTTTTAGCAGCTGTGTGCACTTATCCTCTAGCTTCTGTGTGCTTTGTTGCTGTTTCTAGTTGTTACTTTCAGAGGCTTGCTGGTGAGGGTTGGAGCCCATCATCTTAGTGGGCTCTCAGTGGCTGGGAGTTTACAAACACCATTCTGCCATCCAGGAGGCCAACAGCCTCTGACTACTGGTCTGGAGCACAGAAGACCAGCTCCTTTGCCTCGAGGTGGCAAAGACCACCTGAAGGTGTAACTGAACCTCCAGAGCCTCCCATGGGATTAGGGTGACTGGAGGTCTTCACCTGATATCGCCCCCATGATAGGCTGCCTCCCTTTCTAATTCCCACTTCTCCCATCCCCTTACTGTTTCACCTGGGAGCACTTCCTCAATGAATCACCTGCACTTTATCCTTGACTCAAGGACTGCATCTGAGAGAGCATGACCTATGACGTCCAACAATAAAGGACAGTTCATGACATCCATCCAACACAGTTATCTTTCAGAAGCTAAGAAACTATCTTTGAAGAAAACATAAAGATATGCTAATATATTCTGATACAAGCAGCTCATACAACTTAATAACAAAAAACCAAACAACCCAATCCAAAAATGAGCAGAAGACCTAAATAAGCAACTCTCCAATGAAGACACACAAATGACCAATAGGCACATGGAAAAATGCTCAATATCACTAATTATCAGAGAGATGCAAATCAAAACTACAATGAGGCATCATGCCACACCAGTCAGAATGGCCATCATTCAAAAGTCCATGAACAATAAATGCTGAAGAAGGTATGGAGAAAAGGGAACCCTCTTACACTGCTGGTGGGAATGTAGTTTGGTGCAGCCATTATGGAAGAGTATGGAGATTCCTCAAAAAACTAAAAATAGACTTACCATATGATACAGCAATCCCACTCCTGGGCATATATCCAGAGGGAACCTTAATTCAAAAAGAGACATGCACCCCAATGTTCACAGCAGCACTATATACTATATGGCTGAGACACAGAAGCAATCTAAATGTCCATTGACAGATGACACGATAAAGAAGTTGTGGTATATTTATACAATGGAATACTACTCAGCAATAAAAAATAATAAAATAATGCCATTTGCAGAAACATGGATGGACCTGGAGATCCTCATTTTAAGTGATGTAAGCCAGAAAGAGAAAGAAAAATATATCAGTCATATGTGGAATCTTAAAAAAAAAAAAGAAAGAAAGAAAAAAAGGAGGACACTAATGAACTCATCTAAAAAAGACTTAGACATAGTAAACAATCTTATGGTTATCAGGGAAAGGGGGTGGGAAGGGATACATTTGGGAGCTTGAGATTTGCAAATGTTAACCACTATATACAAAAATAGATTAAAAAAACAAACTTCTGTATAGCACAGGGAGCTATATTCAGTATCTTGTAATAATCTTTAATGAAAAAGAACATGGAAATAAATATATGGATATATATGCATGATTGGGACATTACGCTGTACACCACAAATTGACACATTGTAACTGACTGTGGTGATATATCTGTTAATTGAAAAAAGAAAACTACTTACGGTGTAATTAACTATATAAAAATTATACACAGGCACAGAAAAAAGACTAGGCAGACAGGTATCAAGATATTATCTATATAGTTATTTTTGATGGTGGGAACTTGAGTTAAGTTTATTAGTCTTTATATTGTTTCATATTTTTCAAACTTTCTGTAACAGACACATCACTCAAAACAAGCATCCCTTTTTTATTTATTTAAAAAAATCAGCAGGGACTTAGATCAGCTGAAATGTGTAGGAAGGGGGAGCAGAGAAGGCAATGGAACATGAGAACAGTGGTTAAATCACAGGATCATAAAAACTTGAATAAAAATTGGTGCTTTCTGTAAAATGAGAGAGTTGAGAATATAGTAGGATCCTTTTATCTACAGTGAAATGAAGTTATACCCCATTACAACCCATAAATCGTTTCATGTTGAGCTTTTTCAGTAAGTGGTGGCTTTATTTTGATGGACATGATTCGACCCATTTTTGTGGCTAAATCTATGTATTAGATATTTAATGGCAGGGATTACAGTTAATTTTTTTATTTCCTGGTTTAGCATAGTACCTAGTATATAGCTGGGATTCAATAATGCTTATGAAATAAACTGTAATTCAATGGAAATTAACTGTCTTTTTTAGGCAGCAGCAGCAACTGCTATTGCTAACTTAAAAAAAATTCCGATTTGCTTGTAGAATACACTCACGTTTTCAAAAATATTAGCCATCATTTACTGAATGCCTACTATATGCCAGTTACTGTCCCTGGAGCTTTATACATTTAATGTCTAGCTGAATCCTCAAGTTAAGAAGTAGGCATTAGTACTTATATTTTATAGATGATGAAAACTGAGGCCCCGAAAAATTAAATAACTTGCCCGGACAGTACAGATTATCCAAGGTGAAGGGATGTCTGAAAATTGACACTTTTAGCCAATCTACCATGCTGAGTCTTGTGATGGAGTTTAAAGGGTCAACCAAGGAAAAAGGGAAGAAACGCTAACTTCTTTCTACATCTCTGTCCTGTGCTTAAATCATCAAACACTCGGAGTAAACAAGTGACCACAGCCTTCCAGGGGACAGGAATTGAACAGGATGCTTGTTACTCTAGTGCAGAGGTTCCAGCTGAGGCGGGGGGTGGTGTGACACTGCCTCCCAAGAGACATTTGGCAATCTCTGGAGATGTTTTTGGTTGTCATGTCTGGTGGTGGTGGTGGTGGTGGGGTGATGACAATGGCTTCTAGTGGGTTGAGACCAGGGATGTGGCAGACCCTACAGTGCACAAGATGGCTCCCCACCACAAGAATTATCCAGCCCCAAACCTCAGTCGTGCCGAGGATGAGGAAGCCTGGTCTAAGGTACAAAAATACACACACTCCAACTCTTCCCCAGTGTGTCACCAGTGACTTCCCTTAACTCAGAATTGAGGCTCCAGGCTGAAGTCACAGGCTATTTCTTGTTAAAGCAACAACTGCGCTGACACCAGCTGTCACAGAGCACCCCCACCCCAACCAGAACTTTCGACCCAAGGCTTCTTTGCAGAGGAGAGGAAGGAATCCGGTCCACCACTTCTGTGAATCCCAGAAGGGAAGGTCTGTGCTACCAGTAATTAAAGCTCAGGCCTGTCAGCCCGCCTCATCACATCAGGTTCCTCCACAGCCTGGTGAAGGGGTTCTGCAGCTGGAGGGGGGAGGCCTGCGTGACCCTGAGCCTCCTGTGAGGAGTACAAGGGAAGGAAGGCGTCTACACCAGGCCAGGCTGCTCCTCTGCGGGGGGAGGACAAGCCTCCACCTCCTTCTGCTGCAGCTGCTCTGGGCACCCCGACATCCTTCCCGTAAAGCAGCAGCAAGGAGCCGATGACGCCGACACGGCCAGGCATCACCTCCCAACAGCCTGCCCCTCCCCACCCACTGCCCGGTCCCCCACGCTCTCAGCAGTCCTTTATTTATTTATTTATTTATTTTGGCTAAACCAAAGCCAGGTTCAGGGAACAGATCTGCCAGGTACAGAGAGAAAAATCTAAAACGCTCATACATACCCCAAATTATTCTTCCGACTACTGTACTTACTCCTTGGGAACTTTCTGAACTAATTATACCCAATTACAGTGCTTAGCTAAGCAAAACTGCCCCCAAACCTCTACTTTCCTCCCTTCCCTCATGAAAAGGGAGCAGAGACCAGCTGGAGAGAGAAGGAGACTCGCGAGACCAAAGCTGAATTGCATCTCCAGTGTATCCCTGCGCCAGGTCATCCCAAAAACGCCACCTGCCGGAGGTTCCTGCTCTGCCGGCAGGAATGTCCCTTATTCTCGGAAGGAAGGAGCATTCAGAGATCGCGGGAGGCCGCCCAGCCCCGTGAAGGATGGAGGTGCTTCTTCTGCCTTGGCAGTGTTAGCGGGGGATGTGGGCTTCCATCAGGCAGCAATGCAAAGGCTCCCGCATCCTTGTTTCAGGCAGAAGGGAAGGAGGGCGAGGAAACTAGGAAGAGGGGAACTCTAGATTTCCAGCGCTCAGCTCCACAACTAAACTCACTTGATACTGTTGAAATCAAGCGATCTTTCCAAGGTTGCTGTATAAAGAGAACGGTTTGCCAGCAGGTACCGTTCATCCATTGATCTATTTCACAAACATTAATGAAGCACCAGGGTACCAGGCACAGGGCCGGGAGAGAACACGAAGAAAAACGGACCCGGTACCTCCTCTCCCAGAGCTGATAGTCTAGAGTGTGGCTCTCCGCCTGGGCAGTGTGCCCCTCAGGGAACATTTGGCAACATGTGGAGGCATTTTTGATTGTCACAACAGGGTGCGGGGTGTCACAGCAGGGGGAGGGGGCTACTGGCATCTAGGGCAGAGGCCAGGGGTGCCGCCCAGCATCCTACGAGGCTCAGGACAGCTCTGCACGAGGACCTGTCCCCAAAATATCAACAGGGTCGACGCTGAGAAACCTTGGTAGAGATGGAAAGGGACTTCAAGGAAATCATCATAAGACTGAATGGACACTTAATTCGCTTTTACATATTTACTCTGCAAGTGCTCGGACAGCTTGTAGAACAGGCAGCAAAGGGAAGCCAAGGCACACCCGCGGGGAGGTGCTCTGAGGAAGGCTGGCACTAGAGGGGGAGCTTGATATACCAAAGGGGGAGGGGGCTGGGGACAGGGGAGAACGTTGCAGACTGAGGATCGCATGTCCACAAAGGCCTTGTGTTAGGAGGTACTACGGGTGGTTCTGGAAACTGAGATTTTGAAAAAAAAATTGTTTTAACACCATCATCATCTTATAGTCTTTGTAAGACAGGTCCCCAGGGCCATAACCTTGACCAACAACTCATTGTGACACACACCGGGGTCCAAACTAGACGGAGGCTGGGAGAACAACCCTTCACACTCCAGTGTCCATCCTGCCCCACTGCTTCCTTCTCACGATCAGACCCTGCATGTTAGAAGAGGCAGGAATCAAAACCCTATTTTGTCTTAGACTTGATATTAAAAGTAGGACCCTGAAAAGGAAAAACTGATAAACCAGACCTCATCAAAATCAAAAAATATCTGCTCTGCAAAGGACTCTACAAAGATGATGAGAGGACAAGCCACAGGCCAGGAGAAAATATTTGCAAACCAACATATCCAACAACTGTCTAATATATAAAAAACTCTCACAACATAAAGGTAAAAAACCTTCCAATCAGAAAACAGGCCAAAGACACGGACTGACATTTCACTGAAGGTCACATACAGAAGGCAACTAAGCCCATGAAAAGGTGTTGAACATCATTAGCCACTAGGGAAATGCAAATTAAAACCACAACCGGCTGTCACTACACGCCTATTGGAATGGCTAAAATAAAAACCAGTGATGATACCAAATGCTGGAGAAGATGCAGAGAAACTAGCTCACTCACACGTTGCTGGTGGGAATGGAAAACGGTACAGCCACGCCGGAAAACACTTTGGCAGTTTCTTACATGCATTTAACCATATGATCTAGCAATCCTGGACATTCATTTCAAAGAAATGGAAACAGGTCTTCACACAAAAGCCTGCCCCGATGTTTGCAGCAACTTTACTTGCAACAAGCCCCAAACTGGAAACAACCCAGACGTTGTTCAACGAGGGACTGGTTAAATAAACTGTGGCACATCTCTCCCATGGGACACACAGCAGTAAGAAGGGATGAGCTGTTGATACAGGTGATGACTGGGATGGTCTCAAGGGAATTACGCCGAGGGAAAAAAAGTCAGCTCTAAAAGGGCACCTACTGTATGATTCCATCCATTAGACTTTTTTTTAATGGCAAAATTATAGATATGGAGAACATATTCGGGGTAACTGGGAATTAGGGAGGCTGGGAGGGCGGTGCGTGGGTGTGAATATAAGAGGCTGACATGAGGAATCCTGGTAGTGAAATTGTTGTGTCTTGACCGTGGTGGTGACACGACTCTACAGTGTGATAAAACTGCACAGAAATAAGTACACACACACACACTCAGGAACAGGTAAAACTGCTGAACTCTGGGTAAGGTGGACAGACGGACAATGCCCCTGTCCTAGTTAGCTGTGGTCTTTACAGTCATGTACTATCACTGTACAAGACGTTAGCTTTGGGGGAACCAGGTGAAGATGACATGTTGGATCTTTCTCTATTGTTTTTTGTAACTGCATATGAATCCACAACTATCTTAAAATAAAAAGTACAAAATAAGAAACCTTATTTTAAAATTTTAGTCAGCAAACAAATGTACCTTAAGACAGATCTTTTTTATTATTCACTTTGATTCTTTTCCCAATACTGCAAGCGCACTAAAAATGTCAACACTCCAAAGAAAAAAAGTTATCAAAAATCTGGTTTTGCGTAACTGTGCCTTTTCATAATTCTTTGTTTGGAGACAGCCCTGTTTCTTGGACCTCTTGCCCTCTGCAGGCCCCAAGACAAGCCACTGACGTTCAGACCAGGTCCCCTGCCCACTCGCTGCATGACCTTGACAGGTGCCAAACTTCACTGTGCCCTGGTTTTCCCATCTGTGCAATGGGTACAACAGCAGTCCTGGCCTGATGAGCTGCTGTGAGGAAGAAAAAAGGTGACATAGCTCAGGTCCTCTGGACAGCTCTTGAACTCCGAGGGCTCAACCAGCAGGCTCTGCCACACTGCCATTGTCATGGAGGGTGAAGGGTCCTTGGTCTCTCTCCTCAGCCTCTCAGGGTTACTCCCCAGCCCACACTAACAGTTCCCTCAACTCCAAAATATCCCCAAATTCCAATTTCCGAAAATCAAAGGGACTCTTTAATGCTGCCTTTTCTATTTACTCCTGGTCTTTTTTCAATTGTGGGCCATTTCTTTCATTTCTTTGCCATGGGAGGCCTTGAAGGTCTAGCATGTGACTTTAGCAGAGTCTCACCTCTGGTCAAAAGGTGACCTGATGGCCTTGTCCTCCTGGGGTCAGCAGCTGGGCTCTGTGCAGCCTCCTCGAGTGGCCCTGGTGATGGGGTCAGGAAAGGACCATGCGGACACTGAGTGACTTAGGAAACAGGAGGTCAGGCTCTGGTGACTTTTCCTGGTGTTCTTTACAAGACTGCTGGGCTGATGAATAAGGAAATGTTTCCTATCGACGGCAAATGATACAGGGCAGGATTAGACTAACACAATTTTTTAAAAAGTGTCCGTGTGGCAAAGCCACACAAGCCCTGTCTCGGAAGTCTGGATGGTGAGCAGGATCTCGTTGTTTTATTCGCATAGATGGAGGAAATAGCTAATATAGAAAACGCTTGATGATTGCTCAAGGAAGCCATTTAGGAGTCATTCTGAGCTTCACTGGAAAACCCATTATAATGGTAACTGGAGAGAAGAGGTAATCCAGGAGAAATGGCTTAGATTTTAGCCAGCAGAGTGGATTCTAAAACCCACTTTCTTTTCTAAAGAAACATTGGGTAGAAAGATAATAGAGAAGTCTCCTTACCTGTTTTCACGGAAATTCTACTCCTCCCCCTTCAAACTTGCTGCTCCTCAAGGTTCTACATCTCAGTAAGTGCAGCTCCCCATCCAGCCACGAGCATAAGTAGAAAGTCTGGGAGTTGCCCTCCATCCTCTCCCTTCCCCCACACCACACAAGCTCTGTCCCTCTGCCTCTGACACAGCTCCTGATGGTCCACGCTCTCTCCCTCCTCTGTGCTCAGCAAGCCACCAACATTCCTGCAAGAGGACATCACACTCAACCCACTGTCTGCACTGCCCCAGTGACCTTGTGGATAGGGAAGACGGACCTTGACCCTCAACACCAAGACCTGGATCAAACCTGCAATGGCTTCCCTGAGCTCTTCGGATGAGATGCAAACACCCGCCCCCACCCCCACCAGAGCCTACGGCTTGGCCAGCCTGGTCCGGATCTGGCTTCCTTATACAGATACACTCCCCCTGGCGGATCGCAGGACCTGCCGGGCAGAGCTCGGCCTTAGTCTTGCTCCTTCCAACTAGGACCTTTGTTACCGCGCCTTCTCTTTATGCCTGCGGGTGGAGTGAGCACCTTCTCTGTCCTGCTCGCCACACTGCCCCAGCCAGCATCCAACATGTGCACGCAGGACTCCGAGGTGCTCTCTACGTAACCAAGGCCTTGTTGAAAAAGCCAGGCCTTCAGCAATCACCCGAATTCACTTCATGTACAAATGTCAATGACAGAAGCCACCGTCTTACAAGAACGTTGTGATCAAAAGTATTTTGGGAAGTCATTTCTTTTTCTTTTCTTTTTTTTAAAAGAAATTCTAGAGCCAGGTTGCAGAACTTCGGCACTACTGACATTTGGGGCTGGATGATTCTGTGTTGCAGGGCTGCCCTGTGTATTGCAGGATGCTCAGCAGTAACCCTGGCCTCGACCCACTGGCTCACCCAGTTGTGACAACCAAATGTGTGCAGACACTGACAAATGTCCCTGGGAGAGAGGGGGAATTGCCCCTGGCTGAGAACGAACCACTGATCCAGACAGAGAAAAATTAAAAGTTGGTGGCTAGGACTTTAATTCTGCCCACAGAATGCCTAATTAACCTACACTCTGACTGAATCACAGTAGCAAGCATGCATTTTAATATAGTGTTCCCTGACCACCATTTACAACGTCATTTCAGTGGGAATGCGCATCCTACATCCCTAGTAACGTTTATGAACCACCAGGGAGGAGCTGGTTGGTCCATCCTTACAGACTCAACTGGCTTTCAGCCTTAGTGTGCTAGGTGATGGGTGGTGTGAAACAGGAGGCAAAGAATGGTGGGGAAGGAACAGGAGGCCAGAGGAGATTTGGGGGAAGGAAGGGGCTCCTCACAGCTGATCTGACCTTCCATATGAGTCTGGTGAATGAAAACAGGAGAGAGAGATAAGAGAATGCCTCAGTGCTTTGGGTCCTTGCTGAGGGCAGCCTCCCGCAGCATCCTCAGGCAGCCAGGCATGCTCTTTCTTTCCTGGTGTGGCTCAGCCCAGGAATGAGATATGAAGGACTGAATTGCTCTCAGCCCTGTCCACCGCCCGCCCCCTCGATTATTGGAATGCTACTGCGCTTGGAGTACCTCTCCAGGAATGCAAAATGACTTCCTACTTTTACCTGCCACACTGCAACAATATTTTCAATTATTGGTTAAACTGCAAATGCCCCGTGAGTCATTTAAATAAATCTCACACGTGTGAAATAGTCGATTGTGTTCTCAGAGCAATTCCCAGCTGTAAAAATAGACCCACACCCGAATGTACTTTTTTTCTGCAGCTAATTGAAAATACTGCACATATAATGCGTGAGTTAAAGCACCCAGGAGGAATTTCAATTTGCATTCCCTGTTTTAAAATGTACAATCGAATGCTGTCTGAAAGTGCTCTACACATTTAAGTCAATACTGCTTGCCTGAAGCCCCAACCACTCCTAAATTTTCACACTAGGAATTGATGACCCAAGGTTTTTAATGCTCCAAGTGACTTTGAAAACAATGGATTTAAAAGGGCTGTGTTTCTCAAGCATACAAACGCTCCCAGACTTGACTGACTCAAACCTCTGCAGCACAAAGAAAATATCCAAAAAGGCAGCGAGATGAGGTTGTAAACAAATAAAATCCCAAAGGAATATTTAAGAAGATGACCACTCTATATTTACATATGTTTTTTCTGGGGAAGCTACCATCTAGCCAGCAAAGTCCTGCAAAGCTTAGAAACCATCTGAAGTGATGGGAGGCACAGCTCCAAACCTGGCTTTAGTCACCCAGATACCACAGGTTCTGCCTTTAGCCTGACATGACTTCTTTTGCTAAGGTGCCCTGCTGACGCCTCCCGAAGGGACCCGGTGGGGGAGGGGAGGGTTCAGCTCCTTCCCAGAGGAAACCTGTGTCCACAGCGACAGGACTGTGGGATAGGATGGCCTAGGCCTGCCTGCAGGGGGCCAGCCCCACACCTGCTCCGTGACTCAGCTTCCGCATCTAAAAAATCAGTGACAACCTCCCTCCCCCATCCTGCACCTCAGACGGTACACACATGTGACTCCGTCCTGAGAAGTGATGTGACAACTCTTTGGCCACACACAGAACTCTCACTCCTAGGACCAGCCTTTACACCTCCCCACATCCAAAGCTAAGGTAGAACAAGGATTCCTGGAGTTAAATCAGTGACTTAAGAGGAGGGGAGTGTAGCTCAGTGGTAGAGTGTGTGCCTGGCACGCATGAGGTCCTGGGTTCAATCCGCAGTAGCGCCAGTAAGAAAAAGTAAATAAACCTAATTATTTCTCTTCCTCCAAAAAAATTTTTTTTAATTAAAAAAAAAAAAATCAATGCCTTAATGGAGTTCTACCCACCATTGTCCACTCTGTGCTATGAGACACTGCGCTGAGGAATCTTCAGGGCTGGAGGAGGCTGAGCTTCCTTTTGTCATGAAGTCACATGTTACAGGGGACACCATCTCCCCAGTTTCAGAGCCAGTTACAGAGGCACTGTTCGCCAGCTGGAGCCGGCGAGGAGCCGCACAGGAGGTGGGAGGGCATTGATAAAGCTCTCACTGTGTGCACGGCCCTGCGAACGCATCGTCTTCCTGAACCTCACATGAGCCCTTCGGGACACGTGCAGAGCGGGTGAAGTCATGTGCGCACGTCACACGGCAAGAAAGAGGCGAGAGAGCACACAGCTGTGCCCACATGCGCACGCCAGATGTTGTTGCCAGAGGCTTCTCCCAGAGACAGGGCAGAGATGCTCCTGCCACCAGCCTGCCCCTTGTCAGACCCCTCAGGGTCCTTTCTCACCCCCGCCGCCGCCCAGACTGGGGTTGATCCAGTTTTCCAGCTTCGCCCTCTTGCTCCCAGAGCAGGACGGTGCTTCCAGCACATCTGACGACCCTCCCCCAGGCTGTCAGAGGCGCCCCTTCTTCCAGCAGGAAAGCCTTTGCTTTTCACGTTCTAAGTCCCACGTGTGCTTGAACGTGTAGCATCTCCCAAATACGACAGCCCTCTTTTCCTAACACCTCCTCCCCCACCCCCCCAAATTTTGGTCGACAAGACCAAGTAAACTTTAGGACTAATATGTGAAATCACACACGCGGTGATTTAGAAACAGAACCTTTCTTTCCATTTCCACCTTCCGTGAAGCAATTTAATTCAGAGTTTTCCCAGACATCGTCTACATGCCTGTCATCACTTGTTGTCTAGCCATTTTCCTGAGCACATCGTCTACATTTCTTCCAAGCTGCCTGTGATACAGCACTTTTCGAATCTATGTGTGATGCTGTCACTGAACAATCCATCCTAAGCCATAAGAAGCCCTTCACAGAGCATTAGGACAGTGGTCCTCATAGGTAAATATAGCTCCCGTGGTGCCCACAGCATGCCACTGACTGAGTTACTTTTTACAGTGACCCTTCATGGTCTTGATAAAATTTCATTTGACAGAGTAGCTACCTTCTCAGCAAACCCATTTCCTCTTCTTCCTGAACACAGGGCTGTAGCCTGTGCTGTAGGTGGGAGTGGCCAGAAGACTGAAATGCAGTCAGTGAAAACAGGAACAGAAGTGATGGATGCCACTCTCAGGCCCGGCCCATCAAACCTGCCATGTGCAATCCGCCATGACCTTTCTGCTTTCACCAGCTTGAAGCTGACAAGCACTGTGCCCTTGGGACCCGCCTATTAAATAAATTGGAGCCACGTGATAGAAAAGAGGCTGGGTCACTGAATCACCAGGTTGGAAAGCGACACACCCATGTTGGGCTTTATGCAAGTGGAAGATAGCCTTCCATCGTGTTTGAGCCATGGTACATGTTTGGGTTTATTTGTTACAGCAATTAGCAGGACCTAAACTAATACAACACACAACATCTGGCAATTGCGAAGTCGTGACCTCAGGAATAAGTCTATATTCGATTTGTCTGCCCTTTTTAAAAATCCCTTTTCGTCGTGCAGCCTCTATAAGCACACATAATAAGTACTGATAACGGGGATTTCAGGCCAATGGGCCTTCCCTAGCTGTCCTCAACCAGTCACTCACGCGTCTCATCCATCCAGTGCTTTCGGTGAACTCTGACCACCAAACATATCCGGATCTTTGTAAAACGGAAAATTTTGTAAGAACCCTCCTGCAGAGCAACTCCTTCTTTCTCTGAGGGGCAATTTTGGAAGAATTTTTTACCTCATATTCATACACACACAGTTTTTAAACTAGGACGCTCTCTTTTTCAGAGAAAATTCTACATAGTGCCTTTCAGTGATTCATTAAGGCTTTGCTGGGCACCCCTGCAGGGTGCAGCCCTGACCCAAAGAGGGTGGCCCTTACTGCAGTTTGGACACTCCAGTGCCTACAAAGTCATGAGTATTTAATGAAAGTAAAAGTCACATGCGAGTAATGTTTCACACTTTCCAAAGCTGTCCGTTAAAACTGTCATCTTTTTTAAGGGATCTGAGCTCTCCCCCATGCATTTAGCTGTAGAGAACATGGGCGAGACCAAATGGCCGACTCTTACTGTTATTGATACCAATTGGTAAATAGCAATTGTACAGTTTTTTTTTTTTTTTTTCACGGAGAGTAGCATGCAAAAAAAAAAAGGACTGCATTATCTTTGAGGGCTGTCTGGACTCTGGGGCCTCTCAGCTATAAGCCAACGCTTCGCACTGTGCACAGACTTACCTCTACACACACACACACACTACAGGTAGTAGTGACTGATGCCAGGGTCCCTCAGAACACCTGTTATAGAGTAAGTGGTCAAAAAATAGCTCTTTAACTGAATGCCACCCAAATACAACAGGGCTGCACCTCCTGCTCCTCTGAAGTCCCATGTGGAGCAGAGCCATCAAGAGGAAGTGCTGGGAACCCCTTTTCTCTCTGGGGATAATCCTCTTTAAGAACAGAGGCGTGAATAACAGAGATAAAAGGAGACATTCACCTGCCAGTGGAATGGGTGGTAACAGCCCCCAGGTCACCAGGGTGTCCTGGGGGCTACTCAGGGGTGGGTGACAGGTGACGGCTGTCACCAAATTGTACCCAGACTTGCGTCTGGAGAGGTGACAAGTGACAGGGACGGAGACGTGAGTTCTCAGCCTGCCACAGGCCCTGACCTGGTGACTGACATTAAGAAAGTCCTGTGTGTGAAGGGCTTTATCAGCACTGTGGCTGGGGCTTTTGAACTCCTGGAGAGCAGGCTTCACAGCCCTCATCTCACCTGGGGGAAACTGAGATCTGGAGATGGTCCATTACTCGCCCACGCTCCTGACCTCCCGAAGCCTCTGAGTTCCTGGTCCACAGAATGCCCCTGGGCTTGCCAAGCGACCTAAGTCACCGGACTTCCTATCTCCCCGTCAGCAAAAGGGGGGCGGTATTCGGTCTGCGGAAAAGCTGCATTCCCATCCTCTCCGTTCTCTGGCTTTGGAAATGGAGCATGGGGCTCGGAGTGGGGGTCGGGGTGAGTATTTTGCAGACACAAAACTACTACATGCAGAACAGGTGTTTAAACCCAGCTTCGTCTGACTCCCAGACTGGTCCTCTGTCTGGCGGTAGTCTGGGCTTCCCCGCATTGTTGCTCCGCAACCACTGTCCAGCCTCAGTCATTCAGAATCAAAAAACCTCCAGTGCAAGACATAGAGACCCGGAGTGGGTGTCGGGTGGGTGGGAATCTCAGAAGGGGGCCCCACAAGCCTGAATCTCAGTGTTCTCACTTGTAAACCTGGACTAAATTCTACCTGAGAAGGCCTGTTCGGATTCAACAAGGTCACGTAAAATATGCACCTAACAGCACTCAACACACAGATGAGCCAATGGTCCTTCCCTTCATTCTCCCCTTTCAAGGATCTTTTGGGCTCTTCTGTATCAGGCGCTGTGGAAGGGCCCAGAGAGTAAGAGACCACAAAATCCTTGAGGTTTCCTAAGGGGGAGGAAAAGACACACACATAACCAGAGTATGAGGTAGAGAGCGAGAGAAAAGCAAAGCTGTACGTGTTAAAAACATATACTTAGCCAACTCAAAGAAATTCTAGACTAATAAGTGATATGCATGCATGAGAACAACTCTCTTTTCAGTAATTGCTGAATTAATTCACATTAGTATGATTAGCACTTTGATATTCATGACTTACCACCCTGCCGCACAAGAACAGGCTCACCGTGAAGACTGCGGCACCTCTGGCCATCCTCCAAGTTGCTATTTTAATTAACATGTCATTAGGAAATGAACACAGGTTTGGCAAGAGACGATATGAGTCTATCAGTAAATTAATTTCAAAGAGAAAATCCACACTTTCAGAAAGAAAACTCTCTTTAAAATTAAGTCATCACATAGAATCTCCCTGACATCTCTCATCTCATTGTCCAAGCAACGATTCAGGTGTGGGCATACACTGAGTGCTGTGTAAAATCCCAAATAGCTATTTGCCAGTAAAATCCTGAAAAAACAGATTAATGGAAGCAGAAAATACATTTCCTACCTGGGAATGTTTGCAGAGGTTAATCCAACAATTCTCTTCTGTATGTTGAAGGAATCAAATCACAATTAAATGACCACATGTTTTAAATACATTCAGCATGTGTTTAAAATGGTTATTTCTGGGTCTGCAGACATCACTGGATACAGCAAAATGACTTTTTCACAGCCAGAAAAAACGAGAACAAAAAAAAAAAGACTCATGATGCTACACTTGCAAAGATCTAAATATTAAACCAAATAAGGTTATTTTTCTTACAGCACAGACATTTATTCATTCTTCACAGCCAACATACAGGAGAAAAGAAAAACCCAGCCTGACAGGGCGAGCCTGCACTGCGCCCCTAGAAAGACCTTCTGGTAACACAGCTGTTTACATTTCCTCGTGCACATGGAGGAAAAGGGAGTTTGCTCCGCACATCAGCCATCCTTTGCTCCACCGCCAGTACTAGAAGAGCTGGAAGGCCCTGGAAAGGACAGATGACCAGCTGATCACTGGAGGTACTGCCCACTGGGAGTTTTACAGGAAAGGGGTCTGGAGACTAAGTCTGCCAACACATACAGCAAGTCACTCATTCACCAGGTGACAGACATGATGCAAATGCAAGCCCCAGAGGAGTTAAATGCTCGCCGGGACTACTGTGACTGACAGAACCCCACCGCCACCTTGCACCCTGGAAGTCAGCTCCACTAGCCCCTGTGCTCAGCACCTAATGTATACTCTCCACTTCATCCTCACAAAAACATAAGATGTGGTTACCTGCATGCCCAACTCACAGATGAAAAGACTGAGGCTTGGAGAAGTTCAGTAAATTGGCTATGGCTGCCTGGACTCCAGCTGGTAACTGGTATAATCTAGATTCAGACCAAAGCAGTTGGTGGCCATATCCTCCACACTCTTAATTACTACCTATACTAAAGGGGGAGGGGGGAGGAGCAGAACATCTATCATTTAGATGTGACAAATTTTGAAACAAAGTTAAATATAAAAAAACCATAAAAACTATATAAAAAAAAAAGTTAAATCTCAGTATTCTAAGTCTCCGCACATTTCTGGTGTTCAATTAGGCATCTTAAAAAAATCATGTCACACGCGTTCTCTGGTTGAGTTTTACCCAGCTCAGCCTAAGTTACTCTCTTGGACTCTGGGCATATGCACTCTACCTTGTCAATCTAAAGGTCAGTGCTAATTTTAGAGTTTGAGTCCCAGAAAAAAACAAGTGTCTAGGCAACCACTGGGCCCAGGGGCCAAAAAGCATAAAAACCTTACTTCAATCATAACACAAAAGTATTAGTCTCTTTCCATCTCTGTGTTTTGGGTTGTCTAATGGAAGGAGATCATACAGCAAAGTGAGAAGAAAGGAGTCATTTGAAAGCAGGCGTGTTGTTTCACAGGAATTTTCTTTTCGAGATGTTATAAATATTGATGAGTCATAAATCTTTGAAGGTTCACGGCAGGTATTAGCCCACAGTGCTCACGTGTACAGACCTGGGTTTGGGCTCTGACACTGACACACACAGGCTGTATGTATAACCACGGACACTTGGGCTGCCCCACACTCTCCACAACTGGCCGAATGGGAATGATCCCTGTATCTGTCCTACAGGCAGGCATGAGGCTGGAGGAAGCAACACAAGACCTCTGTCACCTGAAAACAAATACTAACAGCAGTTGGTGTGGCTGGCCTGTCCAGCACACCCCTCCTCAGTACTCCCTCCTCGCCTAGTCGCAGGCTTGAACACGTGACTCTGACTCTGGCCAATCACAGCATCCCATTCCCCTGACCAAGGCCATTGGCCCAGGGAAAGCCACATGACCCAACCTGAGCCAATCAGAGTGCCTCACTAGGATTCTTTTCCAGCTGGAACCTGCAAGAAGCCTATATTCCCCCTTTGATCTAGAGGCTGCAGGAAAGTCTGAAGCTACCTGCAGTCACGGTACCTGACAGATTCAAAAGGATCTGCAGAGAGAAGCAGAGACAAGAGACACAGAGGCAAGAGAAGAGAGCCCCAAGGCCCTGAATTTCTGGTTCCAGCCACCTCCAGGGCCAGAGCACCTCATGGCTTGGGCTTGGCAATATAAGCCCACAGTTCCCCCATGCTCTCCAAGTTTTTACCTCAGTTATATTCATTCATGTTCCTGCACTTGTAACCAAAAGATAAGACAGTTGTTAATACCCATATAATCCAATCAGTGACCAAATCCTCAATAAAAATATTTTCTTCCTAAGTGAATTCCTTAGTTAAAAAAAAAAAGAATGCAAACACTGCCGTTATCTATACAGCATTTTCTTAAAAAAAAAAAAAACAGAAAGAAACAAAGATCTATTTTTATCTGTAGTCACCTTGTTCATTTTCGAGTGAGCTTATTTGGTGTTAAACTCCTTCACATACCCACATACACTTTCGAGATTTAGTCCATAAAAAGTTAGGCCAAAACCAAGCAGTTATTTTTTCTATAGCTGTACTAGTTGGGACTAAATGGCGGGGGGATGTGGGGAGGCGGTGAGAAGAAAGCACTGATGCTATTCTCAGTATGCTCTTGAGAGAAATTCCCCAGGTTACCAGATTTCTTGCTGCTTCGAGGTGGGGGATGGCATTATAAAAACAAAACAGTACATTTACCAAGATTTGCAGTCACTATAAGAAATCCTTTCTGCCTCTTCATAGGATTTTTTTTTTCCATTTTCCATTAAAACTCCTCCACATTGTCTTTCTCCCAAGAATTAACTGTTAAAAATAGAAAGGCACAGTGGATTCCAATTCTCCAATTATCTTCTCAGGCAGAGGGCAAAGTCTAGGGTCAGATTGACAGGCAGGCGTGGGGGGTGTTCCTGATCTGATCTTGAATTGGGGCATTCACCCGGACCTTTGAAGGAATTCAAGGATGAAGTAGGAGATGAGGAGGGGAGGGTATAGCTCAGTGATAGGGTGCCTGCTCAGCATGCATGAGGTCCTGGGTTCAATCCCCAGTACCTCCACTGAAATAAATAAATAAATAAATAAACAAACAAACAAACAAACAAACAAACTTAATTACCTTCCCTCACCTTAAAAAAACAGGAGATGTAATGTCTGTCAAAATGCATGAATGGAATTACAAATAGAGGATTGCTTAGGCTTAGTGGCCATCACCATGCACAAAAAGAGTCGCAGAAGGAATGCCAACTTCTCTGGACTGGGCTTACATTCAGACCTAGAAATTTAACAGCAGAATAAGAGGAGAGAATCACTTAACTGTGTAAATAGACTTGGCCAGTTCAGGTGAAAGGTAGCATTTCTCAAAAGAGAAATAATTGTCCTAAAATCTTTCAGTGTTCTTAGACAAATTGTGAACTTACAGGTAAGAAATAGCCTAAAGATGTATTTTACTGCATTTGATTCCATTCCACACTTAAGGGCATTTTTTAAAAACCCAATATTGATTTTCAGATCAGGCATGCAATCTACTCATGAAGAAAGATGGTTTTGGAAAGAGAAGATGGGCACATTTATAGGTGGAGACAGTGGTTCACAAAGAAGATCCAAGTATATAGGACCCAATTAATTTAACATTTTTATAAATGCCTCCAAGTGGGAGTACAAACTACATCTTCATGTTGGGCCTCAATGCTATTTCTGTGTTCTAAAGAGCCAAGCTGAATGATTTCCAGGTTCAAAAGAGAGAGAAAAAGAGAGGAAAGGTTTCATATAGACAAATACAGACATTTAAGAAAAAAATTCATCTAGACCTGATTTTTATGAGAAAGCTAAATCAGAAAGGAAAATAAGCCAAGAAACTAATTTTTTTTTTAATAAGACATCTTTGAGATCACTATTTCAACACACTAATTGGATAGACAAAGAAATTAAGTTCTAGGTGGTTAACTACATAAACTATTTGTGGCACAGCCCAGCCCGCCTCCCAACCCAGAGTTCTTTCCACCAAACTTAGCTTAAGACATTAGCCAAAAAACTACTCTGGCAAAAAAAAAAAAGGGGGGTCAGCAAGAGGGCTTGCAAAGCCATCATTGGGAAGCTTAATGGAAATAAACCAGAAAGCATTCCCCTACCTTGAACAAACTGTGGACTACAGAGTACAGCCAGTGGACTTCAAGGAAGACAGAATGTAGCCAAAAAAGGGTTCAAATGAGGGTAACTGAAGTGAACACAGGCACAGGAACACTGCTGAATGAGACTTCTGCTTTTTTCTAAGTAATATCCCATCTCAGAAGACATGGTTGATCGAAGATTTTTTTTTTTTAACATGAAAATATATATTAAATGCAGAAGTATCAGCACCGAGGTAGACGGTCTGGGGAAAGGGCTTCCCTTTAAGCCCACAAGACAAGCACTCTTTCATAAAGTGTGCAGCAGACTCATGAAAAATATGAATCTGGTTTAGCTCAGACATGCATTAGATGCCTTTGGGTCATGCAGCACCGCTAGTGCAAATAAAATCAGAACACAGGCATGACTTCATGGCACTTGAGAATCTGGTGGGTAGGGCGTGTTGCTCTGACACAGTAACTGCCAGCAGAGAAGCATCGCTGGGGAAAGTGTACATGTGTGTGCACATGCCATATGTGTGCCATAGAGGATTAGGGGCACTGATTTGCAGGAAAGACTTTTTGGAGCAGGCGATCCTAGACGTGAGTCTTGAAAGGGGGGAAGTTGGCCAGGCAATGAATGCAGAAGATGGAGAAAGAGAATTCTAAGCAGAGGTCCAACAGGATTGGAGGCAAGGAGGCCAGGGCAGCACCATAGTGTGAGGAGTCTGCGGGGAGTTCGGTTCTGCAAGAAAATGAAGTCTGGGGAAGGGTACGAGGAAGGGAGGTGGGAACGGGATGAAGAAAGCTTAGATTTCATTGGGTCATTACAAATGGCCAGCAGCCTGGGGAGTCGCTGGGGAAGAGAGAGAGCACCGTGGGAAGGTCCCTGGCTGAGTGCTGAGTTCTGGGACAGGACTGTCCAAAGGCAGCTGAATGACCTTGGGAACACACTGTGTGACTCTGGGCCCCAGAGTTAAATGGGGCCACCATGTTCCAAGGGCTGAAGTCTCCTGGGACAGCCTGTGCCTCCATGTTTATAGTGTCCCTGCTGCGGTCTGGACGTGGAATCCACCGGGCCCCATCTCCTCCCAGAGTGGCTCTGAGGAAGTGGGAAGGTGGGGAGGTCTGTGGAAATGGTTTATAAGCAGCAGAGGCTGCATCTCAACACAGGTGAGACCACCTTACAATCATGGATCAGCTACTCTCTGTAGAGAGGTTCACAAGCATTTTGAGAAACTCAGGTACAACACCTTAGAAAGTCAAGAGAGAGAGCTCACCTTTCCATCTGAGACACCTAACCTGTGACATCACGTAGCTACTCCTTCAGGGTCTGGGTTTGTCCCCGAGGCAAGAGGGAGGTACTGAGTTTTTATCAGGAGAGACATGAGTGGATTCGGATTCAAGAGGCCTGAGGTAAGTAGCCCCAGAAGCAACGTGGAAGATGTTTTGAAAGAGGGGCTAAACTAGTGGGAGAGGCCAGGTGGGAGACGGTGCAGCAGGTCACCAGGGACCCCCGGGCTGCCGAGGGCCTCCCCGCCTATGGTCACTAGCTCAGAAGCCTGTGGGAGCCAGGAAGCCACTGTAATTGAGGACAACAGGTCCAAGCGGGCCTGGGAAGCAAGCCACTTCTGGTGTAGCTGGGCACTGGAGCTCCGTGCCAGCCAAGCGCTGCCCCATGGGGACCCAGGCCTCCTGGGTTTTAAGAGAAGCTATAAATCCAAGTGACAGCTTCACATTTCTAAATATTAATTCGATTTAAGCCAACAACACACGTGCCAGCTGGAGATGGCATGCTGGCCACAATTTTGCCACTTCTAGGCTCCAAAGTGAGGCAGGGCCAGCGTGCTTGGAGCGGAGCTCTTTGGGGTTCCACAGCCCAGAGAAGCAATGTGATTTGGTGATTGTCTGAGTGTGGGAAGTGCTGGCGGGGCCTGATGTCACTTTAGCACCTTGGTGAGTGGTGGAGCCACAGCTGAAAAAAAAAGAGGGACAAATTTTGGCTAAGGATGAAGCGGGGACGGTGTGGACAGTAAGAACTAAAATCAATTTTAGATTTCTTGTAGGGTTTTCTGCCTAAAGAGCATAGGTTAGCCCACTAGACTACAGGTAACCAGCTGGAGACCCCAAACTGGGGCTCACTTGATACTGATGAGGGTGCAAGCGGTGGGAATGTGGTTCACCCAAACACTTCACGCAGAGCTGAAGAGGGGTAAGAACAGAGCCCCAAGTTGCTCCAGGAGGAAGCAGGGATGCCAGGGAGGCAGAAGGAAAACCAGGAGGAGAGGGCCACCAGGAAAGGAAAAGAGCATCAGTCAGAAAAAGAGGGGAGGTCCACATCCAATGCTGCAGAGACATCTCGAGTACATCCTTCAGGAATTGCGGGGTCTTCTCCTACTTTGGGGAGCTCTTGGCCAGCTTGCAGAGAGACGAGAAGACAGGGGAGCCTGGGGAAGTGTTAACTCATTTCAGAAGATACGGTCGCTCGAGATGTGGACTCACGGACAAGGGAGGTTATGGCCTTTTAAAAATACTATTAAAAAAGAAAAGAGTTCATCGGGAGGCATGAGGCACTGCCTGCAGGGAGGCCTTCTCTCTAACTTCCCCTAAATTCCCCACTCCGACTCAGTCTTTCTTCTATGCATTTTTAAAATCATGTATTTTATCATGACATACTTCTGTTTGCTTTTGGTCTGTTTGCTCCCACAAGAATGACAGTTCTAAAAGAGCAGGGACCAGCTGTATTTACCATACATCAGGGCTTAGCGAAGTACCTAGACACAGTAGATACTTAAGCAGATTTCTTGGATGTGGGTAGATCTGGAAAAGTCTGGAGGAAGGAAATAGGGTAGGACATGGTGAGACTTCAGCCCAGTGACCCCTACTTTCTCAGGAGAGTGGGCCATGAAGTTATCTGCTAGACTGGAAGGAGGGAAGGGAAGAGATCTCTTAGGCTGAAGATTCGCCAGTGGGAGAACCAGTCTGCAACCTGGAAGGAAGGAGCCTGTGGTGCAGAGACTCTTAGATGAAGTTCCTGATTTCAGAAGTTGAGCATCTCTGGGTGAGGACACGACCTGGATGTAGACGACTCAGCAGCGAGAGTAGATGGAGATCACTGGATTTCAGATGGTCACGGAAGCGGGAATCCAGAGCATCTAATCCCACATGGACTGTGGGACTAGAGAAGGAGAGAGAGCCCAGGAGCCAAAGTCCCCCACGCTGTGGGAGAGGGACCAGCTGGCAGAGGATGCCACATGGAGATGTAGCTGGGACCTGGCTAGGTCACTACCTCATTTCCAGCTCTGCCACCTCAAACAATCTCTGGTGAGTATTTAATCACTCATGTGTGGAACTGAAAATTACTGCCCTTTGGAGATTGAGTCATTTCTGTCCTTTTAAAATTACACTAATATGTGAAGTTCATGGGGGGCAGAAATTTTCTGCAGAGATTCATTTTTTTAAAGAATAAAAGATAGATGACACCTTGATGACCTTCAGTAATTGCCCTGTATTGTACAATATTGTTGAACATTATTTTAAGAAAGATTCCAAACCTGGGTTTGAAAGAAACTTATGTAGGCTAACACCTTCATTTGCATAGCTGAAGAAAATTTTTGCTGAAATACTGCAAACGGCACACACAATTACTGACAGATATGCAGATAGCATTGAAAGTACCTTCCATTTTTGAAGCGTGCTTTAGATATACAAATTAGCAATGCTTACATTTTTCCCCAGTTATCTGTGTTCAACTTTCCATGTAAAATCTCCAAAGTATAAAATTATCACGTAAATTGTTCCTGAGCAGTTTAGAGGAGTAAACTGCTTCCTGGCTTGAAAGAGGAAGTCAAACCTTCAAACACCTTTTTATGTTGATGCTAAATATAAAAAAACGTTCCCTGCGAAGTAGTCAAAGCAAGACACAGCAGCACATGAGATTTCTCAAGAGAGACACTCACAAAGATTTTTCGTTCATTAAAACCTAAAACCTTCAACAGCATCTTCCATAATACCTGAAGGTGGAGTGCTGTCTTATGTAATACAAGCCTTCCCTCTCCGCTCAGTTTGCAGGCAAATTAAACACCTAATTCCGCCCAGAATTTCTTACTACTTTCACCTTACCTGTGGGCACTAATTGGCACTGCAATTCCCATTTCTACAGACGATGAAAATAGCAAATATTTGCTCCACGGGGTTGTTAAACTGGTTGCCAGAAGCCCCTGATTTAAAGGCTTTCCCCCCAAACCACTGGTTACCCCACCCTGCTCAGGCAGCGGTAACAAGTAGGAGTCCGTGTGTCTTTCCCTAACAGGCGGCGCACACGCAAAGTACGGGGTGGGGGGGATGCCCTCGAGTACCTGGGTACCCCAGGTTCAGGGTCACCGGGGCCCGCTAGGAGGGACCAGCAGCAGCCGCGCCGGCCCAGGACTCCCGGCGCGGGCACACCTGGATGCCACCGCCGGCGCGGCCCCTCTGCGCCCCGCCCGGGTCCTGCTCGGGCTCCCCGCGGGCCGGGCACCGGAGCCGGGCGCGCACCCATTCTCGGCCGAGGCAGCCCTGCTGGGGGAGGCTGAGAAAGTTCCTCCGCCTCGACGCCGGCGCCCCGGGGCCCGCTCGCCCCGCAGCCTCCCGGCCGGGCGCAAGGTCGCGGCGCGGAGCCGGCGGCGCACGGATCCCCGGGACCGTCCCCCGCGCGGCGGGCAGCGCCGGCCGCTCACCTCCCGCCCCGGGCGCCCGGGATCGGCCGCGGGGCGCGCAGCCCGTACTCACCGCCCCTCGCTCGGGATCCCCAGGCGGCGGCCGCGGAGGGCGGCGCGGCCCGAGCCGGAGTCGGGTATCGGCGGGGCGGGGGAGTCGGAGGAGAGAGAGCGGCGGCGGTGGCGGCGGCGGCGGCCAGGAGGGGCAGCGAGGGAAGGAGCGGCCGCGCCAGCAGACGCTAAGCAGCCGGAGCAGTCCCGCAGCCCCACAGCGCGAGCGGGCCGGTCGCGGCGGCGGGGGCTTTATCGCCGCCCGAGCGGCCCCCGCCCCTTCCTGCCGCCCCCGCCCCCGGCCCGCCCCGCCCCGCCTTCCCGCCGCCTCCTTTGTGTGCCGGCGGGCCGCCGCGTCCCCGCGCCTGCACTCCGGGGCGCCCCCGCTCCCGCTGCCGCCCCGCGGAGGCCGCCCCCCGCCGGTCCGCGTCGCGGGGCTGCGCCCAGAAAGCGCCGGGAGACACGCCGGCCCCGAGGTGCGGCGCCGGCCGGGGCCGAGCTGCACGTGGGTCGCCGGGCTGCGGGGGGATGAGGGAGGGGGAGGGACCCAAGGGCGCGTGGTGCGTCCCTGGGACGCCGGGCGAGTCTCCTGGACTGTTCCCCATGGAGAGACAGGGGGACGCCCCGGGACAGTGCCTACCCGTCCAGGTGGTGGGAATAACGGTGCCAGGTAGCGGCCGGGAAGGGACAGATCATCCCTCGAGGCGCTTCTCCGGGTGCCCCAGAGCCGACTTCTCCCGGCCTCGGGGATAGAGAAGCAGCAGCTGGTCGCCTTAAGCGAAAGGCAGACAAGGGAATCCTGAAAACTGGATTCCTGGCTGCTGGTGACAGTGTGAGGTGCCCGCAGAGTCCTGGGAATCCAGCCCTTCCCAACCGGTTACTACAGCCGGTGGGACCTTGTGCGCAACAGAGAGGCAGAGACCCCGGAGGACGGCGACAAATTATCGTCCCTCTCCAGGCTGTCTTACCCATATGTCCTGTATTCAGTCCTCCTTTGCGTCACCTTAGGTTTGTGGGTACCCCACTTTAATGGCATAATTTATGTTGTCCTTGGACAGTGCAGAACCCTCACCAGCAGGCCTGTGGCCCCAGCTGTGAGAAAGAAATGTGGTAAATCTCCTCATACACAGTCTTGAACTAAGGTTGCATCTACTGATTAGAGCAACTTGAATCTTGGAAGGGTATTCACAGCCTCTCATGTAGGGAAACAAGCCCTAAAATTAAAAGGAAACACAGTCCTCACAAAGAAAACCCCTTTCACTGTTTTACATGCATGCCTAATATTCATATTCAATACAGGGCCAAGACACAAATCCTTTTTCCTTGTTCCCTCTGCCTCAAGTACTTTTTTTTCTCCCCAGGATCATCTCATGGTGACAACACATGTCACTTTCTCTAGAAAATATTTCCTGATCACTCGAGTTAAGGTCACTTCCACTGTTCTCCAACCCATTAGTTTCTTTATAGCCCTCATCGTGATTTGAATTTTTTTTTTTTCACTTGTTTCTTGGTTAGTTTTCTTCCACCCTTCTTCATTAGAATACATGGTCTCAGAAACCAGGGAAGAGAATCCAGTTGAATGTGGTTTCTGACTTACCCAGCTCCTAGTGCCTGCAGCCAATATCCCACATATAGTAGTTGCTCGCTAAGTATCTGTTGACTGGTCGGTGTGCAAGTACGAAATAACTATTAACATGGTAAGTACTGCTCCGGGGATGGTGTTATGGCTTGGTCTGGTCTGGGAGGGCAAGCTGGAGCTGGGAAGAATGAGATGGCGTGGGAGCAGCTGGAGGAAAAAGGCCAGAGCTGAGACTGAGCTTGATGTGTTTGAGAAGCTAGGAGTCGCCTCTTCCAGATGGACAGCAGTCAAAGAGGGGACTGGTGGAGAAACAAACTAGAGCCAAGAGTGGGTAAATCCAGGTTATGAAAACCTGCCCGATTCCCTACATCTATTTCTACCTCCATCACTTTTTTTAATTGAACATTTTTATAGAGGTGATTGTAAGTTCATATGCAATTGTAGGAAAGTAACACCGAGAGGTCTCTGGTATGCTTTGTCCAGTTTGCCCCGATGGTAGTATTTTGCAAAACTGTTGTATAGTGTCATGATCAGGATGTTAACACTGAAACATTGATTCTGTCTTAAACACTTTGGTTAATTATTTGCAATTTTAAATTTCTTGTGAATTACTCTAAGTTTTTGAAAGAAATGAGCTAATATTTTAAAGGGTTTCAGTCTCTTGTTTTAATGGAAACAGCTTTTATTTTTTCACGGAGGAAAACATTTTATGTTCCCAATTACAGCATAATGAAGGTCCAGATTCCTCATCTACAAAAGGCAATCAGAAGGCTTCCGGACTTACCTCTTTTGTTTACCCGGTAATGGCTCCTATTCACTTCCCTGCTCTACCCAGTACTGTCGAAGGAATGTTTTGAGCAATACTGTACATGACTTGTCAATTCTAAAATCCGGCAGGATGCAGCATTAACTAATATGCTAAAATATGCCCTACCACTTAATATGCCTTTCTCTCTCCTTGGACATTGGATGGGACTGCCAATGAGTGTCTCCCAAAAGGAAGTGATTCACGACAAAGACCCATTCTGCCAGTGGGATATGCTGGGAATACCAACTATGCTCATTACAGAATGTGCGTGGCGGCTGTTGGCCGGCTTTCCCAATGCCAGCAAGAGGATACAGAAGCAATCTCCCAAGTGACCAGGCACTTTGACACCCATCGTTAAGGGCTGCCCCCAAGAAGCCATGTTCGTACCTCAGCTGGTGCCCATGAGCCACAGTTCTGGTGTTTGACCCTCGTTGAAATGGATTTCTCGTAGATGCGTGCTTTTGCTCGGCACTTCCCTGCCATCTCTACCTCCATCTTGTTTGAGAAATCCAAACCATTTAACGTTCCTACCTGCCTCCTTTACAACTTCACATTCACAGCAGAATTTCATTTTATACTTCAATTGTGTGGCTTGCCTTAGTCCTCTGATAGAGGTTCGAATTGTTTATTCCTTAAAATTTTTTTTTAAAAAAACTGACCTGGAGTTTAGCCAGCTCCAGCCAGTCTCTGAGTTTGGCTTTGTGTCCATAAGCTGCAGTTGGGAGAAATGCAAGAAGTGCCCAAACAGAATAAAACAAATGATCTATTTAGTCTCGTTTCCTCTCTTGGAAGAGGTCCAGTGTCGAGGGCTTTGGAAGAAGATGAAAATCCCCCTGCCCCACCCCCACTGCTCCCCCATACACCCAGACAGTATGACCTTGTATTTAAGTAAAGACTCTCCTGGTGGTGGTGTTTTGTCTGGAAGAGCTACTGATGTTTCTATAATAAGATAATAATAGTTGCTCCTCTCCTATCCAACCCCTGTTTAAAATACATATCACCACAAGACAACTTGTTACACAACCTTATAGATGCAAATGCTGTTATGTAAGATTGTTTCAGCCGGGGGAAAGGAGACTGGTTATAACAGTTCACTTACACAATTAGTTTCTGGGACTGTTGCTTTGGTACGATTTTATTTTTTTAGCTCATAATAGGCATTTGTCTTTTTATTTCCCTTTCAAGTTGGCTTTCAAATAAATCCAATTTTCTCTTTCTGTAACTTCTGAAACAGATTCACCCAGAGCATCAATTCACACTTGCCCTTTGTCGTCACTCCATTTCACCAAGAGCTTCAGAGAAAAGACATCACTAAATGCTGGGCTGAGGATTACTTTCTACCTATATTTGACCAAATAAGATGGAAATTCCTAGGTGCTGAGGATCATTGTGATGCTGACCCCTTCAAACAACCCCTTAGTTCCTCCTCCTTTTACCACCAAACCTGGACGCTGCCTTCTTCCATAGTCTCTCTGCCCTGTCTTCTTACCTGCATCCTGTGTCTCCTCCGGCCTCTCTCCCTCTGCCACCTTCTCAAAGGTTACCAGTAACTTCCAATGCCAACCCCAGTGGTTTTGCATCATTCTTTATCACCCTTGATCTCCTGACAGCATTTAATTCTGGCGTTTTGCCCACTTTTGCAACTCCTTTGCCTATTTCCTTCTCCTCCAATTCCTTAGCTCACCTTTGTCTTTCCCTCATCAAATTTCCTCCTCCCACGTGTGGGTGCTGTGTAATTGTCTGCCCTCAGATCTCTCCTCTCCTTCACACTCTCTCTCCCAATGGAGTGACTATTTATTGGTTTGTGGCCACCCTGCATTTATTCCCTGTCTTTTGATTGTCAAATCTGGTCTCCTTTGGAGAATCTTCTCTCCTGCTTTATGTGCCACTTTGTTGGGAGCGCAAGACAAAGTGTCTTTACTTTCCCTGGCCGAGGGGTGGGCAAATAACCAAGATCACCAGATTCCCTCCCAGGACTTTGAATCCTGAAGGGAGTGGGGAAAGCTGTTGGAGCTGCCTCATCCCGGCTTGATGAGATGGTGAATTCTTCCCATCTGGGTCCCCAGAACCTCCGTGGCCCCTTCCTCGTCTGAGTAGAAGTACACACTAACCAGACTTGGTTTCTTTTGCTTGCAACCAAGCACCCCTGATGGATACATCCCACATAACTTTGCTTAGCTTTGGATGAATTCCAAGCCTGTATCTACAGATGGCCTTGACCCATGTCCAAGTTCCTTTTCATACATCTCCAAATGCCTGGCCGTTACTTCCACTTAATATCTCACCATCATCTCCCACCTAATAAGTCTAAAGCCAATTTATTATCTTCCTCCCAAAGCAGTTTTTCTTCCTTTACTCCAAAGGGTTTTAGAGGAATGACTGACATCTCAGTCACTGAAGCAGGAAGACGGGAATGAGTTCTGGCTCCTCCTCTTCCTTCTATTTGTCCAGCCATTGCCTGGGTGGAAGCTATTGAAATTTCTTCCCCAAGTCCCTCTTATTTGTCCCTTTCCCCCCCCTTTTTTTTTCGGATTAATTCAGACCCTTATCACTTCATGCCTGGACGACTCCAGTATACCCTAACTATTCTTTCAGCCTCCAGATCCTATCCACCACTGCCAGCTTAATCTTTGTAAAATACTGCTTCAATTATCCTACCCCACTGCTTAAAATAATTTCATGTTTATCACTAAGGTACAAATTCCTTGACTTAGGCAATCTTTTGTAAAGGTTGGGATCACAGGTTCCGGAGTTAGACTGCCTGTGTTCAAATGCCAGTCTCATCACTACATAATTTTTTTTTTCAAGTAACTTACGCTCTGAGCCTCAGTTTCCTTATGTGTAAAGTGGGGCATAACAATAGTATAATCTATACATAGTATTTTGTGAGAATTAGTTAATCCATGAAAAGGGTTTTGCTGAGTCTAGATAGCAAGTACTTAATAAAAAATTATTACAATAAGAGCTGTCTACAATCTAACTAACCTACCTTGCTAGACTTACCTTTTTATTTTCTCTAATATGTTCCTAGAGGCTTTGCCAACCAGAATTCCTCATCTAAATTTATGCTATCTAGATAAACAAGTTTATACTATATAGCACAGGGAAATATATTCAAGATCTTGTAGTAGCTCGTGGTGAAAAGGAATAGGAAAATGAATATATGTCTATTCATGTATGACTGAAAAATTATGCTGTACACCAGAAATTGACACAGCATTGTAAACTGACTATAACTCAATTAAAAATTAATAAATAAAATAAATTTATACTCTCTTTTTCTACTATTGTGCCATTGTTCATTCTGTCTGCCCCAAATATCTCTTCTCTCACTCCACCTCTGTCAGTACCTAGTCTGGCATTATAAACTATCCTAATCTTAGTGACTTGAAGTGACAATTTTGTTTGTTCACAGTTTTATGGGTTGGTTGGGCAGGGTTCAGCTGGGTTGGTTCACCTCTCATTTACCCAATACTGACTGACCTGTCCGGGCATGGCTGGAAATCGCAGCCTTCTCTCTCCTCCAGTTTTCTCAGCTGTATGGGCCTTTCCCCCCATGTCATAGTTCAAGCTGAGAGGCCTCTCTCTACATAGGTTTTCCAGCCAAACTCAGACTTCTTTACATGATAGCGCAAGACTCCGGGAGGGTGACACCAGAACTTGCAATACTTCTTAACGACTAGACTTGGATTTGGTGTAATGTCACTTCTGCTGCATTCAAAGCAGGTCACAGAACTATCTCAAATGAGGGAAGAGAAGTGGACTCTACTTCTTGATAAGAGACGCAGGTCACCTAGGGTTGCCATCACAAAATACCACAGACTTGGTGGCTTAACAGACATTTATTCTCTCACAGTTCTGAAGGCTAGAGACTAGAAATTCAAGATCAAGGTACCCTTAGGGTTGTTTTCTGGCGAGACCTCTCTTCCTGTCTTGTAAATGGCTGTCTTCTCATTCTGACCTCATGTGGCCTTTCCATGTGGAAAGGGAGAGAGGGAGAGAGACATCTTTGGTGTCATTTCTTTTCATAAGGACACCAGTCCTATTGGAGTAGAGTCCCACACTTTTGTCCTTACTGAATCTGAAATACCTCCTTGAAAGCCCTAGCTCCAAATACAGTCACACTGAGGGTCAGGGCTTCAACATATGAATTTTGGAGGGACACGATTTAGTCTATAATAAGAAGAGTGGAAAAATCACATTGCAAAAGGGCCTGCAGGAGGGAAGGGATTGTTGCATCCATTTTGTGACTTAATTCACCACACTTCGCTGCCATGGAAATAGTCATTTTCTTGCTTCACAATTTTCCCCTCTCAGCCTCACCGGCATTGCTGTCTCCTCACCCAGCACTCCTGTAGCTCTAAATATGGGTTGTTTATTTCACGTAACCACATCCTGCCTTGGATGTAAGCGCATAGTTTGGGCTCTAACCTCAAGGCAATGGCCATTTTTTTTCATATCTTTAAGTTTTCGTATAGTGCCTTACACAGAGAAGGACACGGATGTTTGTTGAATGATGAAAAATGCAGTTAAGTTTACTGTTGCAAAAAGTGTTAGCCGCTCACAGACCAAGCTAGGTTTGGCATGTGGACAAGATGAACTAGAAGACTGGACACTGGGAGCCAGAAGGCCTAGGTTACTGTCCCGTTCTGCCACCTCCAAACTGTGGTTGTGACCAAGTCATTTGATTTCTCTGGGCCTCAGTCTGAAAGGACTGCTGCGGGAAAGAAATATGATATTTAGGTAAAAGCACTTTGTGAAGTCCAGAGAGCTTCCCAGATATTATTACTTGTATTATTTGTATTAGTCTGGTTGGGCTGTCATAAAAAATAGGAATTTATTTTATCCCAGTTCTGGAGGCTGGAAATCTAAGATCAGAGTGCCAGCAGGGTCATTTTCTTGTGAGACTCTCCCCTTGCATTGTGGATGGCTTCCTACTCACTGTGTGCTCACGGGAGCTCTTCTTTGTGCCAAGAAGGGGAGAGAGAAAGAAAGAAATCTGATGTCTCTTCTTAAAAGGACACTAATCCTGTTGGATCAGGGCCCCACCCTCATGACTTCATTTAACCTTAATTTCTTTTGTAAAGACCCTGTCTCCAAATTCTGTCACATTGGGGGTTAGGGCTACAACAGAGGAATCCTGGAGGGGACAGACATTCATTCCATAATATTACTGTTGTTAATTCTGGGGGAACATAAACATTCAGCCCTTAACACTACTATTGTTAATTCTGATCATCATTGGTCTATCCTGTTTCCTTGCTGATTCTGCTCTCTACCAACCCTTCTGGTGTGCCTTCTGTAGTGCATGGCATGTTGTAGAAATTAATAGATAATGGCATTTATTATTGTTTTCCCAGGCCCTATTGGCAGATGTTGGGGGAATGGAAAGTGAAGACAGGTGTTCTGAGATTTCCAGTTCTAAACAGAAGGAAAGGATTTGTTCTTTTAGGTTTCCAACTTCATACCAGGTTAGAGAGCTGTGTTCAATAGCTCAGGAAGACCCTTGAATTATCAAAGCTTGCTCAGACTGCAGAGCGAGAATAACCAGCCTTTGAAAACTCAAGAATGGCTTCTGAGTAAAAAAGAAAAAAAATCAATTTTTAAAAATCATAGGTTGCTTAACCAGCTTTGTAGCCAGTTACAGGGCAGGGGCTGATGTGTGCTGCATCTTGTCTCACTGTAGAGTGGTTCTCAGTGTTTCTGGCCCCCAGCATCTCCATTGTGGGGAAGGACCCTGGGTTCCACCTCTCTCTCAACTTCCCCTTATCACATTTCCTCATACACCATCTTAGATTTAATGAGGGTAACCATGCCACATCCTTTTGAGACCTTGAGAAAAGACTGGCTCTTCTTAAAGAAGAAGCCAGTTATTAAAGCATATCAGACATAGAGATCCCTGGTCACTTTTTAAGCAATAATTCCACAAAGGACGCCAAGAGAATCCTCTTTAGTCTCACCAGTCTTCACTTTGTAGACTTATGCCCTAAATGGTCTGGGAACAAGCAGGTGAACTTCAGGGGGAATCTGTGAGTGTGAGCTTTGCGTTTCCTAAAGTCTACTCCAAGATGGCCTGCAAGATCACCTTTGAGATTCTTGTGTAAAATTCACCTGGGGATCCATTCCAAGATCTACCCATTGGGCATCCATCTCAATCTGCATTTTTTAACAAGCCTGCCATGTGTCACTTACACACATGCATCTGAACACTGATGTTAGTCCAGGCGCTTACTTCTGAAGACATCGTCCTCAGACAAGTAGTATCAACATCATGCAGGGGCTTTTTACAGATGCAGAATCCCAGGCCTTAGCCAGACCTACTGAATCAGAATCCACATTTTAACAAAATCCGCACTTGAGTCATGTGAACATCAGAGTTTCAGAAGACTGTTCAGACTCACTTATCTCATGTACAAGGCAGCTGGGGTCCAAGAAATCCAAACGACTTGCCCAAGGTCACGTGCGTAAACCAGGAGGCGCTATGGGCAAAAGCGCGTGCTCGGAGTCAGGTAGACTAGAATTCAAATCCAGGCACCCCTCTTTATAGCCTAAAATCTTAGGTAAGTCCCTGAACACAGCTCTAAGCCTCCAATGATTTGTTGCTAAAGAGGAAGTAACACTACCTCACAGGCTTATTGAGAAGATAAAATGAAAAGCATGTAAAAAAGCACCTAGAAAGCTCTCCATAAATAACTCTTATGATCATTATTCTAACTTGGATTTCCTGATTCAGTGCTGCCTCACAGGCATCCCATGTTGCCTGCAAGAAACGGGAAATAGTGCTTTAGATAAATTTGGTCTTTGTGAGACCATTATATCTAATTTAGATTCTGGGGTTTGAAAGAATGAGGACACGGGTGGGGGCCCTCCAAAGGAAAGTAAACAGAATGTGGTACAGCTGGAGATGTCTCACACTGCTGCTCCCCCGACTCCTCCCAGGTTGGCTTGCCCGTGATGCCCGGCAGAGCCAACCAGCCCCTGGGGAGATGTCCAGGTGGGCGAGGCATTTGCCCACGCTCTTTCCCAGCTTTCAGGGGCTTCTCCCTTCTCCCACCTGCCTCAGGCCCCCAGCGTTCTCACCTAGGCTCTTTCCAGCCTTTCCAAAGTGGGGGTCCTCCTCTTCCTGCCTCCTGGGAAGCCTGATAAACTTGGGGCCTTGCGTCCACTCATCAGAAATCACCTTCCCTGGTCCTCATTCTAGAGGACTGGCCAGCTGAGGGGATAAATCAAATTTAACACTCGCTTCACTTCCTTTAAAATAATATTTGCATTTTAATGAGCTCTTGTCTTAAACCCTAAATAGGGAGCGCTGTATCACTCGGGGGCACAGACATCTCTGAGTGGAGTGACAGTGGCATCCTCAAAGCCTTCCTCAAATCCTGCCGCTGTGAGCAACAGCCACACCCCTTTGACTAAAAGCCTTTAGAGATCCACCCTCTTCTGTCCCTCCCTCTCTCCGCTTCCTCTCCCAGTCCCTCATTTTGACAAGCCATTTGGCATTATGAGGTTGAGGACACAGACTTTGGAGTCAGACTTTCTGAATTTGAATCCAAGTGGTGTTTTACCCTCTCTGTAACTCGGACCAGTTGCTTACCCTCTCTGGGCATCAGTTTCCTTACCTGTACAATGGGGTTGAGAACAGTAGCTACCCTACCAGGTTGGTAGGACATTTACGTGAGTTGTTTGTAAAGAGTGTGAAGAGTGCCCGGCACAGAGTAAGAGCCATGTGAGTGGCTGCTCCCGTGAGCCAGGCTCTGACCTGGGTGCCTGTGGGTCTGTGGAAGAGGGGCCCGATTCCAACAGATGGAGATTGGAGTGAAGGGCATATAAAGATAAGACAGTAACATGAAACCAGGAATCAGGATGGTCCCCGAGGTACATGTCTGAAGTCCTAAAACTCCCAGAAGTGGGTGGCAGATTTGGTTCAAAGCTTCATAACCATTGGGGTCTTTAAGGTACGTTTTCAGAAGAAACACGGCTCCAGCACTAAGTCTAAAGGATATCTCTTGTGGATCTTCAGGGAGACATTATGGCATGTGCCAACAATAAGTTGATCCATTTAATATGTTACAATGTAGTAACATCTGTCTGTCCATTTTGGCTGTTATAACAAAAAACCACAGACTGGGTGGCTTATAAACAACAGAAATGTATTTCTCACAGCTCTGGAGGCTGGAAGTCTGAGATCAGCGTGCCCGCGTGGTTAGGCGAGGGCTCTCTTCTGCGCTGTGGATTTCTTGCTGTGTCCTCACATGGTGGAAGAGGATAGGGAGCTCGGTGGGTCTGCTTTCAGAAGGGCACTAATTCCATTCATGAGGGTTCACCCTCGTGACCTAATCACCTCTAGAGGCCCCGCCTCTGAATACCACCACCTTGGCCATTGGGATTTCAATATACGAACTTGGAGGGACACAAACATTCGGACCACAGCAATATCCTTTAGTATGAATTGATGGAATTATGCCAAAGCACCATCAGATAATTCTGTAACGGAGGGAGTGGAGGCAGGGTAGCAACACCATTTGCTTCAGGAGCCCAGGCAGTCCAGTTCTTTGATACTGTCGCCTAATCCAAGCATAGGTTTTAGAGCCATTGTTCTCAACCTATGTTTTTTTTTTTTAATTACATTTTTTAAAATTAACTTTTAATTTTGGAATAATTTTAGGTTTGCAAAAAGTTGCAGCAATAACATAAAGAGTCCGCCTTACATTTGTGGAAACAGAGAGAGTAACATTGGCACATTACCACTAAGGAAACTCCAGAATTTATTTGGATCTCACCAGTCTCCCCTGCCCCATGCAACATCCTTTTCTGTTCCAGGATACCATGCAGGGTACCCACTGCATTTAGTTATCAAGTCTCCTTGATCTCTTCTGGTCTGTGACAGATCTCAGTTTTTCCTTGCTTTTCATGACCTTGACTTTGAGGAGTCCTGGTCCAGTGTTTCATAGAATATCTTTCAACTTGGGTTTGTTTGGTGCTTTCCTCATGATTAGACTGGAATTGTGGGTTTGGAGGAAGAAAACCACGAAGGTGAAGGGCTCTTCTCATCACATCATGTCGGGGCTGTGTTCCATCAATATGATCAGCAAAGTTGACCCTGATTATGTGGTTAAGGTGGTGTTTGCCATTTCTCCACTGAAAAGTCACTATTTCCCCCCTTTCCATGTATTATTTGGGTGCAATTCACCAAGCCCAGCTCATACTCAAGGAGGTCAGCCTCCACCTTCTGGAGCTGGGAATGTCTGCTTGTATGAATAGTAGATCCTTGTATCTGCTTCTTCTGTAGGGAAGATTTGTCCCTTCTCCCTCGTGCACTGATTTAATTCATTTATTTATTTATATCAGTATGGACTTATGTATGTTTACTTTATATTTGGGGCCACAATACAGTAATACTATGCTACTCATTTGGTTGTTCCCCATTTAGCCACTGGGAGCTTTTCCTGTGTCCCTTTGACATGCCCCAACCTTTTGTTTTTTGATCACTTCCTTGCTTCCTGGAATTATAAGGTGTGTAGGCTCACCTTATGCTTTTTCTCTACCCAGCCTTAGAATCAGGCATCTCTTGAAGGAGCCCTGATTCCTTTCATTGGAGAACAGCATTTAGAAACCAAGAGCTGGGTACTCTGTGTGTTGATTGCTACTGAGGCATGGGACAGTCCTAAAGACCCCTGTGCTAAAGTTTTGGTGCGTAAGTTATATCCTAGATGGCCATTCTCTTACTCTCTATACATCCCCTGCTCCACCAGTTCCTGCTCCGCCTACGCTCTACTCACTTAACCGAACTTCCCTCTTAATCATAGAGCAGAATCAGCAAATGCTGACATTCTTGCCTCCGTCCCAGCTAGTGACTGTTCTAATCTATAGATCAGAACTATCTCCACTAGGATAGTTTATCAAAGGGGCGTGCCCCTCTGTTGGTCTCCCTAGTAACGGATGAGTCAACCTGATGTCAATTCTCTCTATAACTGGAAACCTCCCTCTCCCCCTGGTAGCCAAGACTACTGCCTTGTCCTGCCTGCCGTCTGCTGCACACAGTGGAGCGTTGCTCCAGGACCTCGCCTCAGACATGAAAGACCCTCCCTAACCACTAAGCTACTGATGTCTCTGTTGTGACTCCAGGCTTTTTCTTTGGTCTTGAGTCTGGGCAAGTACAGGGTTTGCAGGCTTGAGGGTGCAACCCAACACCATAGCTATGAAATAATCCACTTCGTGTCTCCATTGTCCTGAACATTTGCTCTGATTTACGAGAAAAGACTTTCATGTGTGCCAGTACTCATATCTTTGCAATATTCGATGCCTCCTGACTCTTCCTTGTGGGAAAATATACCCTGTACTGCATCATAGCAACACAATTAGCTCTATATAGCATTTCTATCTGATATCTATTAATATCAGGATGTGAATTTCATGTAATAAATTCTATACTCCAATCAAATTCTGGCAACACATCTGTAAAGTTGCCAAACAGTGCGTAGCAGAAATGGTTGTTTATCTGTAAATGACATCCCCCTTTCTTGCTACCAGAATCTGGATTTTGTTCAGACATCTATCCATCTCTCTCTCTGATCCCTGCCTTAGGAGCAAATCCTCATTAATCTTGGCCAATCATAATAATTATATTCTCTTTGCCAATGCTTGGTTTACAGGTAGAAATCATTTGTAGGGAAGTCAGTTGGCAGGGAAGCTTCTGAAAAAGGTTGTCTTGATCATAAAAAGGGATTTTTACTGAAGGAGGAGATCACCTCTACTTGTGGCCCAGTGGTAACTAAGATATGCGGCGAGGGTAGAAGATGCAAAAGATGGAGAGGACCTAGGTCTTTGAAGATGTTACTGAGCTGCTGAATTAATCAACCCAGGAGGTGCCCCCTATCTAGGAATCCCTCATTATATAAGTAATAAATATCCTTTATTGTCTTGAAAATTTTGAGTGGTTATTTCTTTTACCTGTAGCCAAAAGTATCATAATGAACACATCCTACTTTAGAATATTTTAAAGCAATTAACTTTTTTAGGGGAGGAAAGGCTTTTTTCAGAATTCACCCATTCATTCATTCATTCATTTATTTTAAATAAATATTTCCCAAGAAATGGCAGCAAAGGAGAGAGAAAGAGAGATGGATCAAATACATACACATAAATGACAAACTATGATAAGTAATAAGAAAGGAAAGTATAAGGAACTATGTGAGAATAACTGAAGGATACAATTTAGTCTGGGAAGGAGAAGTAATAAGGTTAAGACTTTCCTTAGCAAGTGATGTGTGTAAACTGAGGTCTGAAAGCAGGTGTTGGAGGAGGAAGGTGTAGGGATGGGGTATTGTGTGCAAAGCAGCAGTTTGATGCCCTAGAGGAAACTGAAGAAGATCTCTGCAATGGGGGAGAGAGACTGGGGGAAATGGTGGCATATCTCACACCAAAGAGGTTGGCAGGGTCCAGATGACATAAGATAGAACTTGGAGACCATAATGATTTTTCTTTCTCCCGAGAGAAAAAAGAAATAAAATAAAGGGCTCTAATCTAGGAATGACATGATTATATAAACTCCCCAGTTCCTTCTGGGCAGCTTAGGGCTCAGTCTTGCCTTGATACTTCATTTAAATGCAAAACACTGTCAGTGAAATGCAATGAAAGATCCTTCTAACCATTCCTGTGCCTCGAAGGGGGCTCTGTGGCAGAGTATCAAGTTCTTCCGCCACCTCTGTGCTCTTCTCTGTTTGCCAGCCTGCCTCGCAGCTTGGTTTGGTTGGGACTGTGAGGCTGGGTTTGCCAAGAATGATGAAAGTCATTTTCAGGTCTGGTTCTCAAACACATTTTGTGTGATCTTTCAGTCTTTGCTTTACCTGCAGCAGCGATCTTGGAGGTCACCTTTCTGGATGACAAGGTGTATGAGGGCTGGTGTCCTGCATCAGACTTTGGGTGAGTGAGAAATAAAACCCCCTTTTAAGGCCCTGAGGTTTCAGGGTTTGTTTGTTGCCCTGGTGTAACACAACAGTGTTAGCTTCCTAGGGCTGCGGTAACAAAGTACCACAAACTGAGTGGCAGCAGAAATTTATACTCGGTTCTGGAAGCTACCAGTCTGAAATCAAGCTGTCACCTGGGTTAGGCTCCCTCTGAAGGATCTAGGGAAGAATTCTTTCTTGCCTCTTCCTAGCTTCTGGTAGTCGGTGGCGAAACCTTGGTGTCCCTCGGCTTGTAGCCGCCTTCTTCTTCACATGACCTTTTTCTCTGTGTATATCTATGTGTCTGTCTGTGTCTTCTCACAAGGGTACCAGTGCTGTATTCAGAGCCCACAAGAATCCAGCATGACCTCATCTTAACTGATCCGCAAAGACCTTATTTCCAAATAAGGTCACATTCCGAGGTTCTGGGTGGACATGCATTTTGGGGGGACACTGTTCTACCCACCACAATGACTAATACACAGTGTAATTTATAACACACAACTGCACTTCTTGAAACCGCCGTCTCTATCCTGCCCGCTCGAGAAGCTCTGGGTCCTCTTACCTCTTCATTCCTCCTTCCCTCCCTCACCCTTCCTCTGCCCCGGCTGTCAGCCTGCAGCGCCATGGCTTTATCACGACCTTACCCTTCCCTCCCACCTCTCTGTGTACCATCTCTTCAAATATCCATCTTGACTCAGGATCACAGTGATCGCGGGAATTGGGCTGGTGGAAGCAGAGCATCCGCCGAGGGCAGAGCACAGGGGAAGAAACTGTGCAGCAAAAGCAAAATATCTCAGGGGATGAGTGGGAGTGGAAGGGTGCAGCTCTCTGAGTTAACAGGCTGCTCCCATCAACTAAATTTTTAAAGATCATTCTGACCCTAGTTGGTGTCTGATGGTTGTTGGGGGGTGGGCGGTGGCGGGCAAGAGCATAGGTCTGGGCCACTGGGAGGCTGTTACAGCAGTTCCGGCAGCTTGGACCAGGGTAATGGTGGGGGATGCAGGTGCAGAGGATGTCCAGGGACAATATCGACAGGATGTAGGGAGGGTGGGTGAGGGAGAGAATCTGCTCAAAGAAATGGACCCTGTTTTCAGGAAAATGCACATTTGAAAAATACTATACAAATACAATAATTCATGAAACCCACTCCCATTCTCGAGGTGAACAGTCCTGGCTCAAGGGGAAGAGTTGTGGATCTTCGGAAAAGCTGATTCTGATTCCTTCATCCCAGCTCCTGAGAGCTAATGAGCAACAGCCAGGTTGATGGTGTCCTTGGTGAGGGCTGCCTGGAGCGGCTCAGTGTTGCCCAAAAGGAGTGAAGCCGTTGGCTTGAAGGACCAGGGTCCCACCTGCATGGAGACCAGCCAGTGGGACAGCCACAGAAAGGGCTTTCATAACTGTTTCTTCCCCCCAAACAATAAGCAGAGAAGAGATGCAATTTCAACATGGGAAAAGCCAGTGTGTATCTTGGGGAGTTCTGGGCAGAGGTAAGAGGAGGCAGGCCCCTGGGAACAGAACATCCGATACAAATGCCCAGCAGTGAGAGAGCATGAGAGGGAGTGAGGTCTTAGCAGCCTCCATGATCCCCAGCCCTGCGTGTGTGGAGACAGGCAGCTCGTGGTGGCCCTTATCCTGGTGACCTGTGCTGTCTGCCCTACACCACGTAGGGCCAATCCCTACAACTGGGTTTCTGATTTGCAACTGCTGTTATGATAACAAGCTTGACCCCAGGAGTGTGGGGACCCCATCCACAGGCTGGTAGCCGGGGAGAGTATGCAGACTCAGACTGGGCTTGGGCTGCAGGGACAGAGGAAACTGACAGCGACCATTTGGGAGATCCTTGCCCAAGGAAGGGAGCCAGCCATCTTAATTACCAGGTAAGACTGAGTTTGACCAGGCCTGGCATTAGCAGCCAACTGGTCTGGTTTGGGGACTGAGGACACAGTAGTAAGACCTCTAAGTGGCCACGGTAGCCAGCATCGATGGTTAGTCGCATTTCCAATCCAGGGAGGATGTGTTTGGAATGAAATGGTGTTACTGACAAATGGCCAGCTGGGCTGAGAAACAGGGTTCAGCTCACTGGAGAGAGAAGGGGGCAGGGCAGGGCTAGATAGGTTTTTAGGGTTCTGGTCCAGCAAGGAATGGATAGGGGCCTGGATGGATACAGTGAGTGGGCACACACAGCACTGGCTGTGAGCAGGGCTGGAGGGAATACATAGGTTCTGGCTGTGGCTCTGGTCTCTTAGGTGACCGTTTATCTAGGCTCAAGCCAGACACCGAGCATGGCCCTGGTGGTGTGGCGACTGCTGACGTATTCCCAGGCTTGTCTCTCATTGGCTCGTGAGCTTCGCCTCAACAACACCCACTGGGCAACAAGCCTCTGGTCTTCATCTTGGGTGTGACTGAGGCAGTCAGACACCGACACTGTTTGACATTTGGATTGCTGCTGAGGCTTAAGACCAGGCCTCTCCTCCCCACCAGCTCACCCTGCCCCAGCAGGATGTCCCATATCCTGCCCAGTCCTTGTCAAATCCTCTCTCGGGGTGTTGGCCTTCCATGGCCTTCTCCTAGACCCGTTAGGCAGCTGCCCACCAGACTGGGCACTCATCTCCACCTCCAGCATTGGGTATCACCCTTGTGAGAACAGCCATATCCAGCCTGGGTCCTGGAGCCAGACGACCCGGTCTGAATCCTGGCTCTGACACTTCCTACACTGTGTAGTTGTGAATGCATTTCTTCACCCTCTGAGCCCTAGTTTCATCTTCTGTAGATGAGAAAAATAACCCCAAAGCAAGGGTGAATAAGAGAATTAAATGAGACCATGCATGTGAAACACTTGACCTAAGTCCCGCACACGTGAATACTACCTGATGTTATTATTACAATTCCTGATTGGCTGATTTGGTTGGGGGCTGGTCTTATAGCCTGGGCGGCTTGCCAAGCTTGTCCCGGCTCCTTATTGTGGCTTCTGCCCCTCCCCCATCAGTCTAGGATGCTGAGATGCTAGCAACTCAGGTTGAGATGCCTTAATGTGCTCTAAGGAAACTGCCATTGCATTTGTGTGGGATGATATTTGCAAGCATACATTTTAAAGGAAGGATGGGGGTCAAACTCCGTCAGTTCAGTATAATTCTTCCTTTAAAACAAATCATTTGCACTCTGAATGGAGAGAAGATAGACTTGGGCCTCTTCTGAGAACACAGTGAAGGTGATACCTCTTCTTTCAGAAAACTTGTTAAGAGCTGAATACTAGTGGGAAAAGGTCATTGGACCATTTAGCTTGGCTCACAGCAAGACTGGGATTGGTTTAAGAATGGCAAACATAAGGAGGGTGGGCATAGCTCCGTAGGAGAGCATGTGCTCAGCATGCACGAGGTCCTGAGTTCAATCCCCTATACCTCCACTTAAAGAAAAAAAAGAATGGTAAACATATGAGATAGGAAGGGTAATGACATGTTATTCTCCACCATCACTACTAATAACACAAGGTTAGGTTTAAATTAATTTTAAGAGGAAAGAGTTAGTTGAGGTACAAAGAAGAGAGGGCAGAGAGGACCAACTTAGAAAATGCAAAACTTGAAATTATTCTGGGTATCTCTGAAGTCACAATTAAGATGTAGAAAACAGTGATGTTAATATAAGCAAGCATCCGCTCTGCACTTGTTTAGTCTACAGAGTTTCAGAGGGAGGGTCATTATCATGGCATTTTTTCCCTCATAATGGATTTATTTCCTTCTCCTTTGCTTTTTTTAAACTGTCAGTTATTGTTTTAAATTTAAGTGCAATTGCTGTACAATATTATAAAATTACAGGTGTACAATACAGTGCTTCACAATTTTTAAAGGTTATACTCCATTTTTAGTTATTGCAAAATACTGGCTATATGCCCCGTGTTGTACAATACATCCTTGTAGCTTATTTTGTACCTTATAGTTTGTGTCTTTATGTTCTGCCCCTATATTTCCCCTCCTGCTTCCCTCTCCCCAGTAGTAACCACTGGTTTGTTCTCTAAGTCTGTGAGAGCTTCTTTGTTTGTTATCAGCTTCGCTTTTTTTGTCTGTTTGTTTATGTGTGTTTTTACTTCTCCATATTCTCTGTTCCCTTATTCACTCTGCCTTAGTGGTGACAGCAGGGTCTTTTTTTATGCCCAATTAAGCTGAAAGCTAATCCCCTCTCTCCTTTCAAATTGCCTTTGAAATAGTTCATCTCTCACCTTTGCTCCAGGCCTTGTCCATAGAGCCGTTTTCAACAGTGTTTACGAGTCTGCATAGAGCAGAAGATGGTAGAGCAAAGTAGGGGGGGGATCTTTAGGTTTTATTCAACTTCCCGAGGTCTTTTGAGTGGAGACTTCTGTTACTTGATTTCCCAGCACCCAGTTTTCACTCCTCAGACCACAGAACGCTGATGTTGCTTTGGGGGACTACTGTCTTCCCCTCCACGCACGCTGCCCCATTGGAAGTGTCCTGGGGGCGACTGTCAATTGAGGTGGCCTCGCCCTCCCTTGGGTCAAGACTGAGTAGGTGACACAAGTTAAGCCAAGTAGATACTCTCTTCCTGGAATTGGAATCATAACGAAAATGGCCCCAGGAGACTGAAAACAGCTGGAGGTTGTTCGTCATGACAATGGCAATTTGAAGATGTGATTCATTAAATAATTCCTGACACCTCAGACCTGGTGCCAGCTGTGTTCCCTGTCCTTTCAGGTGACCGAGGGGGTTTTTGTTTGTTTGCTTTAGCTTTTCTGTTGATTGTGAGACTCATTCCATGACCTTCTCAATAAGTTCCTTTGTGCTTAATTTAGTTCAGTTGGATTCAGTGTTGTAAACACAGAACCCCCCAAAGACCCTCCAATACACTGTTCTTTATGAGATTATCAAACATTACAAAACAATTCCCATATGTCCTTTTAAAAATCATATTTATTGCTTTAAGGCATTAATAAAATGTTGCGTATTGGCATGGAGATAGTTGTAACATTTGCGGAAAGTCACCAGATGGTGACATTACATATTATTTCCTAATTCAATTTGTCTTGAAATGTGTGTGCTAAATCTTGAGGAAATGCCTTATCATCATTATCATGTTATGGATCTCCTTTTTAAAATAAACAAGCTATAGAGTATCTTGTGGGAAGAGGGTTTGGATGTGATGAAAGCAGTTCTTTGGCAATGTCTCAGAGGTATGTACCCTAACTTCAAAACAATTTATGTCCAAAATGTCTGAAAGCAAACAAATACCCTCAGAAGGGGAATATTTCCTAAGTGGATGCAGCCAATATGTAGATGTTATTACAGCTCTGTCAGGAACCAGTGACTTACACATTGCTGTTGCTCATACATAAAGCTTTCACAGATTCTGATAAATCCTTCTTTGATACGTAGGCACTGCTCTCAACAAAACCAGTGGACTCTGACTAGAAGCCATGTGTGTGGTAGGAAAAGACCTCTACTTTAGACTATAAGGAAGATTGCAGATTAAATTGTTATGATCAAGCAGGGGCTAGAAAAGATTTTTACATTTGTCATAGGACGTCCATGTATAGTTTTTAAAAAATTTTTGACCAGAGTTATTTTTTGTAGATCATACGCAAAGAAGAAGGAAATGATAGCACTGAACCCCATATTGCTGACTGACAGGAGCTTTCACTGATAAATATCAGCTCCTAGCAAAAGGAAACAAAATTTACTTATGAGTATTTTCTACTTCCCCTCTGCTTCCAGCTTTGATTTTCCTCTTTCACTGATGTATCAGTTAGCTAGTGCTCTAGAGCTGTGTAACAAACCACTTTCAAAGACAGTGACTTAAAACTGTGAACATTAATTTGTGTGTTAGCTGGGTGGTTCTTCTAATCTTGGCTGGGCTTGCTTATGCATCTGTGATGGGTTGGTAGTCTGGCTGCTGGCTGGCCTTGCCTGTATTTACTATAATCTTACATGCTGATGGCTGGTTGGCTGAATGCTTGTCTAGGATGTTCTCAGCTGGAACAACTAGGCTCTCCTCTACTTATCTTCCAGCAGGCTAACCTATGCTTGTTCGCATAGCCATGTCAGGACAAGAGGGGCAGGGTAGGGGTGGGGGACAGGCAAAGTATTTTTTGAAGTCTAAATTTGGAATTGGCACACGGTCACTTCTACCTCAACAAGAGAAGCTATAAAATCACATTGCAAAAGGTATGGTTATAGAGAGGCATAAAAAGTTGCAGCCATTTTTAATTTCCCACACTTAGGAATTTTGCAATTCTGTTAGTCTGTCTGTGTGTATGTGTGATGTCAAATTAGAAGAATGGGTGGAGAAGGATAGTGGACCAGAGAGGGAGTGGAAGAGAGAGTTTACGTGGGTTGAATGTTAGAAAGAATTTCAAGGATTTGGTAAATGAGAGGCTTCAAAACAACTTCAGTGTAGAAAAAATAGGTGTAAGAGGAAACAGGGTTTTGATATGTGTTCCCATGGTTTAGGAATTTGATCCCTTTTGATATTCTATAAGAGATGTAAGTAAAGAATGAAATTTCCATTAAATTACTTTTTTGGCTATTGAGCCATACATTTTTCAATGCATCTGTGTAAGATGAAGCTTTGCAGGGTGTCAGGGCTTATTTGGATTACGCATTTAGACTTCAAAAGGAAGACTTTAAAAAAAAAAAAGCTTGACCAAACTAGAAGAAAAGTAAAACATTGATTTTCCCCCTTCCCTCAGGGAAGACAATCAATCATATTTAGGTGTTTAATATTTCCTGAGCACAATCAGGTTCAGCAAGCCAAAATTTTGAGCTAATGTGAAGAATTTGTGATTTGAGTTTTTTCAAATATCCATGGGGATGTACAGAAGTAATGTATTGACTAATTCCTAGGCATACAATGCTGCCAGTTTATTTGAACATTTGACCGTCAGCAACTCTGAGCCCACACTCTTTTGTTCACCCATTTCTATAATAATGGTGTTGGTGCTTATAATCTGTAATACCTGCAGAATGAATAGGAGCTACCCTGCATGCCAGATCTCAAGGGCTTGAAAGTTATCCCAGCCTGTAATTCAAATCCTGACTACGTGAACTTGGGCACATTTCTTACCTGACTAAGCTTTTCTAAATTCTTAACATTAGGATAACAATCCTGTTGCAGAAGTTTGTTGTGAGGATTAAAGATAATATATAATCAGTGTTGAGTGCATAAATGTTTATTTTGACTCCTCAAAAATAGGCTACAAACCAGCCCTCATTAAGCTAGTGTCAAGATACTGCAGATTTCCCAAATTTGGTCAAACAAGCTTGTCTAAATTTCAGTGTCAGGGAGCTGTTGAACCAACAAAGATCTCTCTCTTGTTGTTTGTAAGAGAGAACCAAAGTTATGGCTACCAACTTAGATGTTGATGTTAGGTGTTAGGTGCTCTGCCACTGGGGCCATTTAAAAATAAATCAATCATCAGATGTAATTTTTATTTTCCATATAGATATTCCAGATCTCAAGGCACTTAGAATTTAGCTGGGAAAATAAAAGGCAACAGAAAATGTTAAAATGCAGCCAGTATATAATGAAATGCTAAAATTGGAGTTTTAGAACCTTTAAGGAGAGATGGGTGAAGGCTGCAGTCAATCTTGAAGATGAGGCGAGTTCAGGCTAGAGACATGGCAAAGGGATCACTCTGAAAGAATGCCTTGTAGGGGATGTAGGCCAAACAAGAGGGCAGGAATTAGAGAGATGGGTGGGTGGAGGCCGATGGTAGGGAAGAAGTAGATGATGGAAGGTTTTGAAAGTCAGGCAGAAGGACCTTGATGGGACAAATGCTACATTATCACTAACAATTTCTGAACAAGTGAAAGAGATGATGAAGATTGGTGCCTGGCAGGGACCTCCAGATTCCCAAGGCAAAGCCTAGAATCCAGTGTCAGTTGGCAGGGACTCAGGCACATGGTGATGGAACTCGATGGTGGCAGTGGGGGTGGTGGTAACTGGGGCAGGAGAAAGTCACAAAGACCCTTCACTGTTGGGGTTTTGGAGAGCTGTACATTCATCTGAGCCCCATTTAGTCTCCTGACCAGTGCTATCCTGGCTCAAGCATCTGCTTTGGGTAAAGATACAGAAGATAAAAGTTGTCCTTTGGGTACTGGATGGGTGAGCTGAGATTCCCTTTCTTTGTCGTCAACTTTGCAGAACCCAGCATACCTGCCTGTTAGATGTTTCCAAACAATTTCTAGTCCTTCAAGTGCTAGACTAATTGGAATGGAAACAGTAGGCCTCACCCAGCAGCTGGTACAACAGCCATAATTTTCTTTCTGCCTGAACTCTGTCATAAGACAGAGGGCAATCTGTCTCCTTATCCCTGGACAAGGGACAGATAGAAAAGTGGAGCATGAGATGAAATAACATGGGTCACCTCTTTAATTTCTAACGTTTGTTTTTGCTTTCCCCAGATTGTCAATTATAGATAAATCGGCCCACATGATATCTCAGGGAGAACTCAAGGTCACACGAGCCCTCTAATTCAAGTATCAGTGGGGCTTCTAAAGCTATACTTTTCTGCCAACTAAAGGATGAGGACTTACATGTTTTTCTGTGACTTCTAAATAAATGACTTCTACTTTGTCCATTTATCTATTGATGGACACATAGGTTGCTTCCATATCTTGGCTATAGTAAATAATGCTGCAGTGAACATAGTGGTACATCATATATCCCTTCTGTTTAGTGTTTTGTTTTCTTCAGGTAAATACCCAGAAGTGAAATTGCTGAATCATGTGGCAGTTCTGTTTTTAATTTTTTGAAACTCCATACTATTTTCCATAGTGGCTGCATCAATTTACATTCCTACCAACAGTGCACAATTGTTCCCTTTTCTCCACATCCTCACCAACATTTGTTATTTGTTGTCTTTTTGATGATAGCCATTCTGCAGGTGTGAGGTGGTATCTCACTGTGGTTTTGATTTGCATTTCTCTGATAATTAGTGATGTTGAGCATCTTTTTATGTGGCTGTTGGCCATGTGTATGCCTTCTTTGGAAAAATATCTATTCAGGTCCTCTGCCCATTTTTTTTAAATCAGGTTGTTTTTTTGATGTTGACTTATATAATATTTTGGATATTAACCTCTTGTGGGATATATCTTTTGCAAATATCTTCTCCTATTCAGTAGGTTGCCTTTTCATGTTGTTGATAGTTTCCTCTGCTATGCAAAAGTTTTGAGTGTACACACACACACACACACACACACACACACACACACACACACAATGGAATATTACTCAGCCATAAAAAATTGAAATCTTGCCATTTGGGACAACATGGATGGATCTAGAGGGTACTATGTTAAATGAAATAAGTCAGACAGAGAAAGACAAATACCCTATGATCTCACTTACATGCAATATCTAAAAAACAAAACAAACAAAACAAAATGAAAAGAGACTCACAGATACAGAAAACAAATGGATGGTTGTCAGAGGGGAGGGGTGTAGGGGTAGAAAAAAAGGTGATTAAGAGGTACAAATCTCCAGTTATAAAATAAATAAGCCACAAGAATATAACATACAGCATAAGGAATATGGTCAATAATACTGTAATAACTTTGCATGGGGACTAGTTGGTTAGTCTAGACTTATCGTGGTGATCACTTCATAATGTATGCAAATATCAAATTACTGTGTGGTACATCTGAAACTGACATCATATTGTATGTCAACTATATTTTAAAAAATAAGACTCCTATTTCTCTAAGCTGGCATTCAACAAGGAACAAGGAAGGGAAAAGATTCAATTGAAGAAACCCATGAGTTAAGGTAAATTCACTTCTTGCTTGAGATGTTTCCTTATTGAGAGGGTCTGTCCTGATGGGAGAAGGGGAGGGTGAGAGGGAGTATGATTCCTGAAGGAGAGCAATATTAAAATTTTAAACTTCAATACTTACCTGCAAATAGTCTGTATAGAAATCAACAGTTTAAAGCAAAGTATAAGCCATTCAAATTTATTTCTTTGACGAGTAGTTACTAAGGGCCTATTCTGTGCCAGACTCTGTCCCAGGAAAATGTCAATAAATGAAACAAATCCCTACTCATGCAGGGTTGATGTGCCAGTGGGGAAGACGGACAATAGCCTGTCAGAATACTCTGCCAGGTTGTCATAAGTACTGAGAACGAGAAATTGTCTGGGGCTGGGGATAGAGAAGGGTGGAGTTGATGATGGTGGTGAGTTCTTGCAGACAAAGCACTAAGGGCAGGCCTCTCTAATGGGATCAGACCTGAGGGAAGTGAGGGACTGAGCCATGTAGGTGCCTGGGGAAAGGGTGGTCTATGCAGAGGAATCACCACCCAGAGTTGCCAGAGAAAGTACAGGATACCCAGTTCAAGTTGAACTTCAGGTGAAAAAACAAGTATTTTTTCAAAGGCCTGATCTCCAGAATATATAAGCAGCTCATACGGCTTAATAAGAAAAAAACAAACAACCCAATCCAAAAATGGGCAAAAGACCTAAACAAGCAATTCTCCAAGGAAGACATACAAATGGTCAATAGGCACATGAAAAAATGCTCAATATCACTAATTATCAGAGAAATGCAAATCAAAACTGCAATGAGATATCACCTCACACCAGTCAGAATGGCCATCATTCAAAAGTCCACAAATGACAAATGATGGAGAGGCTGTGGAGAGAAGGGAACCTTCCTACACTGCTGGTGGAAATTCAGTTTGGTGCAGCCACTGTGGGAAACAGTATGGAGATTCCTCAAAAGACTAGGAATAGACTTACCATATAACCCAGGAATCCCACTCCTGGGCATATATCAAGAAGGAACCCTACTTCAAAATGACACCTGCACCCCAATGTTCATAGCAGCACTATTTACAGTAGCCAAGACATGGAAGCAGCCTAAATGTCCATCAACAGGTGACTGGATAAAGAAGAGGTGGTATATTTATACAATGGAATACTACTCAGCCATAAAAACTGACAACATAACGCCATTTGCAGCAACATGGATGCTCCTGGAGAATGTCATTCTAAGTGAAGCAAGCCAGAAAGAGAAAGAAAAATACCATATGAGATTGCTCACATGCGGAATCTAAAAAAAAACCCAAAACCAAAACCAAAACCCAAAGCATAAATACAAAACAAATAGACTCACAGACATAGAATACAAACTTGTGGTTGCCAAGGGGGCGGGGGGTGGGAAGAGATAGACTGGGATTTCAAAATTGTAGAATAGATAAACAAGATTATACTGTATAGCACAGGGAAATATACACAAGATCTTGTGGTAGCTCCCAGAGAAAAAAAGGTGACAATGAATATATATATGTTCAAGTATAACTGAAAAATTGTGCTCTACACTGGAATTTGACACAGTATTGTAAAATGACTATAACTCAATAAAAAATGTTAAAAAAAGAAATCAGAATCACTGAAAATCATTAATGCCTCCTCGAAGATGAAAAAAAAATAACAAGTATTTTTTTAGTGTAAGTACATCCCCAATATTGCATGGAACATACTTATACTGAAAAAAATAATTTATCGAAAATTCAACTTGATGCTGTATTTTTATTTGCTGAATCTAGAAAGCCTTGCCAGGTCTTGATAAATGTTTGTGGAATAAAGATCCAACTTGTGCATCAATTTGCAGAATGCATTTCAAAGTGCTTCCAGTAGAGTAACCAGCTTCCTCAATTAGCCTTAATATAACTTATTTTTTTCAGACTGCCTAAGTGAGCACAGAAGAGATCTCATGTCCTGTGACTTCTCTGAAATGGCCAGGGAATCTCAGAGAAAGGTTATGCTTGTAGTCTGGAGCCAGAGAACCAGAAGGGGACAGAGGGGACCAGAGATGACAAGTGCCTGGTTCTCCAGGCCTGGAGCTCATCGGCCAGTCTGAGAAATACAGTCAGTGGAGTTCCACTAGAACCTGGTTAGGACTAGAGAGCTGGTCTGTCTGCAAGCCTCTCTCTTCTTCAGTACAAAGCTCTAAATTATGGTCAATGGCTGCTGACATTCTCTGAAGGAGGCCAAACACATTCAGAAACAAATGGATGGAAACTCCTGGTTTTCATTTCCCACGCCTGCTATGACAAATTACCATCAACTGGGATGCTTAAAACATCAGAAGTGGATTCTTTGCATAGTTCTGGAGGCCAGAAGCCCAAAACTAAGTTGCCAGCAGGGCTGTGGCCCCTCCAGTCTTCGGGGGAGAACCCTCCCCCACCTCTTCTACCTACTGATGACTCCATATGTTCTCTGCCTGTGGCGGCATCACCCCAGTCTCTGAACCCATGGTCACACTGCCTCTTCCTTCTCTGTCACAAAACTCTCTGCCTCTCATAAAGACACTTGTTATTGGGTTTAGAGCCCACATGGATGATCCATTTCTCAAGATCCTTAACTTACTTACAGCTGCAAAGATCCTTCCTCCAAATAAGTTCCCATTCACAGGTTCCAAGGGTTATGATGTAACTGTACATTTTCTGGGGGGTGGAGAAACAATCAACCCACTACACTCTCCAAAATATAAAACAGTGAGAGGATCAAGAGAAGATGAAAGTGTATAAATGAAGTGAAAATGTTTAAGACAATTGTTGGTATTGTATCATTTGTGCAAACACAGACCACAGCCAATGTTGTCACTGCCCTACCCACACTCCCTGCATCCGCCATTCCCACACAACGGCTCCTACCTGCAAGCACCTCTCACTCTCTACCAGGAGTTTTCTCTCATTGCTGGGTTGTGCTTGGCCCAAGAGCACATGAGGCAGACTGAAATTACCAAGGAATTAATGCTCTGGGAAAAAGCATTCAACAAATGATGGATAGGAGTTGAGGGTAACACCCCAGTTTCCTTAACCTTCTTGGAAAAAAGCAAGTTCTACCCAGCTTTTCAGAAGTCCCTGGTGAGACTGAGTCCTAACTGCCTGCAACATTAACTTTCTTGTTAACACACCCAGTATTGACTTTCTTCCTTTCCCCATCTTACTTCCTTTTCCCCTGTGAGTGCTTCCTGGGGTTCATGTCCCTAGTAAACTACCTGCCTTCAAATACCAGGCTCAGTGTCTGTTTCAGGAGGAAGCCAGCAGAAGACGCACTTAAGTACATGCGCTTCCATTTGAGTGCTTATGCCAAACACGGTGCTAGAACTTCATCCTGTCTAATTTAGTGATCAACAATAACCATCTTAGTGCGACATTATTATTATCATTTAACAGATGCAGAAACAGAAGCTCAGGGAATGTAAACATCTTGCTTACGAGTTCACAGGCAGTAATACATGGAAAGCCGGATCGGCACCAGCTCTAATAGAACTTCAGAATCCAACCCCCCTTAAACCTTATGTGATACTGTCTTCCTATACTCAGGCTCCTGTCTTGGGTTCCCCAGGAAGCGGACTCTGAGATAGAGATTGGTATGTAGAAAGTTCACTGGGGAGTGTTGCCAATATCAGTACTCATGGGGGATTGACAGAAGCAGGGTTGGTCAGAGGGAGAAGTTGGACTGTAGTACAGTCACAAAGCCCTCACTCTGTTTTATGGGGAGCTCAAAAACTGAGACGATCCTTCAGAGTAATCTTGCCTTCAGGCAAAGGGGGTGGTTCTTTATACCCTCCCAGGATTGCCCAGTCATGGGATGTGAGCTGCCAGTGAGAAGAAGGCATGGCCTTGTGGGGGTGGCTCTACTTAACATTCAGCAATTTCTGGAGGGCAACTTACTTGAACACCTGCTGTCAACACTCCCAGCCACTGGGGGAATGGGCACCACTGTCGTGAGAGGGAGGATCTGGGTGGTGCGCTAAAACATACACTACTGTTTACCTTTTGTGCTGCTTGGATCCAAGTTTTTGCATATAATACACTGTGGGAACAACTCTCCCAGGATTCTACTTGATCCCTTTCCCTAGGGATACTTACAAGAAAACAGTGAATAGGATGAACTACAGGTCCCATCACTGCAGCTGGTCTCAGAGCTGCAGCTGATCTCCCATTCTAGATTTCTCTCACCCTCAGCTGTCCCTTCTGCTGGTTCAGGTGGTTTACTTAGAGGGATAACCCAGAACCTCAACCCCGAGAGGTCTGAGCTTTGGTCAGTGTGCCCTTCTCAGGCTGTGGCTGCTGCATTTATCCATTCACTGTCTCAACTGGGCAGGGGAGCACCAAGAGAGGCTCAAGCAGGTCACCCGGGTGCCAAATATAACCTTTCCTGTCCCCACTAGGTAACAGCAGCCTTACCTCCTCTGAGTATCTGAATCAATCATCCCGGCCAGGGTGGAGACAACTTTCTTTGCCTTACTGTTTCTTAGCAGGAAAAAACTGAAGTGACTGGGTGCAGCCCAGCAGCTTAAAGTTTAATGGGACTCTTGCTTTGCCCCTTGGTGCAAATGCTTCCACTCTGGGCACTAAGGCTTTTAAATCCATAAGAACTAGAGTTATGAAGACCAAGAGCACATCACTGGGTGTGATGCGGGATGGGACCACCTCTACTTCCACCCAGTGGTTCTGGGTACTTGTGTTCTACTTTCTGTAGAACACCATGCAGTGGTGACTGATTTAGCATGCAGGCTGAATCCTGGGGGTTTGGGGAGGGGAGGCGGCCCCCTTGCAGGGTATTGCCTTCAAGCTGGTACCACAATTGTACCTTCAAAATTCCATTCTATTGCTCTACAGGGCAGCAGCATCTGAGTAGTGTAGTAAGTAATGGGGCCAGTAGATCCCATGGTCATGTGACCACTGCAACACCTCTTTGCCCTTAGGTGGGTTCTCTGGTCCAATATGATGTAGGACCCATGTCAGCAGATCAGATATTCACACAGTGTTGCTGGCTGAGATCCTGTGGGAAGAAAAGGCAAACCCAGACCCCACAAAATGTGTTTATATGTCTGTCAGAATCAATCACTGTCCCTCCTATGGTGGAGATTCCAATGGAGTTCTCATCAAGAGATAGTGTCACATCACGGCAGTTGCAACAAAGGTTTCAGTCAATCCTTCAAGGAGCTTGGGAACAAGGATGGCCCCCTAGGGTTGTCTTAATTTAAGGCAAGAAGGCTGAAATTTTATACTCACTCCCCTACCAACCAGTCATTGGATGCTGGCTGTCCCCAGAAAGGTAAAGTCTTTGCGAGAGACAGCTGCTTTCAGCTGACACGGATTCCCAGAGAGCAATCCAGCTGCAAGCCTTCAGCCCGCATCCGCCCCAGCAGCTGGGGAAGGAGCTGGCTGCACAGCATCCACGAGGGCTCATTTATCTTCCGTGAGTGAGACTATGTTTGCCACTGTTTTTCCTCCCTGGAGAACTAGATTGGCTCTGAATGGTCCTTACTCGGAGCAGTTAGCAGATTGTTGGTGGTTTTAGCAGGAATTTTTCAATGGAGTAGTGTAGGGAGGAGGAAGGAATCCAGACATTTAAGCAGTAACTCTGATAAAGGGAGGCTGAATTAATGAGTCTAAACATCTCTTGCAAGAACTTTCTCGAGAATAATGGGGATTCTGGAGATTCGGGGCGGGGGGCACTGAGTTAGAATACCCTTCCTTCCCCAGTGAGTGCACTTCCAAAATAGAGGGCTGGGGCTACTTGGGAAGTTTGGAAGAATTTTTTTCTCTGTGTGAAACTAATTAGTCCTCTGGGGAACTGAATCTGTATCTCCAGCTCCGTGACCACCATTCCAGCTGAATTAGCTGGCTGCCGAACAACCAGGCAAGCTGTAGCCATCAGATCTCAGATTAGCTGAGAGGTCAAGTTATTGACTCAGTCAGACAGACAGGGTGGGTTCACATTCACGTTATCTATGAGATGTTTATACCACAGTGTGTGAAGTCGGACACTAGGGAGTCTGGTGGAGGTTGGCTGAAACTTTGAGGAAATATTCCTATGTATGCCCCCAAAGGAGAATACATTTTAAAAAAATGAACATAAGTGGCCCTGGGATATTTTAATGGGCTAAATTTGAAGAAGGCCAATGGATTCAGATGCGATCAGAAACTTCCATGTTATCAAATGAGCAAGTCCCATGCAGCTAATTTCGAAGCATCATTTTTCTGTAACACATATTTGGTGTGTAAAATATGGAGAACCAAGCTCATTTTGCTACAAATATAACTGAGGAAGGCAGGTGGGATTCTCCGTCACTCATGAACTATTTGAGTAATTTCCTAAGTCCTATATTTGGTTAGTTTTTCCCCTGCTAGGAAGACCTGCTCTCAGTTTAATCAGGAAGAAGTCAGGGTCATTTGAGCAGGGCTAGGAGTGGGGATCTGAGGAACCTCAGCCTCTTTCCTTATGTTGTTTGTGAAAGAGGGGTGGGATGGGGGAGAGGCTGGGTAAGAGTGTGGGTCCCATTCCAAGTAACAGGACGAGCTCCCTCCTTGTGAATACAAGTAGCATTGTCGCGAGACCAATGAATAGATGAACCACCTATGCATGGAGGTCAGGCATGGTCCCTCTTTGGACCATAAGTAGGTCCCTTATCAGAGAACAGTCTAGACTGGCCTCATGCTCAACAACATCGAAAGCACCTTTGTAAGCCTGGCATCTTCTTCTCATGCCCCTCCAAACTCTTTTTGTGGCTTTCTCTTTTCCATCCTACAGATGTCTGAGCTTAAATGTCACTTCCGTCCAAAGATGGGAACTATGATTTGGTAGGTAACTGCTGTCTCTGAAGTGCATACTTCCCTGTTATTCTCTTTCAGCCCCTTAATTGTTTTTTTTTTCTTAAAAAGCTCATATCCTAATTTGTAAACATTTTATGTATCTGTTCATCTATTTCGCCCACTGGAATGTAAGCTCCAAGAGGGCAGAGATCAACTCTGCATTATTTCACAGTCATCCCAGTGCCTGATACCTTGTGATCAGTCATAAACTTAGGTTGATTGAATAAGAATCACAGTGAACAAATTTGGCTTGAAAAGAATCGTAAGGCAAAGGCAATGCTTCCTGTTAGTGTCAAGGTACAGAGTCAGCCTTAGCTCTGCCGTGAACCAGCTCCCTGACTTTGGACATAACTTTCGATCTCTCTGGGCCTCATGTGTAAAACGAGAGGTTAGAAGAGGTTCATTCCGACTCCAGAGTTACGTGACTAGAATGGGAACGGATCGGCTACATCCTGGAGTTTTATGAGTGTGTTCGTTTACACCGTAGTCTCACCTCAGGAGTTTCCCTTCCTTACTGATTTATATACCTTATTTTTCATAGAGCAGCTTGTTTTGACCCAAGGCGTATCTATGGCTAAAACTGAACAAGCCTTTATTGGAAAAATATGTCCATGTAATCAAATTCCTGTGTTCACGATTTCCAAAACCACTTTACACAGAGAATATGGCCAGTCAGTGCAGAAATCCCCAACACAAATTAAATTAAGTAGTCGGGCCCATTCAAAATGCTCACAAGTAATGCAGGAAACTCAAAGCTTTTGTGGTCTGTTCAAAATATTTCAGATGCTTGAAGCAAAGGCAGTATTTACTAAGGTATCAGCTTCTTCTTTCATGTTAAGAACAGAGGTCTAGGAAAGTTGAGAAATCCTCTTGACAGACTTGCTGGTGAGGACAGAGGCATAGAATTACCACTATATTTATTCTTTTGGCCACAGAGAAGTGGTCACCAGGGTTCACGGAAACACATGACCCGGACATGAGTTGCCAGTTAAGTGTCAGGCTCTGGTCCCTTAGTCCGGGTCATGTACATCAGTACCACACGTAGAAGGAAGTCGTGTCTGATTCTCTTAGCGTCTGTGGTATCAGCGAGTCTTTTTTGGCATCAAAATGTTTGCTGGTACCCAGCTATTCATTTCATCACCCTTGAAGCTCTAGTGGTGGCTTCCAGAAGGAAAAAAGAAAAGCAAGTCCCAGCATCTATATTGTTAGTAGCATTATATACGTTTCCCTGAGTAAGTCGGAATCAAGTGTTTGATTGATTTAGCGTCACGAATACTATGCAGAGCGCAGAACTGCTGAGTTGGCGAGGTAGGTGACAGGTTGGGAGTGAGCTCAGCTGCAGGGACTCAGAAGACCACATCGCCTGAGAATGGCTGGTCTGGACACGAGAGCTCCCGCATCCGCTTGAACGTGGATGGCTCAGTGCCCTTATTAATAGTGCACCGTGACAGGGCCTTCAGCTTGGACTCACACCCAGAGAGAGATTAAATACATCTCTGCATTGTAAGAGGGCTTAAAAAACCACGCCCAAACCGGGTGTGTCCCAGAAGGAGCAGACTTCTTTAGAACCACGAATTCCATTGATGTTGGCTGGACATTTCTTTGAGCCAGCGGTAAGGATGGATTTATTCAGACCTCAGCTTCAAATCTCAATAAGAGCAGAGAAAAAAAAAGTTCCAATATGTAAGTAAACACATTTGAACCCTGGTTAATCTGCTCCAGGCCAAACTATTCCCTTCCAGCCTTATGCTTAGAACTCAAGATTAAGAGGTCTTTGTCCTCCGCCTCCTCTTTCCCCTTTGTCTTATGTTTGCCCACTTTTCTCTCTCCTTTATCCCATAGCCTTTTAAGAACATTCCTCCAGGGAGTTACTATTTGCTTTGCCCCTTCTTTACTTCTATCAAGAACAATCTATTTTTTCTCAGCTCCAGAAGTTTCTAAAAATGTGAGTTTCAAACATTTTCTTCCCTTTATATACATATTATGTATATAGATGGGAAATATGTATATAGATAGGAAATATAAGTTGTCCATTATGTACAGAGACACTGATAATATTATTTATTTCTTTACACACTGAGGATCTCACAGAGAACATTTTGCATATTTCCAGATGCTAAGAATGCTCCATACATTGCCTATCTTCCCCAGCCTCCATGGCTGAAATCTATAGACAAGAGTTTGAAGCTTTAGTTTGTATTAAAAAGTTATCATGTTACGCTGTTCTTTGTCATTTACAACACAGTTATGGAGTTTATTTGCTCCCTCCTAAGAGCAAGTTTCTCTGGGGCAGAGTGGAGACTATATACTGAAATGGGAACTGGGAGGTGGGAGGACTCGTAGACGTTAGGTAAGGCAGAGGCTCCCGTCCCCTCCCACTACTCTGTCTCATCACTTCCCCAGTTTCACCCAGAAAGAAATGATCCGGGCCTAGCAGGTCAACCTCCCCCTGATTTTCTCAGCATGGCCAACGACCAAGAAGTCCTAAATCACTTCTTTATTCTAGTTTACTTTTTTCAGTTATTTTTCATTCTCTACAAGGTGCCAGGCAGGCATTATGCTAGTTGCTGGATGCGTGTTAGCAAGTCAAGCACACCCCTGCCTTCATAGGTCTTTCAATCTAGGACCAACAGGAAACAGGCAAATAAATAAATAGACCTGTGATCAAGTGTGATTAGCTCCACGAGGGAAGCAATGATGCTCTGTGATGGAGAATCAGTTGAGTGATCTGTTCTTATAAATCAGGCAGGAGAGCTTCTCTGTGGAGGTGAAAAGGAAGGAGAGAAAAGGCCAGCCATGTGGACAGGGAGAGGAATGTTCCAGGCAGGGAGGTAGGAAGTGTGAAAACCATGACTCAGAATTTTAAGAAGAATTTTAGGAAGAATTTCAAGAATAAACCATGAATCATTGATTCTACTTAGATGTTTTCAGGCACTGAGCCTTCACTGCTCAGGTGATTTATGGTTCTCATACCAGTCGACTAGTTCCCGGGCTGGGGACATTGGAAGGAAGACAGTCTTTTTGAAATATTTTCTTTAATGTTATTTTAAGCAATCCAAAACTAGAGTAGGGGGAGAAAGAAATTCCTGAAGCCTAAATGAAATGGAACTTTTCGATAGGTAAATTAAAAAAATGTTTTCTTTGAATTCTAGGCACTTTGCCTCACTAACTTTCTTTTCATTCTTATCACATTTTTTAGTCTGGGTCTCAAGTCTCCTATCAGCAGGCATCTCACAGAGGGTGTTAGTTGAGACAGACATTTTGCAAATGGGGTGTGGGTTATCGCAACTGTGAGGGGTCCTCAGCAGTGTCTTGGGTAGGAGGAGGAGGCTAGCTGATCTCTGAGGCTCCCTTCATTTCTGGAGTGCTGTGGTTGTCAGAAAGTGAGTGTCTTTTGTACTAGCCATTCCCTTGTGCGTGCCTGCCAGCCTCTCTTCTTTTGGAAAACTACCCCTCCCACCATGGTGGTAGGACATCAGCCCTGTTGTCTTGACTGTAGGGTGGGCACATGACCTCAGATAAGCCAATCAGAGTAGCCCATCCTTCTGACAGGTTCAGCCATGAGCATGTGACTCAAGCAAGGTCCACCAGAGCCTTTTCATGAGATTTGACACTGGGAAAGCTGGAAGAGTCTCTTTTTCCTTCTAGAACCAGGAGATGCAAGGAAAAAGTGTACTTGGGGCTATGAACAGATTCTTGCTGTCAGATGGAGAAGAGCCTGAGATTAAAACCCAGCAAAGGTGAGTGAAGAGATGGAGAGAGAGCTCAGGCATTACAGACGGAGCCCCAGATCTCACTACATTTGGAGCAGGATGCACATCTCAGACCTCCCGGGCACCACGTCTTTTGGCTGAAGTGCTAGTTTGAGTTGGATTTCCATCTCTGGCAACCAATAGATATGGACTGATATAACTTCCAAAAAATATGATTTTTTTTTCAATTTCACTGACCCCTGCTAGACAAATTAGAAATAAATTCATGTAAGTGTTCCATCCACCACCAAACATTGGCAATTTCTCATGTAGGACAGTTAGGTAGTTATCCTGGACTCACTCAAATTTGTAACTGAAGACTTTCAGTTCCTGGAGTACAGATTATCATCCGGAAGGAAAGTCAAAGCATATGTTTGCATCTGTGATAAGAACAAACAGTGCTAAGAATGAATTGCTTAATGGGAATTAATTTTCCTTTTGAATGTGCTTTGTTAAAACCTTATTACCTAATTAGAGGTATTATTTTCAGACAAAGTTCTGTTCTCATCCATAACTAGAAAAACCTATTTTTTCTCTTTCGTTGAGAAACAAGCAGAAATATTTGTTTCTACTTCTTGGATTTAGAAAGAAGAGCCATAAGTTGGAAAGGTTGGTGGCCTGTAGTTGGGACTTGTACAAACTGCTTCTGCTTCTTCCTGAACCATCAAAATACAAATCAGTGTTGAAAATAGCGGGGTTGTTGCCAAGCCACTTAAGCCTGAAGATGAGTCACTAGATTTAAACCCCAGGAAGTGAAGACTCAGAGGGAGAGGCGATGGGCCCGTTGACCTCCTTTTCCATCCTTCACTGCAGTGAAGAAGGAAAACCCAACCTACGGATAAACTGGAAACACTGGAGGGGCACTAACTTCAGACCTACTTCTATCAAGTTTAAGGAACTGAATAATAAAATCCTTTAGCCTCTCTCAGTTTCCTTACTCAGATGAATAAGGGTTCTAGAAACAATTCCTTAAAAAATTCTTGGATTGCTGAAGCAGCCATCAGCAGACATTTTTAGTGATCTTAACACTCAAAGGCTTGGAATGCCACTCAGGGAAAAAGGCAGTGAGTCTCTGGGGAAGTAATAACTGGTTAGCCTTGGAATCCAAAATGTATTTCTGCAAAGCCAGGTGGGGCTGGGAAGTCCTGGAACTCTGTTTTATAGAAGAGCACTCCTTTTTTTTTTTTTTAAATCCACGTTGGTCGTTTAGTGAAAATGACCAAATACTCTATCATAAAGTCCTAGGGCAAATCAGAAACTATTCAAGCTGGAAGAGAACTTAACCTGTTCACTTTCCAGATGAAGAAGGGGTGACTCACAGGAGCTTTGAGACTTGCTCAAGGTCTCATAAAGGTCTTATAGTTTTTAGAGGTGGCTCGGTCACCAGGATGATGTGGAAGTATTAAGCATTTGTCACAAACTCCGCCCACCAGCCTACATTGGCCTTTTAAAAAGTATGTGCCTTGGAATACTGGTGAGCAGATGTTCTGTGCACAGATTTTGCTGGACAAATGAATTGAGGAAATAACATGTATTGTAGCTCTTCCTGAAGCATGCTAACAACACAGATCCTACAGTAAAAAAAAAAAAAAAAGTTTACCAGAGGGTTTGCCCAATATATTTGACCATGGAACCCTTGTTCTGTGGAATACTCACCAGCCTGAGTAGATTAACATTTCCATGTGGGAAAGACTGATCTGTTTGAAGTTTACTCTACTGCATGAACTCAAGCCCCTGGGTACATTTTTCACTTTGTTCTGGGCTTTATTGGGCCAGCTTAGATTTTGTTTAAGATGCTAAATAAAAAATAAATATTCTACTGAAGGAAAATTTCGAGCAGATTGCTTCTGGTGTTTTTACAGCACGACTTAGGCAATACCGAAGTGCCATAACTCAATGAGATTTAGCATGTGGTTCTTGGAATCAAATAATCTGGCAATTAACTGTCTGAATAAACTTGAAATATGAATCCGTGCGTCAGGATGACCAAGCCAGCTCTGCATGGGTGTGCCTAGCAGACTAGGAGTCATTAGTAACTCTAAGTGGACCTATTAGCCAATGCTACTGAGCATCGTCCAGAGAAATTGCCACATGTCTCCAGGACTCATCAGTTCTGATGCCTTCAGGCAGTGACATAAATGGGTAAAAATGCAAAGGAGAGTGGTAGGAACCATGTT